>NC_053122.1:11926963-12294463 GCF_010015445.1 Perca fluviatilis
CATATGGAATTATGGATGATTGTTTTAGTCATAACCTATGCACATAGGTATTTACCTGCTTGACGCACATGAAAGCCATTTGTATTTGTTTACACTACTGGTTGCTCTGAGGGAGGTGTGTGTGTGTGTGTGTGTGTGTGTGTGTGTGTGTGTGTGTGTGTGTGTGTGTGTGTGTGTGTGTGTGTGTGTGTGTGTGTGTGTGTGTGTGTGTGTGTGTGTGTGTGTGTGTGTGTGTGTGTGTGTGTGTGTGTGTGTGTGTGTGTGTGTGTGTTTTTGAACCCTATTTACCTCCCAATCCCACTACAATGGAGATGATAGAATGTGCTGTAATGTCTGGTGCTCTGAAAAGGGCTTAATATGCTGGATCGTATCTCGTGGCCACGAGATCGTATCTCGAGGCCTCGAGATAGTTATAATTAATTTTTTTTGACAAAGTGGGACCAGGGGGGCTCCGTAGTTGTCAGCTCTTATCCCAACTGAAGCCTTGCAGCGCCGGGTGAGTGAGGCAGACAGACAGGGGCGTGCTAAGCTGGCTAAATTACCATTAGATCAGTCGTCTATACAGTTAACGTTACTGATGAATTTGTGGGTTAGCCCAGAGTTGTTAACCGTGGTCAAAACAATCATACTAAAAATAACTGAGCGTGTTGAACGATGTCGTAATCTTATGTTACCCACCAAGAATTAGCTGACGTTATAGACCAAGCATTAGCATTAGCTACTTGTCAACCAGCACCTTTTTATAGTAGGCTAACCTTAAGCTGGATTGATCGATATTGAAATCAATCAATATCAATAAATAAGATCTCTGTTGTATTACGGTTACTGCAAAGTGGCATGTAATCAATGACAAAACGTTGCCATTTGGCAGAAAAAAAGTTGTATTACGTTTACTGAGTATTTAAACGTAATACAACGTAAGGTAATCTTCAAAGGGGGCAGAAATATGTTTGATCATCTAGCTCTGCAAAGGCACACACTCAAACTGCAGAATAACTACTACTTATTCTCAAATAAAAGTATTCAAACAGTGGACTCAGAAAATAATAGGGGCATGGCTGACATGTACAAGGCTGGGTGAAAAAACACTGAGCAGGGAATGACCTGTACAATAGCTCAAGAGGCAAATTGAGCATAAATTACATATATGTATGATTTTGCAGTAGAAATCTCCACAAGTGTAACTAAACAACTCAAGTTCTCCGATATATTAACATTTCAAATAAAACAATGATCAAACAATCAGTCGTAAGCCTGTTAAAAGAAATAAATTGCTTGCCCTGTCATGAAGGGAGGTTGACACTGCACCGACAAGCACCAACACAGACACAAACAAATCCTGTATGCAGCTGAGTGCTAGTGGTTACATGCAAAATAGTTTCCTGCGAATTCAGGGCAGATGACGATCAACCTGTTTACAGTAACACAGAAAAAACTTGGTGTGATTGACACATCTAACATCCGCTAAAACAGCTCAAACTGTCATGTGTTACAGTAACATAGTCATGTATTCCTTACACTTCTCCACACTGTAGTGTCACAACACCAGAATCTTGACTTTTGATACCAATTCCACTAACAGATTGTAAAACCATGAGATCCACAGAGTGTGCAAAAAACATTTACATTGAAATCTTAACTATTTAATTTTAATTGCATACATATCAGGGCAAATTTCTAATCTATGGTTATATTGGATTGGATTTGTATATATATTTTGTATTATAGGCCCTGGACAGTGCCCATGTAAGCTAATTGTATGACTAATTCAAAAACAACAAGCCATTTCCACTTAAACGTTATTCCAGCAACCCAATCACATTTCTTTTAGCCAGGGGCAATATGTTTACTATAGGCAATATGCAAAAATACATTTATATTTCCTTTTTTAATGACCATTTTGTCTGACACCATAGAGCCAGTTTAGAAGTGGCATGTAACTTGTAGCCCTATGCTCTTAAGCTATTTACCGTTTTTTAAAAGCACCAAAATGAGACTCCGGAATAACTGTACCTTACGTGTGTCGTTTAAGAACTTCGAATTTACGATACAGGGTAAGCCTGATAGCTACACTACTGATGCACTACGTATATAATTTAGAAGCTCATCAGCATCCTACCATATACATTTCATCCTCTTAATCACTTACACCGGAGACACATTTGACCTACAAGTACTGAATGAAGATAAATTCTAACACCGAACCAGTTTTAACACAAAAGTATCGAAAAAGTACCTACATTTCGGTACACTGTGCAACACTACTACCTTGCAGAGTGAATAATGACCAATGGAAATGTCTGTGTATACCAGCTACCTATTGTTTAATCTATTCTGGGCTTCACTGAGCGTATGCAGACTGACCTTTGGACCCTGTCGCAGCTGTAAGAGCCATGTTTGAGTGGTTGTTGATTTCATTAGAGTGTGCAGCGAGGTAACGCTGTGCTGTGACCTCGGGACCTGTTGTGAACTCTGCCAACTTCCTCTTTCCAGCACGAGTTTCAGGTCTGGTGCAACAGGACGGGAACTTCTTATCACTCAGCTGAAAGCATTTCCATGGAAGAGAGTGTATGCTTACACATGCACACACACGCACACTAAACACACACTAAACATGTATTACACCAAACTACAGTAGATTCCCCTACAAACCAACTTTGCTTCACAGACAGATACAGTCCGGTAACTTAAAACTTCATCTCCACCTTTACTGCATATGAATGCAAAATATGTAGGCAACGGGGGAAGATTTTGGTAAGAGAAGCATTGCAATCTGTTGGTCAATACTACTTGGACTACAATCATGTTTGAGTGGGCTTTGGTTGCATGCAGGTGAACAGTCTGTATCAGTTTTCCCTGTACACACTAAAATACAACTTTTTTTTTTTTTAAATGTATCCACTCTGGAGAACATTTGTGTAAAGCTCTGTAGGGTGAAAACAAATCACCTAAAGAGAGACAGTCATCAGTCTTGAACTAAGTTAATAATTTTTTTTATATTGTCAAATAGGGCTAGTTGATAATTACATTTTGCTTTGTATATTGGCTTTCAGGCAGCGATGAAAAGTAACTAAGTACTTGGTATCAATAAATGTTCATGAGAATAAGCAATAATCATACGCTACCACTTTAACCTGACGCACTAGTCTATATCCTTGACGTTCGACTTCCGGGATTGCTCCAGTGCCGGTCGATTTCTGAGGACTATGGTTAACTGCTCCTCAGATCTCTGCAGGGTAAATTGAGACAACTAGCTAGACTATCTGTCCAAGCTGAGTTTTCTCTCGCACGACTATTTTACAGCGGCTCCATGCGGAGCTTAGCGCCGCCCATGACGATTGTGATTGGTTTAAAGAAATGCCAATAAACCAGAGCACGTTTTCCTCCAATCCCGGAATGCTGGGTGGACTAGCCAGACCCTCCTCCGCTCCGCAGCGTGTGGATGGTCTGGCGAAGCGAGACTACTTGAAGCCTGACAAGATGTGTGATATTTGATCCTGCGATTCTTGCGTGATCTTGTGATATTGCGAGAATCCAGCTGCTGTACATGTGCTGCCAACTTGTCCCAGTGGCCGCTAGTGGTACTGCAATGACAAAAAAATCCACTGTGGCTCAGAAAGCAATTTTCCCTGCACAGACCAGTCTTGTGGCATAATCCTCTATAGCTAACAGAGGGGAGTTGCAGCTGTACATTATTTATCTACAGTATAAAGCTTGACTGTAAAAACTTTCATCTTTGTTCGGACAAAGAAAAAAATAAATCATGGAACAATCAGTGATGATTTAGCCTAATCGCCATTACTCTAGCCCACAGGTCTGTGTGTGTGTGTGTGTGTGTGTGTGTGTGTGTGTGTGTGTGTGGGGGGGGGCACTGCAGTTGCATTTATGTACACACAACAGAAACGAAGACTACCCAGTCTCACATTTGACCCTTTAATAAATGAGATTTAATGACTGTATTATTCTGTCCTTCTCGTGATACCATTCATATGTATCACCATGTGTTTTGTTAGCATGCAGCGTCCTCATTAATCATGAAGTGTTTCCATCTATCGGTTTATTTGCAGGAGTGTGAGCCACTTGTACGAAAGGTACCTGGGTGCAAAACTCTCAGGAAAATTACAGTCTGAAGTCTGAATGGATTTTTTCTGGCTTGTTTTTTATCCAGGCTGCAGCTGGACATGAGAATGTAAAGCATATGTTTTGTTTAGAAAATTGCCCTGTGAAGGACAAGAGGTCCAATTAGAGAGACAGCAGTTGTCTGACTGTCTCATGACAACAAGAGGTTTTATGTGAGAATCCTTGTGGTTATTCTCACACAGTGTTTTTTTGAACATTTTGATATTTAAAAGGTTTAGGTTTAGCTTTTTTTTTTTTTTTCTGAAAATGTCTTCATGATTATCAAACATATCTTATCTTCCATTCTCATTCACAAACAGTTATACTAGACCAGCAAGTTGACAGGTTGAAAATTTAGAAAATAAGAAGTAATAAAACAATGAAATATACAGGTAATGTTAAAAAAAAAGTATTATCCAGTATTTACTGTAAAAGAAGAAGCTGAATTTAAGAGTTTATAAAAAAATTACAATACGCCCATGATTAATGAGAATATCTAAGTGATGATGCTGACAAACTTTTAAAGTCAAGGTGACAAAAGCAGACAAAGGTATGAATTTACCTGCAGGCCACAGCTCACGTGCTAAATTCAGCCAATCATTACTGTGTGTGTGTGTGTGTGTGTAGTGTGTGTGTGTGTGTGTGTGTGTGTGACATACAATGAAGTAGACTACTTTAGAGCTTTAGGATTCTTTCACTTCCGATTGGTTTGACATCTGAAAGAATTTTCTTTGATCCTGTGGCTCACCCCTGAGAGTACAGCATAGCAGGGTGACACTGACGGGGAGAGCAGTGTGCTGGAGAATGAGAGGGAAAGCAGGAAGAAACATAGGGATGTAAAGACAGAAGGAGGGTAGGACAGATCATAGTGGTGAAAGAGAAAAAATGAAGAAGAGGGGGGAGGAGGGGATTAAGGAAGTGAGGGGTTACTCCGAAGGGCTTTGGTTACGCAGGTAGAGAATACAAAGTGTCAAGAAAAAAAGAGGATGGAGAGATCACTCCATCCGAAGAGCTGTATTTCACTGTCACAGAGTGACAGGTGAGAGGGCCTGGGAGTTAAGAAGGGGTGTAACACAGATAAAGGATAACATGTCACTAAGGGGTTGTACTCGTAAAAAAACAATGTAGGGTAAGCACTTCCTCCATAACAAGATGTGAAATGATCTTTTTTTTTTTTTTAGTTCTTTTTGTAGTTGCGATAGTGCAAGATATGTTTATCTTGCTAGACGTAACATGCGTCATTTCCTAATATTTCCCAGGAACAACAGACAAATTATTATAATAGTGCTAATATACAGTAAGTCACTAGATATAGCAATGTATACAGCTTAGCATATCGCTTAGCAATGTATAAGTTACAATGATAACCCTCTGACCCCATTTGACTCAAATTGCATCAGAAGTAGCTCACTTTTTCTGTTCCGAGATATAGCTGAGTCAACACAGAGACATTATATACATACTGCTGGAATCAGTTAAACATTTTCCAGTAAGAATGATACATTTCCATACACTCAGAAGCCATAATGAACCCTCAGATATTGCCTAATAATCATCATGTTTTGTTTTCTTCAGTTTTAAAGTAATCCAGTTGATTGTTGTCTGTAAATCCATACATTAATTTAAGATAATGACTAACAATGCAACATACTATTATATTTATTTTATTTAGTATGACATATGAAATTGTGAAAATATCCTGCTTTAGTATACCTTATGACAGATGCCAGTTAACATTTCCTGCCTTAAGCATTAGTTAGATAGCACAAGATAAAAGGAACAGGTAATATATGACACCTTGGAGATGTAAAAGATATTGCTGGACTATATGAGGTGTCCACTGACTAAATTGTTCTTGTCCTAGGGACACTCGAGGTGTCGAGAGGGCAAAGGTTAAGACTATCTGTCAGGCTTGGGTGAAACTCATACACCTGTCTCAGTAAGCCCCTGCACACTGCCTGCGTGACACGCACGTCTTAGCTACGCCAAAAACGCATGCATGCTAGAAATAGGACCGACGCCTATTTTTCATGCGACACGCAAGCGTGTTTGAAGCATTTTGATGTTTGAAAGTCTCTAGGTTTTGACATAAATGCAGATATAATGTAATTAAAAAAAGAAAAAAAAAAAATTATCGATTTTCAAATATTAAACCTGCCATCAGGGGCGTAGCACAAAATTCTGGGCCAGCTGCTGTACATGTGCTGCCAACTTGTCCCAGTGGCCGCTAGTGGTACTGCAATGACAAAAAAATCCACTGTGGCTCAGAAAGCAATTTTCCCTGCACAGACCAGTCTTGTGGCATAATCCTCTATAGCTAACAGAGGGGAGTTGCAGCTGTACATTATTTATCTACAGTATAAAGCTTGACTGTAAAACTTTCATCTTTGTTCGGACAAAGAAAAAAATAAATCATGGAACAATCAGTGATGATTTAGCCTAATGGCAATTCCCACTAGGTCCACAGGTCTGTGTGTGTGTGTGTGTGTGTGTGTGTGTGTGTGTGTGTGTGTGTGGTGTGTGTGTATGTGTGTGTGTGTGTGTGGGCACTGCAGTTGCATTTATGTACACACAACAGAAACAAAGACTACCCAGTCTCACATTTGACCCTTTAATAAATGAGATTTAATGACTGTATTATTCTGTCCTTCTCGTGATACCATTCATATGTATCACCATGTGTTTTGTTAGTATTTTTTTGTAGTTGCGATAGTGCAAGATATGTTTATCTTGCTAGACGTAACATGCGTCATTTCCTAATATTTCCCAGGAACAACAGACAAATTATTATAATAGTGCTAATATACAGTAAGTCACTAGATATAGCAATGTATACAGCTTAGCATATCGCTTAGCAATGTATAAGTTACAATGATAACCCTCTGACCCCATTTGACTCAAATTGCATCAGAAGTAGCTCACTTTTTCTGTTCCGAGATATAGCTGAGTCAACACAGAGACATTATATACATACTGCTGGAATCAGCTAAACATTTTCCAGTAAGAATGATACATTTCCATACACTCAGAAGCCATAATGAACCTTCCGATATTGCCTAATAATCATGTTTTGTTTTCTTCAGTTTTAAAGTAATCCAGTTGATTGTTGTCTGTAAATCCATACATTAATTTAAGATAATGACTAACAATGCAACATACTATTATATTTATTTTATTTAGTATGCATGACATATGAAATTGTGAAAATATCCTGCTTTAGTATACCTTATGACAGATGCCAGTTAACATTTCCTGCCTTAAGCATTAGTTAGATAGCACAAGATAAAAGAAACAGGTAATATATGACACCTTGGAGATGTAAAAGATATTGCTGGACTATATGAGGTGTCCACTGACTAAATTGTTCTTGTCCTAGGGACACTTTCGAGGGTGTCCGAGGGCAAAGGTTAAGACTATCTGTCAGGCTTGGGTGAAACTCATACACCTGTCTCAGTAAGCCCCTGCACACTGCGCGGCCACGCACTGCGTGACACGCAACGCCATGCATGCTAGAAATAGGACCGACGCCTATTTTTGTACATCGGCATAAAGCATTTTGATGTTTGAAAGTCTCTAGGTTTTGACATAAATGCAGATATAATGTAATTAAAAAAAGAAAAAAAAATAATTATCGATTTTCAAATATTAAACCTGCCATCAGGGGCGTAGCACAAAATTCTGGGCCCTGTAGAAAGGCATTTTCTATGGGCCCCTCCCCGCATCCACAGCTATTCATTCTAGCATCCTCACATAGCGGGCCTGGTACTCAGTCCTTCCCCACTGTCCGGCCGGCCCCCCTGCCGTCAATATTGCTGACGTTGTCTTTGCTGTAATCAAATCAGTAAATATTTGTTTAACATGAAGTATAATACTGCTTGAGTGCAGTAAATTTTCACAACTCTCTCCCCATATGTCGAAGAAGGGTGATCCAACAGCAGCAGCAGCGCCACGTCAGACATGTTTGTGGTGTGCAAAGACATAGAAGACACCGCGCAGCCGCCACGCAACAGAAACGCCATGCTCACGCCACGCAGACAGTGTGCAGGAGGCCTTACTCAGATACTGCTCAGGGATTCAGTGGTTACCCTGGTTAGCATGCTACCACCTTGTATGCTCTAGGACACTATACGACAGGGTGCAGTACTGTACACCTTTTCTTATTGGAGATGCATTGTTAATAGAGTTCATGTTGAAAACAAACTGCACAGCTATACTAACTATTACTGAGACATTTCTCAGAGGCTTTGAGGTGATGACTTCTTAAGGTGTACATGTGTGGCAGAGCATGTTAGGTAATTACAAAGGATCATCCATTCATTGCCAGACATTTATGAGCAAGATTTTCTTGATCTGGTTTGCCTTAAATGTACAACTGAGTTCAAGTGTCAAAATTCACATTATAATTATGTCTTAAAAATTCTTCCAAAACTGATAAGTGGCACTTGAAAGAAGAAACTGGTGTACTGCTGAAAAGAGACATAGTATCATAGACCGTATATAAACTGGACCAACAGATCCCGTTGCTCTGGACGGAGACCAGTGAAGGATATTAGAAGCACTTTTCCGGTGATGGCTGAGCGTTACTGCGCAGCCTCCAACTGAGCTCGAAGACGTAGATGTGACATGAGCAACCTGTCTGAAAGTTGTAAGTCTTCTGGTAGCTGTGCCAAGAGAAATCTCAATCATTCCCAATCTTGTATGTATATGTATATATATATATATATATATATATATATATATATATATATATATATATATATATATATATATAAAGGGATAACATGGGCACAGGCTAATTATTGCTAACTAAAATGCTAGTTAACATTAGTAATTAAACTTAAACAGCTAATGTAAGTCGAAACTGCCTGCGATCTTCCTCTGTACTATACGGTAATACCTCTACTATGCGACAGTAAGTCGCGTGGTTATGACACAATCGCCTGTTTTTACAAAAACATCTGCTACAGAGCCATAACGTGAGATACAAGGTAATGGAGCCTTTTACACATTGTCGTGTTTCTTTAGAAATAAACAATGGACAAATAGAGTGTTTAAATGCTTCAGATGTAAAGTTATTTGCTGTCAAAGTGGCGCCAAAATGAATGGCAGTCAATGGAATGCTAGGAGGTGATCATAGGTGATGGCTTGGTAGCATCAAAATGGCGCCATATATATATATATATATATATATATATATATATAAATATATAAATATAATAGGAGCTAAGCGTTCCAGGGAGAGGCTTACCCCCTTGTATAGTATACATACAGGTATGAACACTCTTTTCCTAACAGTCCTGAAAACCAATCTTTCCTGCTTATCCAGTTGTAACACTTGGCCTGCAGTTACTGTATCTTTATTGCTTATACACACACACACACACACACACACACACACACTAATCTCATTTTACGAGCTGAATTTAAAAAACAACAGCAGTGAAAGGTAACAGGCTTGTGTGTGTGTGTGTGTGTGTGTGTGTGTGTGTGCGTGTGTGCGTGCGTGTCCGTCCTGTACTTGCTAACCTGTCTGTCGCTGGGGTAGTATATGGTTTCCAGTGTGGATGAGCTCCCATAGGAAACCAATGAGTCCCATCTGTCCAGGGAGGTTCTGAGGCGGTAAACCAGAGAAAGGTTCCAGCCACAACGGTTTGCTGTTGTGCCTCTGGGGAAGATTAATGACGTTGCACCAGCCTGAGGCGCATATCACATCTGTGGTATCAGAAGTAACTAATGTATCATTTTTAGTCATCACATTTACCTGTCTCTCTTTGTCTGTTTACAGTGTCTCCTTTTAATGACAACAGCTCAACAAGTAGTTCGTTGTAAATAAAACTGTTGTAAAGACTAATTTCACAGATACATTATTAGATATTTTCAAGGCTTTTCTTTTGGTTTTCTTTTCTAGCTCAAGGTATACAGGCTGTTGGATCCTTTAATTCTTTCATTTTGAAAGCTGTATTAAGTGACTTTTTTTGGTCCTGGGAGCAGTGGAAGAACCTGGAAACACAAAACAGACATCTTAACACTGAATAAAGTTGTATAAAACTTTAACATAGTGCCTACAGAGAAGTGGAGCAACATTTGAGTCATGTTTCTGACCACTCAAATTAGTTGAGTCAAAGGGGAACTGCAGAGTCGGGTGACAAGTCACTATGAGGGATGCCTTCCATATTACACAGTTATTTTATCCAATGCTAATATAAAAAATATTGATAGGTGCAGCTTAAAATTGCCTTTTATTTTATTAACTACATCATCTGTATTATAGTTCTGCATTTCTAAACACGTTATTACAAATAAGCTACTTTGTGGTCAATTTTCATTTTTTTAAATGAAGTAGAGTATGTTTAGATGCACACCAATAGTCCACTATTATTCAGAATATGACAGTATTCGAAATTTGATACAGGTCATGTAAACAGCATATTTCGGTTGGATATTCCGAATGAGGCAGTTTCCAGAATATAGCATTTTCCGATAAAAACGTGGGATATTCCGGTATTATTCGGGTTTTAGAGGCATTCTTTGGACATGTAGCATATACAGCGCATTCAGAATATCTCAATCAGGGTTTTTACCGCAGTTTACGCCCAGTTTACGGCCTCTTGCCTGTTTACGACTTATGGTCAGCTCTGTGTGTTGCTATGGTTGCTGTACACAAACCAACCAAGGGGCTAAGCGAGCGTCTGGCAAGCGTCGCTCCTATAGCGCCATTTTGATGCTAACAAGCACTCACCCCCCCCCGTTAGCATCCCATTGACTGCCATTAATTTTGATGTCACTTTGACAGCAAATAACCTGACATCTGAAGCATTTAAAGACTCTATTTGTCCATTGTTTATTTCTAAAGAAACACGACAATGTGTAAAAGGCTCCATTACCTTGTATCTCACGTTATGGCTCTGTAGCAGACATTTTTGTAAAAACAGGTGATTGTGTCATAACCACGCGACTTACTGTCGCATAGTAGAGGAATTATTGTATAGTACAGGAGAAGCTCGCAGGCAGTTTTGACTTACATTAGCTGTTTAAGTTTAATTACTAATGTTAACTAGCATGTTAGTTAGCAATAATTAGCCTGTGCCTATGTTATCTCTTTATATACCAACACTCTCAGTCTCTGTAAGATTGGGAATGATTGAGATTTCTCTTGGCACAGCTACCAGAAGACTTCCAACTTTCAGACAGGTTGCTCACGTCACATTTACATTGTCTCTCTCAGTTGGAGGCTGCGCAGTAACGCTCAGCGGCACCGGAAAAGTGCTTCTAATATCCTTCACTGGTCTCCATCCAGAGCAACAGGATCTGTTGGTCCATTCTATATATACTGTGTATGAAACCAACCAGCCAACAGTTTGCGAGGCTGCAGACCCGATAAGAAGGAGGAACACAGCTACTTTTAAACATTATCAAAGACTTGATATCAACAGGTTTTTGGATATGCGCATACATCGCTACGCCGACCTTTTCAAGAAGCTGGTTGAAGGAATGAAAGAGGGACGCTGTGTTCTCACGGTCCAACAAGTCCACCACCGCTGGTACACTTTGAAAAAAAAATATTTTGCACGGCATGTAAACTGGAATATTAGTAGAATATTTACTTTCATTACCCATGTAAACAGCTTAGTCAGAATATTGTCTTTTTTGGAATAGGGGCAAAAACTGGAATATTATGTGCATGTAAACGTAGTCAGTGTCGCAGTTAAATAAATGTGTATATATATGAAAACCGCATCAATCAGGCTCTTCCACATAACAGTGGAAAGATTTGTTAAGAGTGGGATCATATTCTAAACAACCAATCATGACAGTTATAACAACATGAATAATATACATATCAGTTACTAATATACCTACACTGTAAAGCCTATTCATCTGTTTCCTCTGCCTACAGGGAATGTTCGTTATAGAGCCTTTCCCAGAATGCACTGAGTGGGAGGCAGGGAAATATGCCGGACAGGTCTCCAGTCGCACCAACAAACACTGTCACACTCCCATTTACACCTACAGGCATTTTCAAGTTTAAAATTGGGCCGAACTGCAGGCCCTTCTCTCTGTGAGGCAACATTACTATCCAATGACTCATACTGCTGTCCCTATTGTAAAACACAGCATATCTAAATTAACAATCCGTTCATATTTTCCAACATACAGGGCTTGGATTTACTTTTAAGAAGAGGAGTTTATTTTCATTTATTTTATAAAGATATGAAACAGAAACTAAATAATATTCCCTTTTATCCTGGCCTTTACAATACAAGCTCTGTTTTGCTTGTTATTTGGAGGTAATCTATACTGGAGACCATCTTGCAATGGGATCACACCAGCCGCAACGCCAAATCGGACTAGGGGAATAGAGTGGGTGGGCCCCAATGGCATCCTCCCTACTTCCTACCCCCCTTACTTCCTGTACCCTAGCTCAGACCTCTGTGGTAGTTCCCGTTACAGTAGGTGTCTTCAGGACCACATTTTTGCCATGATGACGCAAACACACAATCAGAAAGTGAAAACGATACCATGCGGCTGGTAGCGAAAGCATAATAAAAACAAAAATTAAACCGGCACCTAAAACATTTAGTTTTTCTCAATTGTTTAAACACTATAACCAGGCTTTTGAACTAAAATTTCAAAACCCTAACGCCATTTTTCAAAAAGCACACCCATTTCACTAAACTATAAACACTATTCCCTGGTTTTGTTGCATGAGTCAGATTTGTTGAACTGTTACTGCAAAACTCTACACACAAATCCCTTAATGTCTCATTGCCTACACCATGTTTTCATTTAGAAAGCACAGCATTCAATATTGCTCATATCGCACTGCTAGCTGAGCGCACAAGTAAGCACAAACAAGCACACGTTACCCAGGTGGAAACACTACGAGATAAAAAATTGATCACACACCAATCAGAACTTTCAATAGATAGATAAAATGGCCAGAGTCAGTTCATTGAGTTTTGGAACAATGGATCCACAGAGAAATGACGGTCGAGGAGGGAGAGGGAGAGGGAGAGGGAGAGGAAGAGGAAGAGGACATGGTCAAGGAGGAGGAGGAGGAGGAGGAGGAGGAGAAGGAGGAGGACGTGGTGAAGGAGGAAGGCGAGGAGGGAGAGGAGGAAGACGTGGTGAAGGACGAGGTAGAAGAGGAGGACGTGGTGAAAGACGAGGTGGAGGAGGAGTAAGGGCAAGGAGACAAGCAGTCTCGGATGAAATTCGAGCCACTTTAGTGGACCACGTTCTTGTCCATGGTATGACCATGAGGGAGGCTGAGCAACGAGTCCAGCCTAATTTGAGTCGCTTCACCGTCGCCTCCGTCATCAGAATCAGTACAGTAACTTTTGAGTGCCGTACTCTGTGCTTTGACATCACATGCACTGTTGTACTATGCTTCTGTAATACTAAATAAATCCATCAAATTTACAGTAATGAGTGCTTCTATTTTTGTAGGATACAGAGATGACCAACTAGTGGTCGGAGGCTAAGGCTTTTGTCAGAAGAGCAAGAGAGGGAGCTTGTAAACATGGTCATTGCCAATAATGTAATCTGCCTGCGAGAGATTCAAAGGAGAGTGATTGAGGATAATAATCATTTTCAAGGAATAAATTCCATTAGCCTTCCCACAATTCATCGCATCCTCCAAAAGCATCGGTTCCGGATGAAACAGGTGTACCGCGTCCCTTTTGAACGAAACTCTGACAGGGTAAAAGACCAACGAGTGGAATATGTTCAGGTATGACTTTTGATATTGTATGAAGTATTGTGCACCATCACAGTATAGCAGTTTATGCTGCCATTTGTGCCCTCTTAAACTGTGCTTCAGGGTAGTGATATACTCTTTTGTGTTTTGATGTGTTTTGCAGAGAATCTTTGAGATTGAAGGCTGTCCTGTTCCACCTGAAATTATCTTTGTGGATGAGGCTGGTTTCAACCTCACCAAAAGAAGGAGAAGGGGGAGGAATATAATCAGCCATCGGGCTATTGTAAATGTCCCTGGTCAGCGTGGAGGGAATGTCACGATGTGCGCAGCCATCAGCCAACGAGGGGTACTCCACCGCCATGCCAGTCTAGGACCCTATAATACTATGCTCCTTCTTGCATTCCTTGACGGTCTAAGAGAGCATATGTTCCAGCTGGACCACAGGGAACCAGCACAACCAGAGCATCCTCACTATGTTGTTGTTTGGGATAACGTCAGCTTCCATCGTGCTGCTCTGGTTCGTGACTGGTTTAACGATAACCCAATATTTTCCAACCTCTTTCTGCCTGCATACTCTCCATTTCTTAACCCAATAGAGGAGTTTTTTTCATCATGGCGGTGGAAAGTGTATGACCGAGAACCTTATATGCGTGTTCACCTCCTTCAGGCCATGGAAGAAGCCTGCCTAGACACGTCAGTAGATGCGTGCCAGGGGTGGATCGGGCATGCAAGAGGATTTTACCCCTGCTGCCTGGCTAGGGCCAATATTTTTTTGGTTTACTGTGTAGTACTGTAATACAGTAATGAATAAAATGTGCCAATGTAACCATTGGTTGTGTCTTGTGTTCATCTGAAAAGGTTTGTGGCAACATAACTTAACAGTTTTGGAAATGTTGTTTTGAATTTATTACACCAGTGTGTAAAACTAAGTTTTAGTGTGTATGTTGTGACGACTTGTGTGTCCCGTCTGAGGTCAAAGTTTGGTTTTTCAGCAGGAGTTAATGGTTTTGATATAGTGCTTCATTTTTACCTGAAAATAGGATGTTTGGTGAATTGGGTGAGACGTTATGGATTTGGGTTTACTGTTTTGAGAATACGAGGCATAGTTTCAAGAAATGTGTTTAAGCAATCGAGAATAACTGTAATGGTGATATCCACTAAATTATGACTTTCAACACGGCACAAGTCTAAACTGAATCTATATCTTTTATACACAAGCAATTATGTTTAATAAACTATGAAACACTGCAAATCCGCCAATTTTAACTTCTTGAGGAGATTCTTAACGTTTCAGATAAAAAACCCATTGAGATATGGTCAGAGCAAAACTCTCCTACAGCCACAGTAATAATCAGACCAGCACTTCATCTCTTTATTTTGAATTTCATTCATGCCAAATGCATGGGGGAATAAATGAATATCCAGCAAAATGCTTTACATACAGAATGAGAGAAAATAGTAATGAAAGAAGAGTTCAAACTTAATGTCCTGTCAGTCGGTGCTTGCTCACTATCAGACTTTAGAAAAACTGGCAGCTGTAAATAACATAGAAACCTCTGTCTAAATGATGAAGCCAGCAATGTTCCATGTTCCATGTCTGAATAATGTTGTTGTGTAGGTGTGCTATACTGTACATGTAATTTACAGTGGCATAGTGTCCCGGAGAGCACGGACAGTGTAGTTTTAACAGAATTTGTTCTGCTACGGTTTGTTGTTCCCAGAGGTCCAGCCTTGTTAGATCCTGATATGAAATGTTCAAAATTGTATTAAGAGAACGGGTCACGGCAGTTTACGGCGGCGCCGTTATGACGACCAGCCACGCTGAGGCCGTACTAAAATCTGCAATGGAAAACGGATGCACAGTGCGTCGAGTAGAGTCGAGGTGAGTTGAGCAGGTACCATGTAATGGAAAAACACCATTAAAGTATCTTTTATTTTCACTCAGGTCTTTGAAAAGGGGTGTATGTTCAGCAGCGAATGTGACAGAATGAGGGAGGGATGGGCACATCCAAAATACCGTTTGGTGAAACTGCAACCCTCAGCACGCCAACGTGACTCACTTTTAATGGAGCTTTGGTCTATTGTACTTTCCTCTGTGACACTTAGCATGCACCACCCAGAGTTTGGTACAGCAAAGTGTCCTTGGTGCTGCTGTATATTGTGCACTGTGCTGTCTGATGTAATTATTGACAATAGCAAATTATATTTTAATTAATTTATCTGTCACACCTTATTTACATAAATTGGAACTGTCACGCTCTTTGATGTCACTACTAGAAATGCAGGTGAGCGTGTTCATATGTGTGCCAGCCACTCTCTGTGTGTGTGTGTGTGTGTGTGTGTGTGTGTGTGTGTGTGTGTGTGTGTGTGTGTGTGTGTGTGCGTGTGTGTGCGTGCATGTGCATCAGTGCGTGTGTGCTAATGGTGTAATTGACTGTTGGTTTTTCTCTTCATGTGGTTGCAGCAAGCGATGCTATCAGCGAACCACAGGCGCCATTTCTGGACTCAACCAATAGAATGAAAGAAAACAAATAGAAGAAAAAAACCAACAACAACTGCCAATCTGCTTTCTGGCTGTGTGGTCTGTTAATTAAGGAATAGTAACATAGTGTACTGGACTCGGGATTGGTGGCTGTTGTGATAGAGATACAGTACATTGCTTACTTTGGGCTGACAGTATTTCCAGTCACAGTAGTAAAATACATTTGTGTATGGCATGGACACGTACAGTTAGGCCATTACTAGGAGTCAGTTTTTCATACAAATCTCCAAACATTCTTGTCTCTAGTTTCAGCTTCCTGGGAGTAGGAATTGTATGTATTTTTTTCTCAGTTTTGTACAACTGTAAATTGAATATTTTGGATCTTGGAATGCTTTGAGAAATGTTTTTCATTTTTTTGTATTTTCTGACATTTCATAGACAAAACCGTTACAGTTTTTTCCAACTGCTTACACACGTTTTCAAAACTGTCTCCTTTTTTCAAAACTCTACACACAATTCCCAAAACTGCACACACAAAATGCAAAATGCCTCACATCTCCTTCAAAATGAAACACTGCATTCAAAATGCCATAAACACATCTGAAAACGAAGCATTTGCATCAAATGGCAAACACTTTTTTCATAATAGTAAATTATTGAATATACCATGTACACACTGTTGTTCTAAATCTAAAGCTCTTTTGTCTTTCATAGGCTTATATCTACATTTACAATGTTCTAGAGTGAAAGTAATCTGCTGAGAGTGGTATGCACAAATCTGATTAATTTGTAATGCTGAAATAGTCACTAGATAGTTGCATGCCTGTTCTCATTTCTGAAGGTTTGAAGTAGACGCCACTGTAAAGCTACTTAAGATGGGCTTCTCTCATGGTCAATCCGTGGTTGATCACATGATGAATAAGTGTGGCCCTGATCTCATCAGAGATGCCTCTCCTTCTTTCTCTTCTTCCCTCCTCCTCCTCCTCCTCCTCCTGAGGTTTCATAAATCATGTGACATGAAAATATTTTGTGTGTAAGCAGTTAAGATAATCAGCAGGTTAATTGGTAATTAAAATAATTGTTTGTTCCAAGCCTACTTTATGCAGAGAATAACAGTGTTTTGATTCATCCACTAGCATCTCCATCAGAACCTACTGAATATGGAGTATTGAATTTATTTCCACGTCTAAGTTTTAAAAACTTTACATTTTACAAAATTGTAAAAATAAACAAATATAATCAGATTCAGCCTATTAATTAAAGCTTTTACATGTGCTGTTCTAAACAACCTACAAACCACTTCATCTAAATAATTGGCAGTAATACAACTGACTTAAATAGTAATCCTGGAGTTGATGGTCGGGATGTTTTTTATGGACAACACGATATAGGTTATCCTTTTATGAACCGACAATGTAATCTAGGGATCTGATTAATCCATCTTTTAGCAGTAAATTGTTGCTAGGTTAACTGGGCAATTATGATTGATGCAAAGTGAATTGCACTGTTTAAGACAAAGTTAGTTGTTATTATATCTATTTGTTGTTATAGACAAAATGGGAATGGTTTGCTAAACAAACAATTTTCAATTAAACTCTCATTGGTTATTTCAAACCTAACTGTGTGGAGCCTAATTATTGATGATTTGTCCAAAATCACTCCCAATTAGTGTACTATGCTCTCATGTTGCTATTTGATTTGATTATTTGGGTGGCTTATTGTAGATGCAAGGCTCTGCTGTCTGTCCCTTTTGATGGTAATAGTTTTATATTTTGTTACGTTGTAACTGATATTTCTTGAGTTTTGGTGATGCTCTAGTCAAATACTGTCACTGGTTCACGTTCATTTTGTTAAGGGTTTTACATGCTGTGATGATTACACATCAGTATCAAGCAAATAGTTACGGTCAGAATGTTAAAGTGCCAAAACACAACTTTTGAGGTATTAAAGGATTGACGCCATCATCTACAGAGCGGATCAGTTATATAACGTTGTTTCATCAAGGACATCACTACGCACGTAGTACGACTATAAACACACAGCAACACTACACATCATTAACCACGAATCGTACTGTTGATCAAGTTTGTGTGTAATCAAAACAATTAGGCTTGTCAAAGCAGATATTTCATGATATAATCACTCTCCATTTCCATTAAAGTGACAGGTACATTTTCAAAATAACTCAAGTATAAAATGAGATCTAATAGGGCTCGATGTCTTGGCAACACCAAGCTTTTGGGAAAGCCCTGTTCAAGCAAAAGACATTCTGACTGTGAGAATCAGATGCAAAATTACGCTTAAAAAAAAGTTCTTACCAATCATCAATTATCAAAAGTTGTCTAATAACCATAAATAAATAACCATAAGTACTGTCAGTAATATGCACATTAGAGGAAGTAAATAATAAATGATTACACAAGATGAATTAACCCACAAAGTCACATCTGACAAGACGAAAAGATAGCTCAACCTTCCTGCTGTTCGAATGCAAACCTCAGATAATATTCACATTTTCCTTATCTTTTCAAGCAAAGTCTGTTGAAAAATGACATCATGGCACATAACCGCTTGTGGACAACGGCAACAGAAAGCACTAGTTGTGAGAAAACTAACTCTAAACTGTTTTCTGCTTCTTCTGAAAAGATGGCTTTAGAACACAAGAATTATCAACTTAACAATGTTAAAAGTAGGAGAGAACAAGCAAAAAGAAAGTGTACATACTATATAAAAGAAACTATAACTTTGGTTACTAAATTACCAAGTAGTGACTCCTCTTGACTAACCGGTTTGACTAATCTGTGATGGACAGTCTGGACAGAAGAAAGGGCTAGGTGAGATAACGCCTTCTCTCTAACGGAAATGTAAGAGGCCTAGAGTCTGATAAGAGCTGTGAAGAACTGTCCAGCCCTCTGCTTGCACTACATGGATTAGGTGATAACCCAGATCAACACAAAGGATTCTTAGAAAACATGAACGAGCATTATGTGCCAATGTGCAGAAAACCTCTCACCTATAGGAAGTATTGTGTGGAGAAGTAATCGGTGTATTTTTCTGTTGAATGTGATATTCTACTGATCAAATAAAGAAAGAGTTTAGTGGTGATCAGTGAAACAAAAAAAACAGCAAGTTGGCATGGAAATGGTGATCTCTGTTTAGAATAAACATCCAACTACATCAAAAAACAAAACAAAGAAAAGCAAGAAAAAATGTGCCTGGATTTGTGGTATTAAGATATAATGGCCAAAGCATGTCAGCCATCGTTCACAGAAACCGAGACATTTCTATTGTATTTAAAAAAATCACTCAGCCCACCAGCCTCTTTCCGAACTTGTAAAGGAAAACAGTTATGCTGTCGGTCTTTACACTTAATTATAATACTTCCATTCACTTAGACCTCTGTCCATAGAATAAACTAAGTTTTGAAACAACACACGAAGCAGGAAAACCAACCTTTTCACCTCAAAATGACTAACCCTAAATCTAACTAATTTGCAGCTACAAATACATGTTAAAGGAGACGTAATGCCGGGCCAGACGATGTTTTCTATCAACAAATTACGAAAATGTTGTTAATTTACGTATCAGGCGCGTGGCATAAAGTTGACACTGAAAGCCACTGACAACATATTTTATTTGTTTTGCCAAATTATCTGGGCATGCTCAGCAAGTCAAGGACTGAACCACCAACCAAACCGTTCATGCAATGGACTCCACCACCTCAACTGCAGTCGCCAGCATTTCACAGTAATACACAATTAACTTGATAATCTCTAAACATTTATTTTGGGGCTCACTATAAGATGCATTATTGGGAGATGAATTGGTTTAATATAATATATGAGAACTTAATTGGTTGACCTGACATAATTGTTTGTAGTAGCTCATTTTATCTGAAAAGGCCTCAAACAATCTGTAAGGTGAACAGTTTGCTCTTTGCCAAAGTAAGAGATGAGATTGTGTGTGTGTGTGGGGGCTGACTGAAACCACAGAATGACCTAGAAACTGAAACCCCTTTATCAGCATTCACATACATTATTCCTTTGACATGTTCAAATCTCCATGTGGAAAATGTGCCGGTAAACAGCAAGCCATTGTAGCACTGGGAAGACGTAAACGTGTGTTTCTGTGAGGATTTCAGAGTGTATGCAGCCATGTTATCACATGGCCATGTTATAATATGTACATAGTGCTGTACGTACTACCCCTTTGGTGAAGTTTGCTTTTGGTGCTCTGCTTGTTGAAGCAGACTATTAAAGGTTGGAGACAGACTTGGTCAAACAACCGTTATCTGAAGTGGACCCCATTAGCCCTCTAAATGTGACAGGGGAGTGGGGGGGGAGGGGGAGTGTTAAGGAAAGTCAGTGAGCACATATGATGACAAATTAGGGGTGAAAAAACTTGTCAAACCGATTTGAAAAGCCAAAAGATGAATGTATGTCGGCTAAGCCCTGCGCAGAACATACAAAGACCACCTCAGGGAGGTTTACACAGCAGAGAGGAATTAGCCTGTTGTTGTTATACTCTGTGGGAAATCACGTCATTAGCTACAAATAATGACAAATTAAGACTAAAAGATTTTTCTGAGAAAGACAAACAGACTGATAAATGGACTCAGATATCCCAAGATGAGTCTACAAAGTAAATCTCCCTTTCATTGTCAGTGGAGCAGCTACATGGTTTTCTCTTGATGACAGTGCAGATAAAAGTCTTAGTTGTCTACTTCCTGAAGAAATAGCAGGGCATACCTAGACAGAAAATGTGGCATTGATTATAAACAAGCATTTTTTTTTTTTTTTACTTTTTTAGATTCCACTCAGCAGTATTGTCTCCAAAAGCATAATTCTTACAAATATAGTGTACATTTAAATTCCATTAGTGTATAATTCTGCTGTGTTGGCCTCTTTAAAGTTAGATCTTGGTATGATGTCAGGCTTTTATTCGCACCACCTAGATCTGTGGCCACTCATAACAACTATAAATTGTTTGCCATGAATAAGTACAGTATTGAAGCAGTTTTCGCGGCTCATGGTGGCCTAAGACATTTTACTTTTCTTTTTCTTTTCATCTGTCCCCCATTTATATCATACTTTTATTTTATATTACAAAAACAAACTTCTTGTTTATGTGACCACCAACAGATCCTCTTCATGATGAATATTGTAGCAATCTAACATTTCTCTAGTAAAGAGAAAGTTATTATTAAAAAAAATATTGTAGATTACAATATATAAAGCACACTCTTTACTTAAGATAATCCCTGTCAACCTTATCCATTTTTCCCCATAGATTTCCCACAGTTATTTCTCATTTACCAACAAGTAATGATCATTTTCAATGGTTTGGAATATGGTATGTGTGTAAGTGCAAGAGTGTGTTTTGATAACATTTATGCACATTTAAACTTGTGTGTGTCCCTAAATGCGTGTTTCTGCATTCACAGTATAATGTGCAGGTATCGTGTGTGTGTGTGTGTGTGTGTGTGTGTGATTGCATGATTGTGTGTGATTGCATGATTGTGTGTGTCTAGCTGTATTGTTGCTTGGAAGACTGGCTCTCGCTCTCTTTGAAAGAAGCCCTGCGGCTGTTCAGGGCCTAAATCTCATAATGGCTTCAATAACAGCCCCATATCTTCATGCCAGCTAGTTCAAAGGCCTGACAGGTTTAATGTAATGTACGTCACAATTCACATAACACAGACAATTGAAAAAAGATTATAAAACACCTTACCTAAGCAAAGAAAAAGAAAAAAAGCAGGATGGAAATGGGATCGTAAACTGATTGGCAGTTTGGCATGATGTGATGTAAAAAGTGTTTTCATAAGTACCGGCTTTACAGAACAGCTCAGCGCTGCTGTTAAAGGTGGACTCGCTTGTTAATAGCTGGCTTACAATATGATATGACAGCCCAGTAAAGGGTTTGTTAGGGTCTGGATTTCACTAAATGATCACGTGAACAGCGTTAAACTATTCTACTAGTACTAGCTCTAACTGTACTATGTTAGTGGTATACAGCTCCAAGGTGGTAGTGGTGTCTATGTAAATTTGGGTGTACTGGATTAACTTTAATGTGTTCAGCTGGAGCTTTTAATTACATTATAAACTGTTGAGTACTTTAATCTGTAACAGTGCATCATTTTCATATGTTGCAGAGTTGGTTATATACCCGCCAATATCCATGCATATAACCCCCTTTTTCTATTTTTTTTTTTTTATAAAAAAATTTACTGAATAAATCGATGCCCCAAACCTTAGTAGGCTTAGTAAGAGATTTGTGTGTTTGTGTGTGTGTGTGTGTGTGTGTGTGTGTGTATGTGTGCGCGTGCATGCAAAAATGTCTTTCTATGTCTATATATAAGTGCTTGTGTAAGATCCAATGAGGCAGATATAATGTCAGTTTCGATGTTAGTTGTCACGATATTCACACGCTTTCACTGCCATAACCACACACACCATGGAGAAGGAATGTGGATTCTCTGCCAGAATTTGTTATGAAATCACATAATGTGATCTGATGCTAGCCGACTCTTACGGCAATACCAAACCTGTGTACAAAGCTTTGCAGTGCATATGCTTGTGGCCAAGTCTGAACCTGTTCACACACCTGAAGGCATTTAGCCAAAACTAGCCTCCCTGGAAAACACTATGTGAATATGCTGGTGCTTCTGGGAATTTATTACAGACACTTCCAATCAAAAACATGAACTGCAAAATCAAGTGATGATTGAAGTCTTTATAGCATAAAATACTGGAATGTTGTTGTTTTTTCCAAAATCTGCTAACTTTAGAATTTCCCTCTCTCTCCCAATATCCTCACCCAGTCCTCACCCCTCCTCTAATAAAAAGGCTCCCAGCCTGGTCCCAGTCACTCATCCCGCTCTGCTCGTCTTTGTCTCTGCTGGGGTGGGGGTGGGGTGTAATTGGCTGAGCTGCTCAGGTGAAAGCAGACCTCTTGTCTGGGGACACAAACCCGTCTCTCTTTGTGTGTCTGCAGCGCTGCAAGGTCAAAAGGACATGCTGTTTTCGGACACACACAGAGCCCTCTTCACTCATCTTCCAGCCCCCAACAATCACTGCAGCTACCTGGGAAAGGTAATTATTTGCTCTCCTGTCTGTCTTCTAGCTTTCAGGGCACTCAACTGCCACGTCTGAGAAGAAACAAAGACAAAAAAGAAAAGTTTGTACCTCGCTTTCAATGCCATATTGGATACATTTTTGAGTCTTTTCTGAAAGTCTTTGATGAGCTTTAGATTTTTTTCTGGGTCATAAAAACCTTATATTCTTAATAAAAGGTTTTCCAACCATGTCCTACACAGTTTTGCATCCTGCAACCACACCACACGCTGTGCTCAGGACGCATGTTGTTCAGCAGGATGCACATGGTGACTTTCATGACCTTCTTCACTGTCAAAGAGAACATGATGTAAAATGTACTGATAGAGGTGCAGTTTTGCCTGCACAAACATGATCTGCAGGCAGAGGCAAAAGAATGACATAGAAGAGACTTTGGCTAGCTGCCAACCAGCATGTTTTATTTTTATTGACTGATGACCCCATATCAGTTACAACTCACATTGAGAGCCATAGATACTGTAGGTCTCCAGGGATGGCTCTATCGATCGGTCCACCACTGTGATCCAGACGGAAATATCTCAACAAAAACACTCACGGTCCCCAGAGAATAAAGTTTGTCGACTTTGGTGATCCTCTGATTTGACCAGCAGGCCAAACTTTTCACATATCGTGAAATATCTCAACATCTACCGGATGAATTAGCAGATCATTTTGTACAGACATGCATGTTTTCCAGAGGACAAAAGCCTACTGACTTTGGTGATTCCCCTGAACAATCACGTAAGAAGACATAGATGTTCAACAGCATATCACTTTTTGCCTGCAAAACTACAATGTCTGAAGCCTGACATCACTGACACTTGCTAGTCCGTCTGTTATACTGTACTGTCACTATTATGTAATTGACACACAATTACAAGCACTAAAAATAACTTGATAGGAAGTTTACTATCGGCACTGGATTATCTAAATAATTACTGTAAGACCTCTGCACTGAAAATAATGACCGCTCATGCAAAGAATGTTACACAACTCCCACATACAGTATGAATAAAAACACAAAGTCAATCAGCTGTACAGGCAACTAACAAAAGCCATTCTCATTGACAACATTTGTTGACTATTTATGTTCAGGCTCTTTAGTTTTAGTGAAATGGTTGCTGTAATTTGACTTTGGTTATCACAGTCCTAGTCACAGTCCAGTTAAGGCAGCAGGAAAGATAAAAGTTTTTCAACAAACAGTTCCAATGTTATAATGACATCCAGATGTACAAATTAATGTTTTAGACAATTTATGTACGTGTATATTTAAGACTGGTAAATACGTACATGTTTGACATTGAAATAATGTCATAATTAAACTAGGGACTTACCAGTGATATATTCCAATGGAAACCAAATGCAAAGATGCCAAGGTGAAACTTACAAGACTAATGGCCAATGGACGCCACCAGCAGTCACGACCATTCAAGACAATGCTTGTTATTCTACCAGCCACAACACATCGCGTCCCAGTAGCGTGTGAGAAGCAGCTCTCCAGTAAAAATACGTGCCAGTTCTATTTTTCACGCAAGCCGCAGGGTGTTTGGCAGGCCCGGGCAGAATGTTTTAGGACGAGAGCATCCAGTCAATTTACCAAAAGACACCACAATATCGTATATCTCTCCTCTACAGCACCATGGACGATGAGACCTTAATCTTGGAGGTGAAAAAAAAAACAATATGTTATACGACACCAGAGAAGGACAATGCCAGAAAAGAGAAGGCATGAAGTGGAAGGTAGTAGATAATAAACCAAGATTCTTCTTTCAAGTACTTGTAGTGAGCCTTTCAGTGACAATGACAGTCGAGCAGGCAAGACGCGCCGCTTCTGAGATGCTCCCCAGTGTGGTATGGCGTGTGGTGGAGGACAGAACCAAACCGCAGCGCAGCCGGAACACGTCATTTAGCCTGTTGGAATTTTGGGGTTAGAGGCTACAGTCAAACTAATGTATCTTGGAGATAGTAGTACTTTGGGCTTAATTCTAATGTAAGCATGCTAATACAATGAGAGTGTTAACATGCTGATGTTTATAATGTATATGTTTACCGAGCTCGCCATCTTAGTAAGGCATTTTAGCTAACATTTACTAATTTGCACCAAAGAAAGTAAAGCTGAGGCCGATGGAAATGTTTTGCAGGTATTTGGTCATAAGGTATTGCTGAATTTTGACCTGATGAACACTTGAGAGATAACCCAAATGATTACAACTCTCCTGAGGGGAACATGAATGTCTGTACCAAATTTCCTGGCAATCCTTCCAGTAGTTGTGAAGATATTTCATTTTTAACCTCAAATGTCAACCTCATGGTGGTACTGGAACAGTTAGGAGATCACCAAAGTCATTAGGATTAATCCTCTGGGGATCATGAGTGTCTGTACAAAGTGTTGTGCCAGTCCAAATTGTAGATGTTGAGATATTTCACTGGGAACTTTGACATGCTGGTGGTACCAAATGAAAAGTTAAGGGATCATCAAGGTATTCAGGATGTAATCCCTGGGGAACATGGTCCATCCATTAAGCATTGAAATATTTCAGTCTGGAGTCTGGACCAAGGTAGTGGACTGACCAACTGACAGACAGACTGACTGACATTACCATCTTTAGACCTTACAAAAATAAGGCCAGAATTGTGTCTTATGTCTTAACAAAATTCTACAAGAGCGAGCAGCAATAACCCACTGAGTGCTGCATATTTCAGTGGCAAAACTCTTCCCTCATAGATTTATGGTCTGCATGGGTGGCCCCGATGGGAATTGAACTTAGCCTACCATGAGACACAGTATTGACAAAGAATACACAGTGTGTTATACACAATACATCACCCCTTGGCCTCTCACTCACCCACGTTGTGCACCAACTTTCTTTAGCCTCTTCATGGCCCGTGACAGAAGGCAAAGAAATGAGGTAATTCAGAGAGCACTACGTCATTTGACATCCATCAAAGATATTTGAATTTCTCTTGATTGCAACGGTTACGACTTTCTTAAAGTTGAACATGTTGGATCATTGTCATTGAAATCATTGGCGTAGCACTGAAATGGTGTGTAGATTTGGTTTCTGATACATCACGTCCACGCACAACAAGTACTGAGGTGGTCCCACGGGAACAATGAGTTTCTCATATTTAGGTCTGAGGGTGGAACGGGCGCACAAATGGTGCAACAGGCATATGCATTTTGATACACACATGCAGAAATGAACACGGTGTTAAATAATAACAAAAAATGTCAAGCATCGTATGTTTTCCTTTTGCCTCTTACAAAAGCTGAACAGTGGGTGTGATTTTGTCCCTTTGTTGTAAGTCTATCTAGAGTACCATGGCTAGAAAAGGTACACGCCTCAGCCACTGAAAGATGAGCTAAGTGGAGCAGCCAAGATGGACGAAGAGCTATCATTTATTGCCGCTCTGCTAAACAGATCATATAGACATTATGCTGCAAAAGCAACCCTATATCATCTCGCTGTTTTACCACATAGTTTCTTCCAATTGCCTCTTTAATGGCGCACCTATTGTCAGCCATTTTCTTTAAACAGCAACCCACATGTAATGACATAAGCAGGCTATTTATGGCACAAAGTTGGAGGACTAGCAGTGGTGTCAGGTGCCAGAGTTTATGACTAGGCCTCTTGTGTTTCCTGACCTTTTAAATAATACAATAGAATAGATAGAAAGTTCATTCTTGATCTTGGTAATAGTTGATACAGTAATCTCACCTCACATTAGTAAAATTAATTTTTAGCTTTAATTTTGCATGATTTTTGTGATATCAGTCTTCTCAATTAACTTTAAAGAAGCAGTTCACCCAAATATTTACCTACAGACATAAATGTGGTATTGATCTTCTCATCTTACTCTCTGGAAGAAAGCAAATGTTAAACATCCATTATTTTTTCAGACATAATCCATAGACCTCTTTGTCAGGACACTTTCTTTGGTAAAAAGTAGTTCCAATGAAAGCTGTTTATACCAACCCTTTAAATATAACAGAATTACAGAGAGCATATATTTCCATGTTATGTTGTCATGTCCTAAAGTCAGAAAATGGTTAATTGCAAAGCAATGCAAACACTAAAGGGTTCAAAGGAAAAGTATATCACAGTTTGGGAAAAGTCGATGTTCCAGAAATACCTGGTTACAGCTGGTTCAGATAGGAAGATAAATGAAAGGTTTCACTAGCCTTTGTCTGTAACCTCCTGATATGTAAGCTCTTGTAATTTGTTAGCTGTATGTCAGAGCTAACAAGCTTCTCGCATCAGTCTGGCTGCCAAGTCAGAGTACATCTACATAAAATCGGTAACATGTGTAAATCTTTTTCTCTCTGTTTCAGCCTTCCGTCCAGGCTAAAACTGCATTTTTCTCCACCCAAAAAGAAGCTTTTCCGAAACGATGATGTAACTCAGACCAATGAGGGCCCATTGCTGTGTGCCACATTGCTAGTAAAGTCAATAAGACAACGTTTAGATGCCTCTAACTTTTTCTGTGACCGTTCACTTTAAATGCCAATATAGACAAATAATGATTTGGTCTGTCCTGCAGATGTTGGCTGTCATGCACTGTTTTGTTGTTTGCTGAACCAACAAGAACGTAAAAAAGAAGCAACTGTGAAGTGGTTTAATGCTCTTGGTCTTGTTTCTTAAATTCTAAAGCAGATAGCTAGTTTTGCTGCTTCTAAGTTAAAACGATTCCTTCTCTTGAATATATCACTCCCCTGAGAATCTTTCTTGATGATTTAGTGCCAATTAATTGTGCTTTCACTTTTGTGAAATAATGGTGAGCACTTCCAATCAAACAAAAATCTACAATCTTTTACACATAATGCCTTACTCAATGTTTCCCAAAATCCCACATTTAATGTGTGGTTTGTGAAAAACGTGAGTACACTGCCATGGAAAACACACACACACACACACACACACAAACACACACACACACACACACACACACACACACACACACACACACACACACACACACACACACACACACACACACACACACACACAGGTTTGCGGCACTATCTTTGTGGGGACCCGTCATTGACATAATGCATTCCCTAGCCCCTTACCCTAACCTTAACCATCACAACTAAATGCCTAACCTTAACCCTTACCCTCACCCTAACCATAACCTAATTCTAACCCTAATCCTAAAACCAAGTCTTAACCCTCAATCGGCCCTTTAAAGTTGTGGGGTCCAGTATTTTGGCCCCACAAAGCTGTCGGGACCCCACAAGTATACTGGACTCCCGGTTGTTGGACCCCACGAATATAGTTAAACAAGAACACACACACACACACACACACACACACACACACACACACACACACACACACACACACACACACACACACACACACACACACACACACACAAAAGATGTCCCAACAGGTGGAACAGGTAAATGGCCCTTGAGCTAGTGAGTGGGCTGGTATTAGGGACTATACAGACTGTCAGCTCTTGCTAAAGGCTAATCTGGAGAAATAAAGAGCTGAAACCACGACAGACAGAAATGAGACCGGTTCTTTCCAGTACACTTAAATAAACTGCTAGATATCAGATCCTCTGCTCTTGAGTCAAACACACTAGGAAGTATTGACGAACTGTTACACTCATTTTCAGAGTGTTCAGAGTGACATACTAAGGTTTTTAGCATATCCAACGTGGAACTTGGTTGCTTTTGACAAATGTGGAAGTCAATATAGGCTACTACAATTTCACTGATTTATATTACAAATCTAACTCGGAGAACAGTGTCTGGCTACACTAAAGTTGGTCTTCCTGAATGTGTGCGGGCACTGGTAGAGTGCAGCACAGAATCTGGCAGCTAATGTACGGTTCATTATTTTTTACTTACTAAGATGCTTTTGATCATGTGGCTTCGAATAATTCCTCAAGTTAACGAAGATGCTGTGCTGACCAGGCTGTTTTGATGCCAAGCATGAAGCATAAGAAAACTTTTTAACCAGTAGCGGGCGGGCGCCACGCCTCCTGTGGGATAATATGAACTGTTCTGTGTCTGTGTACATTAGACAGTGTCAATTTGACACAGTTTTCTCAGTGTTACTGGTTATATTTTTGTATTAGCAGAAAGTATGCTTGATTTTTGGCGTAGACCCCCCCCGCCCCCGAAATGAATTCCAACAGCCACCACTGCTTCTTACAATTCTATTCAAACCACTTTTAACTGTAGAGCAATAAGAGTCGGTTATGGTTATTGAGACTATCCGAGGGCAATGCATGTATCTTACCCAGGAGTTATATGCACATTCTGTAATAAATAAAAAAAAACATGTAAATGGCAAGGAACTAAAAGCAATGACTGCAGCAAAATCTGTTTTTTGACAAACCCCCAGACTAACCAGGGACTTATGATAGGTAAAGTATACAAGATTAATAAAGAAAATCATGTAGTGACTTTTGATAATGTACAGGTGGTCTCTCTCTCTATTAAAGTGCAACAATAGGCAACTACAACAGCAACATACACAGGCAAAATGGATTTGAAAAGCATATAGAGATATGTTACTAGTGTGTCAAACATCTTGGGTGATTTGGTTTACCTGGAACCGCCAAGGACACCCAGTGTGTTTTTGTTTTGATTTCTTCTTTTTTTAATTTTCAGACTAGGCACATTGCACAGTACATTGCTGCCTCCCGCCAGCTAAAAACAACAATGCATTTGGTCTTTGCAAACGGAAATGATGTACGTGTTTATTTGCATATGGAGCGGGGAAGTGAGATCCAATCACAAGTGGTCACTCAAGATGCATGTTAATGCAAGGTTTGAACAGGGCCTTTTTGTCTCTCTTTACTCAGTGGTTCATCATTATCATCCCAGCTCCTAATTACGTCTGATCCTGATCACACACACAAGATACATAAATCAGCCAACATGCTGCTAAGTATGTGGCACCCTGATCTCATTAGTCTAACAGCTAGCTGCTAATGGCTTTATTAGTGTTGAACGCTTCTAAACCATTTAGCCACCCTGAACTCCGAAATACCTACTGGAAGAGCCATTTAGCACTACTGCTACCTTAACATTTTGGCAGGGCAATGATCTTTTGTTTACAAGTGAGTTTATTAGCATATGGGATCATGTTAAATTAGCCACATGATTTCATTTGCATGTTTTGGATATTTTTGTCAGGATTTCTCAGATTTTGAACACAATGTATTTATTATTATAAAATGATTTTATTGTAGGTCTACACTATGTGTCTGGAAGGATGTGCACTATGCTATTAGTGCTATGTAATTTCATTAAAGAAATCAATAGGTTCACCATTTTATACACAGTATGTTTTAATTTATAAATATATGGATTAGTGCTGTCATTTAAACGCGTTATTAACGGCATTAACGCAAACCCATTTTAACGGCGTCAATTTCTTTATCGCGAGATTAACGTTCTTTTTGGCCTAGCAAACTTTGTCGTTTTTTTCACATGTTGTTGCAACAACTAGTAACATTAGAAAAACTACAACACCACACCGAATCTAGCTAGACCGGAAACAAAACAACAGGCATGCCGCACACACTTGTTTGGGTTTGCGAGCTGGCCAAAGAGTAGTAGGCTAACTTTAAGTTTTGAGTGGATGGCAAGTGTGAGACGCCGAAATGGATGTCAATAACATTCTGAATGGAAAGTTTACTTTTAAAAAGTTGCCAAATGGTTCCATTGACAAGACCAAAGTGATCTATGTGTTTTGTCGTGGTGAACTTAGCTATCATCGCAGCACGTCCAGTCTGAAATACCGCTTGATAGCCAAGCTCACAGCTGATGCAAATTCTCCGCCCCCTCGTCAAAGCCGGTCACAAAAGCACAAAGTAAGCCGATCCACTTTTCCACGTTGATAAGGGCATTAAAATGAGAAAAAATAATGGGACAAAAAGAAATCAAGGGACATTTAGAATAGATACAAATATGTGATTAATTGCAAGTTAGACAGCACTATGGATGCAGTATTTAATCTAAGGGTGAGGCTATTTGCACCCCGGGTACAATTAGCAGTGTATGCTATTTGTACCCTGGTGCAATTAGAAATGAATGCTATTCGTACCCCACCGGTGCACACAGCAATGTGTTCTATTAATACCCCATCTGGTACAAATATCAATGTATGCTATTTGCACCCCTGTGCATTTACAGTACCTTGGCATATATTTACACACAGTTATCCATACTACTCATGTATTCATTTACATCTGACATTCTTAGCCTAACCATAACCAATCCCACTCCTCTTGCCTAAACCTAACCAACCCAACCAGAGCCTACCACCCTGCAAAAAAAATAAAAATTTGCGTTCGCGGGCCCTGACTTGCGCAATTGCATGCAAATTATCTAATCCAAAATGAATAAAAGAAGATCACCTCACTGGGGAATCAAACTCCAGACTCCCAGGCCAAAGCTCAGTGTTCTAACCATGCGCCTATAAGTTCTTACTGGATGTTGTACAACTGTTTACCACTTGGTGTCTTTAAGCCTCGGTTGCTAGGTAACCATACTGTATATAAAATAAATAGTTACTAACTAACAAACTAACGGTTGTATGCTTTCACTGAAGACAGAAAGCGCAACTGTAGTATCCATTTTCCGCTAGAAATTCAATTGTTATAAACTTTAGAGAAAAAACTTTCCTAATATGCTAGTTTCTGCGGTCATGGAAGATGAACGTCCGCCATGATTTCGGTGCACGCGAGCAACGTGTTTTTGTTGTTACGTCACAGGGTGTGAATAGCTCAGCTGTGTGGCCGAGGCTATTCGTACCGGGGGTGCAAATAGGCACTCCGTTAATCTAATCCAGTCCAGTCTGGTCACACGTCTTCCACCCTGCAGTCAGACTGTTTGGCCCAACAGGCGTCAGAGTCTGGCCTCAGGAAGAGCATAACTACTGATTACAGGGCCTCAGGCCAATGTTATTGCTTTTCTTTTTTCCCCATCAGTTCACGTTTGTTCTTATTTCCTTTCCTCCCCACCTCCTTTTGATATGTTTCTAGAAGCTAACTAGCCTGTCTCTGTGCTGTAGTTTTACTTTCTGTTTTTTCTCTTCAATCACTTTGTTGGTGTTTCATGCCATGCAAGGCGGCGTATTTATCCAAGATAACAGTTGGGTTTCCCCTCACTTTGCGCGAGATGGAGAGTAATTGCTGTTGGTGTATGTGTTTTTCTCTGTGTGTGTAGGCTATAGCTATGTTTCCCCATATTCTGCTAAGTCTATTGCTCCTGGCTATTCTGAGCAAAGCTACTGTTTGGACAGTAACACAAAAACAATGTGTATGTATGGACATGTCTAAATGAGAGAATGACAGTGATTGCACAGTAGGCCTACATGTGCGTGAGCATGCTAGCACACATTTGCAAGAAACAAGCTTAGTTTACAATATGCTTGAACAGTAAGTTGATCCCTGTGAAAATCCTGCATCTATTCTGAGCATTAAAGCAAATATGAAAGCGGGACCTCGGTAAGTCAGTTGTTCCCAACCTTTTAATGTACTCCCACAGGCCTGTCAGATGAACCCAAGTACCCCTTTATTAACACCAACCATCATGTTTCAAATATGTTCATTTGAATTATTAAACCAGATGTTATTTAACACTATTAATTAAATAATGCTAGTGTTTTCATACAGCTTGAACTAATGTTTGTGTTGCACTTGGGGTGCATTTTTGTGTGGCAGAAGCTGGACATTTTAACTATTCCATTACTTTTAGCTAACTATTTTAACTGTTTAAAACTTATCTTAACTGTTTAGCTAACTATTTCAACTTGTAGCTAACTATTTACACTGTTTAATACTTTAGCTAACTCTTTCAGCTGTTAAATACGTTTCGCTAACTATTTTAGCTTTTAAATACTTTTAGCTAACTATTTCAGCTGTATACTACTTTTAGCTATTTCAACTGTTAAATAGGTCTACTTTTAGCAAACTATTTCAGCTGTTTAATATTTTTTGCTAACTGTTTCAACTCAGTATCCATTAGCTTTAGCTAGCTATTTTAACTGTTAACCTATTGAGCTTAGCTATTTCACCATTTAGCCGTTACCTTTAGCTAACCATTTTTACTGTTATATATTTTTAGCTGACTATTTTAACTGATACTTTTACACATCCGCTCCAACCATGTATGCATTACTTTCAGCTAGCTGTTAGACCTCTGCTTGCTTTCTAACTACTTTTTCAGATACTCAATATTAACACAGTTGTTTAGATGTTACAACTGACTCTATATGTGGATTTTTTTGCAATCAAATCAACTTCTATTTTTCTCTTTAATTTTGTTTTGATTGTCAATCTTTCCTTGTACCCCCTGGCAACTGCTTAAGTAGCCTACCTCTGGTTGGGAATCACAGCAGTAAGTTAACCATTAAGATGAGATGCCTAATTGTGTTGTAGCTATCAAAGAAAAGGGAGCAGAGGAAGAAAAAAGATGAAGAGAATGGGTTTGAGTAGAACACAAACGCTACATCTAACATCTGTGCTAATGCAAATCATCTCATCTTCCACAATGAAAAAGATGGTTTGGATTAAAAGCAACAAAACATTTGCTGAATGAAGCAGAAAACTGAATAAGACATTTTTTTTTAAAGTGTTCTGAGTTAGCAGAGGCTTAAGTGGACAAATAATAGAACACCATTTGAGACTTTTCAAACACAAACAATTGAACAAGATAAACCACTCTCTTTTTTTTTTAAATCTTTACTTGGAAAACATTTCAGTGTATCCAGGATGAGATGCCGTGGCTCTCTCTGTCTGTCTGTTTAACTGTAATCTTAAGTAATTGTGTTTAGAAAACACTTGAGCTGAAAGACTTCCTCCCTTTCAGAAAGCAAGTCACAAAAGGAGATACCTGAGCCCAGGGCGATTCTTTATCTGGATCTGTCTCTCTATTCTTGGCTAGTTAGGTTTTTACATGACCTGGGTTTGATAATGCCTTTGATGGAACCAGATAGTTTTCTCTGCGGGGGAGATCATAGCATTTTTTAGTGGGTTTTTATTTTGGATATTTCCTAAATTACATTTTAGTAAGCCTATGTGGATTTCTTCGAGGATACTTAGATAGAAAATATCTAACAAGCTTATTGTTGCACAATAGAAGGTTCAGTAGTACAGTAAGTTCACTATAAACCAAAGTATTTGCCTCAAAATAAAACCACAATAGGCCAATCACAAAATGTCTTCAATTAATATTATAGAAATGTGATAGTTTTCCTGCTCCATGTCTGTATCCTCAGCTAAGCATCTAAAGGTGGCTGCAGAGTTCAAGTAGAGGAGTGTCTAGTTTTTCCTCAGGAAACAGAGTCCATTTCCACTTGGCTCGTAGACAGAACCGGAATTTGTTTTGCGTAAGCCCAGCAGGTTAAAAATAACAGAGTATAAAGGGAGAGAGCTGCAGGACGCTGCCTTTCACTACACCTGCAGCCGCACAAAAGAATGATTTGCATTAGCTTATTCGGCTTTGTTGCTGTTTTTGGGGATTTAAAAATCAAACCAAAGTTGTCTAATCTAATATAATATACTGTAGGACAAGAGACAGTGGCATTATATAACTTGTTATTGTATATAATAAAGCTTATCTTAACACCTGTAGGAGAAAAGAAAGAAAATAAGTTTGTATTTGTAAAAAATGCACCTAAAAAAGCCTGCCTTATCCAGTTTGTTTTGTTGACATTACTTTTTCAGAATTTTCTGTTTGTGTAAAATAAAGAATGATAATCACTAAACCAATCAACCTTTTTTCTCTTCTTAAAATGTTATTAAACATTTGATGAAGGTGTCAAAGTAGAGAATTGTCCACAAGGCATTGTTAATACCAAATAAAATATTTCAGGTTTTATATGCTATATTGGCTATTTGTGAACAAAAGCTGTATATTCCCTTTGTTTTCCAAAAAGTCATTGACAGAGAGATATGTACAGTATGTTATCTTATGTAGACCCCAGAGAGATCTGACTGCCCATTAGATATCTTATGTTTATACTATCAAGTTGATAAAACATGTCTATTTATGGCCATTATATTTGCCTTTGTCTATTTGTTTTTTGTTAGTTGATTGCAATTAAAAACACTGCATCTAGTCTAATGGTTAGATGTAGAGGTGGTATAGGAGATGTTATGTTTTTTCTTGCATTTGTTTTTTAAAGCAACTGATTCCAGTATGATATGAGCACTTAAGCCAACAAATGAATAAATAAAAATGACTTCAGCATTTCCCCCCTGACATGTAGGCCTATTCATGTCGGTGTGAAGAAGGCTTTGAAATCATATTTAGACCTGCATGTTGGGATATCACATTTACAGAAAGAATCAATTGGTTAACTGAATACATAAAATATATAAAAATCTAAATAAATAAATACAAATAAAAAAAAAACTTATTTTAGGGGTTTTCGTCAAAATTGGCATGCAGACCATGTCCTGATTCTAAAAAAAAATATAGGGTTAGGGACAACAAGGTGATCGCCTATGTATGCTGCTTAATAAGGCTGTTAAAGCAAAGCCAGTCTCGGACTGTCGCCTGTTCTCTTTCAGTTCTCCACTATCGACACCCATCCACCTGCATTACCATAGCAATGACTGCAGGGGACTTACAGGGCTGCTGGTGGAAGACCATTAAGAAACGTGTAGTCCTTTGTTCACACCCAGATTAACAGGTTGTTTCGATGAGCCCGCCGCTTCACACGTTCGTGTTTGTGTTAAACATGCTCAGGTAGGCTAACTCGGGACAAATTAATTATGTGTGTTTGTGTGAGTGTGTGTGTGTGTGTGTGTGTGTGTGTGTGTGTGTGTGTGTGTGTGTGTGTGTGTGTGTGTGTGTGTGTTTGAATAAGCTGGGACGAAACTGTGGGGGACATTTCAACTGTGAAATAAACGTTTTGGAGATTCTGTCACTTTAGTTGCGTTGACTGGCAGCATAAAATGACAGATTTTTCTCTTAAAGGTATTAGTATAAAAAAAAATATATATTTCAAGAAGCACAATCAGGCAACTTTAATGATCTTTTACGCACTGGAATTTTGACTTTCCAGCACTCCCCCAAAAGGGTGGCACTCCCTTACTGTTGCCAGGTTTAGTGTCGCCCCCTGTACCTGCCCCAAAGGGAATGTTTGGATTTCCACTTAACACACGTATTCACACACTTTTATGTCATACTCAATGATGACTATACAGTGATAAGAAATGTAGATTTTTTTAATTATAAATAACCCTCTGTCAAAGCTGAAAAAAACCAGAAAGTTTAGTGTCATGTGTGTTTTGAAAGATGTGTCCTTATACTCTATCGGCTTTGGGATGCAAAATAATGTACATATTCAACCATTTAGTCATTCATATGGAATTATGGATGATTGTTTTAGTCATAGCCTATGCACATAGGTATTTACTTGCTTGACGCACATGAAAGCCATTTGTATTTGTTTACACTACTGGTTGCCCTGAGGGAGGTGTGTGTGTGTGTGGGTGTGCGTGTGTGTGTGCGTGTGTGTGTGTGAGTGTTGGGGGGGCGGGAGGGGGGAGTAGAAGCCGCACCTCCCGGAAAGGAGCTTGTATAAGAGGCTCGTCAGCTCCGATATTCGCATTCTGAACGCTCCACATCTGTCAAAGTTACCAAACAGGTGCTCAATGGACAGAGAGCAAAGTCTCTGTTCGCGTTTACAGTTTTAAATTCTTGCATTTTGTCATCTAACCGTTCAGCATGGCTATGGCTGAAGCAGTGATGCCTGCCATAACATCGTTTCTAAGTGGTCAAACGATGGAAGGAAAACAGTTCGACAATGTAAGTAGATGGATTTAAGTTTTTGTAGATTTAGGGTTAGGATTGTAGGATTGTAGATTTAGTTCTGATTGTTGGTTGGCTTGTGTTTTTTCTAATTGTCCCGTCTGCTCTCCTGTACAGATGTGCAAGCTGGATCAGTGTGCACGCAGCAGCGCAACAGGTGGCGCAGACAACCCGCTCATCGAAGTGGAGTTCAGCATAGTGCAGTCTCCTGGTTTACTGGCCAAAGACGACGACGAGCTGGGAAGATTCGTGGACCTCGAGTTCATTTTGTCTAACACCATAGACTCCGATGTTGTAAGCAACAACGGGAACATTTCTCCGCAGCCGTGCTTGTACTCCCTGCCGGAGTCACCGGAGAGCTGCAGCGGTAGTTCTGTGCCAGACTGTAGTGACCGCCCTCCATCTCACCTGGCCGCGCAGAGCTACCACGGCACGGTAAGCTTCACGGGCTCGAGCCCAGTCCGCAGTCTCATGGAGGAGCTTCTCACGCCAGAGATGAGTTACCCGGGGGAGAGTTCACCGGAGTGCGAAGGAAGGGCGAGAGGCGTGCGGGAGTACACCGAACTGCGAGCGTTGAATCCGGTCCCGGTTTCAGCTACTACCGCTCATCACCAAGTAGCCACGTCTTCTCCACCGCTTGGATACAAAATCAAAACCGAGCCCATAGGCCAGTCTTGTATGATGGCTACTGGTGACTTTATGGGACAGGTGTATGAGAATCATCAGATGCGCTCCGTGCACCAAGGAGCTTTTACGCACCACCAGGCTACAGTCCCAGGTGCGTTGCCGGGATTCGGTGCGCACCCCATGCAGCACCCTACCCCCCATGGACGCACAGATTTCCATTTGGCACATATTAACTCTCATCCTCAACACCCTAGTCAACACCATCTCCAAAATCAGTACATTAACGCACCCTACCAGCCGCAGTACGCGCACCAGAGTTTGACACAGTTTCAAGGACAGTACAGCATCCACAGAGAGCCAGTCCGCGGTCACCAGCAGCACCATCCGGCTTCTATGCAGGGGATGATGCTCACTCCTCCTTCTTCGCCATCGTTGCTGGAGTTTTACTCTCAGGATGAGGCGGGGAGCGTCAAACAGAAACGAGGCCGCAGGTCGTGGCCCAGAAAACGCGCTGCGACGCACAGCTGTGATTTTCCTGGCTGTGGAAAAACCTACACCAAGAGCTCCCACCTCAAAGCCCACATGAGAACACACACGGGTGAGCACATTTCTAAACCCACAATCTATTTTAATTGTCAGTTGTTCACCTATTTTGATTCCATACTTGTTAATGCTCTGTAGAAGCTGCAATCTAAACAAAGTCCTTTGCTTATGTCTCTCAGGTGAAAAGCCCTACCACTGTAACTGGGAAGGCTGCGGCTGGAAGTTTGCCAGGTCAGATGAGCTGACCCGTCACTTCAGAAAGCACACCGGACACCGACCTTTCCAGTGTCACCTGTGTGAGCGTGCGTTTTCCCGCTCAGATCATCTGGCTCTCCACATGAAGAGGCACATGTAGGCCAAGTTATGGATACTTTTGTATCCAAATCCATCATGGGATCATGCCTGGAGCATCCCAGAAGAAGCACGAGTTGTCCCCTCACTATTGGACAGTTTGTGCATCTGGCCCCAACCAATGAAACAAAACGTTCCTGTAATGGGCTTTAGCATATGAACGGTGCCTTTGTAGAGCGTTTACAGCAACCTGATCATACCCTGAGGTACCACACATGGGGACATTTTATGTTTTTCAAAACAAGTGCCTCTCTATCAGAAAATAAGAATGAATGCTGGTGTTTTTTGTACATATCTGTGGATATATGAACTTTGGCTAAATTATAGTAGTTTCTATTTAAGACATTTCCTCGCCCGTCTCTGAAATAAGTTATTGATTGTTAGTGAGTGCCTTAACAAGACTGTATGTGCTTCCCAAATGGGAAAACTCACTGCGGGCAGGACCCAGACATTTGTACATATTTGTAAATTGTATTTTGGAATGTTTACATCTTATATCTTTAATACTACTCAAATCAGGTCAAGGGTTTTTATTGACAATTTTTATTGTATTTTCTCAATATTGTTAGTCTACTAAATAGATGTTATAGATTTGCTGAGCTGTGTAGACCTACATTTCAGATTTTATTTTTTTTTTGTTCTGTGAAGGTTTGCTTGACCTATGCTAACAAGTACAGGTACTAAAGTTTATTTTCAGCCTCTTTGATCCCAAACATAACCCTTACTTCACTCAATTTAAATGTTATTTTACAGATCAGTGTTTTCTGGGGATACAAGTTTTTATTATGGAAGATTTGTAAGAATGGAGAAATCCACTGTAACCAATGGTTGATTGGCTGTTCTTGAAACAGAATTGCTACTCAGATGTATCATTTTTCAACAATTTTATGTGCTCAGAAAATTAAAAGTACTTTTACAAATATGTCTGCCATTGCCTCTTTTCCTGCCCACACAATTCCTTTAACTCTAGATCTGCTTTCAGTTTATGCAGGTCTGCTGGCGCTAATAATTTTTCATTATTTTGATTGCATTCTTGGTATTGCGTGGCTAAAAGAAGAAAAGAGAAACAAATCCTTCTTCAGTTGAACAGAAAGGAGTTTTTACAGTCCGGCTTGGACACGTGTGTAACACAGAAGGTGATGCTGACATCAGCGGCCAGTCATCCATCTAACAAAATTTGTGTGTCCCCTTTGCAAATTGAGATCACAAATTTTCTGTAAGTCCCACAATGTCAGCATTTTATAGGACATAATGATCTCAGTCTAAGGAGAAGGGAAACTGAAAATCTTGGTTGTAAGTGTAACGTTGCATTTCCATCAACATTTGTATAGATTCCAGGCGTAGTTCAAGGATCAAGACATTACGTGGTCTATAATAAGCATTACCATAAAAACAATAAGCATCATTACAACTGATAGTATGACAATTTGCATGGTCCAGTGCCTCTCAGTTTTCTATCACTGCTTATGAAAGACTGCCCTCTACTGTTCATTTATATAATAACATCTGCCTTATCTAACAGGCTGTGTTTACCAGTTTAAATGGATTATGGGTGCAAGTAACAAGTTACATTTACTCTCGTTACTGTAACGCAGTCATTAGCTTAGTTTACAGGGACTTGGAACCAGAGGGTAGCGGTTCAAGTCCGGCACTCACCATGGTATGGTTTGTGGACTTATAGTTGAAGTGGTGCCGGTTCACCATCACTCTGACATCTTTCCACTAACGCATGTCTATAGGCCCTGTGTGTGCGCATGTGTGTGTGTATTTTGGCCCATTGTGTGTGTCATGAATAATACACACACATGCAGTCCGAGGGCCCCCACCCCATCTGTGTTTTTCTTCTTAACATAGGCTAAATAAAGGTATTTCCACCGTCAATTGGTGCATAAAAGTGTATCTGAATACAGGAAATGAAGTCGTTGATGATCAAAACATCCCTGGGGAGGACACCCAGACCCGCCACTATTATATGCCCCCCCCTCGCCAAAAGGCTGATTCTGGCCAATATATATACAGTACAGTATACCCACTACAATACATTAGACTACACCACAGATTTTTCTTACATCTATCTGCTCTCTTTTCACAAATTTATGAACTATGGCCTTCTCTATAGTCACTTTGATTCATCTAACTTCGCTCTTACTCCTCCTTCTTCTTCCACTTCTTTATCTACACTACTTTCTAAGCTCTTTTCAAGTTCCATCATCCTCTTCATTGCTGAAACATAATACAGGATAAACGTTAGATTTTAAAAGTATAGCCCAATTTGGCATATTAAAGGTCCTATGGCATGAAAATTTCACTTTATGAGGTTTTTTAACATTAACATGAGTTCCCCCAGCCTGCCTATGGTCCCCCAGTGGCTAGAAATGGAGATAAGTGTAAAGTGAGCCCTGGGTATCCTGCTCTGCCTTTGAGAAAATGCAAGCTCAGATGGGCCAATCTGGAATCTTGCTCCTTATGAGGTCATAACAGCCACACCCCCACTCTCCACCTTGCCCCCCCCTCTCCTCCTCAATACAGACACAGAAATGGCACATACTAAGGAAAGCTCATTGTGGGACTGGCTCTAGTGGCTGTAATTCTGCACCAAGGCTGAATTTTGGGAAATAGACTTCAGATACAGTATTAGGGGACCACTAAGGTCTATATAAAAGCATCCAAAGAGAACCATGTCATGGGACCTTCAAATTGCACAGTCTAGCCTACATGAGAAGTTGGTATAGTGTATATCATAGATGTTTTGGTAAATGGATGTACTTTTTACATGATTAGAACCACTCAAGTAATAAATATTTGAACTACTAAGCTTGAAGTGTAGATCTTTCTGTCTGGAGGATGTAATGTGCCACTTTCTATGCTATGTCTTAGTTTCCCCACTAGATGTCCTCTTTGCTTTAGTTTCTGCATAGTCTTCAGTATCTCTAAATCAGGCTTATTATGTACACCTGTTTTAATTAGTATTGCTTGTCTTCTTTGTTCAAGCTGTTTAACCCTCCTGTTGTCTTCGGGTCAAATTTGCCCTATTTTCAAAAAGTTTCTACATAACAAATTTGGGATTCTTTCAACCAAATTATCAAATAAAATAACGTGGATGGTTCCATACAACGCTCTTCACAAGTAAGTACACTCTTCATTGAATTTGGGTTTTATTGTATTTTATAGCATTTGAAAAAAAAGACGACAAAAAAAGTGACAAATGTCAGAAAAAGCTTCAAAAATAAGAGGAAAAAAATTGACAAAAACATTGGGAAAAGGGTTAAGTCCCTTTGTTGAGTTTGTAGCTTGATTTTTGTCACAGCTAAATAATTTAACAGCATTAAAGCAGTTATAATACACAATACAAACCCAGCAACATAAGACAATAAGTGAAAAAGGTCTGTTTATGAACGACGCAGAGAGGATGGTGTGTTATAGTTGGCTATGGTATAATGAGTAGAGGTGGGTTTTCAATCTAGATCTAAAAATGTCAACTGGGTGGGCTTTTTTTAACATGTTCTGAGGCCGATCCAAAGATGAGGGGCGCGGTAGGAGAATGCTCTACAACCAACTGATTTTATTTTATTTTTTTGTTTACTAGGGGAATGACCAGGAGACCAGCATCAAGGGAGCGGAGTGTGTGTGCCGGTGAATATGGTGTAATAAGCTCAAATAATGTCCATGCAGGGTCTTATATGTTAAAAGAAGAACCTTAAAATCAGCTTATGTTACACCTCATCTCCTAAGTTGTGGTGATCTGTTGTAGCTGTCTTTTTAACCACACACATTTGGTTTCACACGTCTACAACTACTCAATAGGGCTTTCTCACAACAGACATATTGATTTGTCATAAAAGCACAGGTGTTACTAATAACACTAATGATGGCTCCATTGTATTTAATTATGAGGGGGTGAGCCAGCATGCACAATACCAGGAACCTGAAATCAAAGCAGCAAAATGGAAGTCAGCCGTCATTAATTCTATTATTTGCACCTGTGCTTTCCAAGTCAAAATGTATTCCCTGTAAAAGGCCTATACAGTCTGCATATCCTTAAACATACAGCATTGTGTTAGACCTTTTTCACAGCAGACATTTTGTCCCAAAGTGGGAAAAGCACAGGTGTTACTGATATCATTAACAGGGCCGGAATTCTATTTACGTGTCCCAGTATAAGCCATGCCAGTGAGCCAGCAGCTGAAGCACTGAAATGGAATTCAACCATCATTCATTTTATAATTTACACCTGTGCTTTTCCTACTGTGAAACATCCTATTCTGACTTCATACATTTGCTTTATCCAGGTCACATTTTTGTTGAAAATTAGCATAATTGAACCCTTAGTATCTGTGTTTGAGTTTATTTATGTGCAATATATTTGTGAAGGAAAAGACATGTTTGATAGTTTATTTCAGAAGCTTGTTTGGTATCAACGAGTGATCAATGACTTGTCATGAAGGAGTAGCGTGTTTACAGTCAGGGTGATGTTAGAGCTGGGTTTAATTTAGTGATACACATCAGTACTGAACAATTAGGTAAACCATTAAAGGAAATTAAATTGCAAAAGAATAGAAATACAGAATCTTACTTACTATTGGAATACTCTGTACCAATTCTTTAAATGCACTAATTAAATAATATAAATATTGCTATTTTTCTAAAACTACTAAAATGAAAAAGCCAAAGGGGAGTATTTTGTTTAACACTTTTAGTCAGTTAAAATTTGTGAAGATGACAAAGGATTTCTGCCAGATTCTTTCTTTCTTTTTTTTTGGCTGAAACATGAATTTTCTGACCATAATTCAAACCAAAATGACAACATAATTTGACATAACATAGTTTGAGGTTCTGATAGAATAATTATGGGTAAGACTTATGGGAGCTGTAGTTTGTTGAAGGAATTAGAAGCTAGTGGAGCCAAAGCTAATCCTGAAGTGCTTTTTGGCTCTCCATTATTCCACCATGAGATGTTGGACTGATACCAAGTGACATAAAGATGAATCATTATGAGGCAACTGGAAAGACTGAATGCACAAAAATCTACAGAAACACTTTTACGGATTTAATCCCATTCATGGTAATTGCAGTTTTCTGTATGTATCTGTGCTTAAGTGGAAGAATGATTATCATATGTACTGACCTGACTTATCATGACCATAGCACTGGCTCATTAAAAAAGTACCTGTACTTAGAACCTTTAAGGCAGCCTGGATCAGTGAAAAGCGCCAGTAATCAAGTTTATCATGGACGAAAACCTGTAATTATCATAGTTTAGGCCTGAAGCATTGCCCATAGTACATCAACAGCAGTATGTGTACGGTATTTAAATAATTTTTGAAAATGAATTGAAATAAATGACTTTTATTGCTTTTGTAATGTGACTTGTTTTACAAAAATGATGGATGGTATTTTTAACTAGGCTATCTGGTTTTGAAAGATCAAGCTGGCTGGCACACATCCACCTCCTCATCTATTCTCATCTGTTGCTGGAAAATGTGACCGCCTTTGGAGAAATGCCAAATTAATTTTCAAACTGAGTGTGCTGGAGCCCTCAGTCCTTATCTATTATTCTGTACACAAATCTAAGCAACTTGTAGAGAATACTAATTAGCAAAGTCAGTTTTATGTATCTAGTTTCGATATTGGTAATATAGAGGAACCATGACATTGGAAAAGTCCGATCACCAGATTTATTGGGCTTTATGTTGCCAGCAGTTGCTGGTTACTTCTTCTTAATAATACTTCTAGTTCTTTAAACAGTCTGAAATCTGTGAAAAGCCACTTTCAGACTGCGTAACTCAGATATTGCAACTTTATGAAATGAACAATCCGACAATCACACTTACCATAGCGATTGTTCAAGGCACACAGGTGTGAAAATGAGCAGAGCTTCTATTTTCCACATATTGTTCCATTGTGCTTCACATCCCTGCATCTGGATGCTGTATTACACTGATTGCCTCTCTGTTGCCAGCAATGAGAGCTTTATTCTTTCAGAGACAGACGGCAGAAGTGTGATCAAAGTCTGCACCAAGTTCTCCCTTCATTGGTAACGTCTGTTAGACAACGTAGACAATCTTTCCTGGAAGGCATTTCGTGTTTCACTCATTTGTAAATAAAGCAAGTGGACAATGCAGTTTCTACACTCTTTGAGTGTTAAAGATACCACTACTGGCAATCAGTGTTTGTATACTGTGCGAATGAATCCGCAAATTGTAGCAAGGTCTGTGTTTGACCATTCCCCAATGCATGCTGGGATGGGCTCCGTCTCTTATTTAAAGTTACAGTTACTGCCGACCAAATAATGACTGTAGTCATTTACCTTGTGGCTTTATTTCTTGGAATTAAACTTACATATCGTCAAGAAGCACATTTATATCTGTCAGTTGTCTGCTCTCAATCTAATCAAACCAAATGTGATTAACATTTTAAAATCACCAACTCAGATTATTTCTTTAGTTAAAAGTCAGTATTGTGTATTGAACCACTTAGTAACATAACCCGGTTACTAGTTTACTTCAGTGGGAATGATAGATGAGTATTATGTGTGACTACCTGTGTGTGTGTGTGTGTGTGTGTGTGTGTGTGTGTGTGTGTGTGTGTGTGTGTGTGTGTGTGTGTGTGTGTGTGTGTGTGTGTGTGTGTGTGTGTGTGTGTGTGTGTGTGTGTGTGTGTGTGTTGTCAAGGAGGCAAATCTATGTGGTCTGTAGCCTTGTTTACCTAACACAAAGGATTCTGGGTTTTGACAGCTGTCACTAGATCAGAGGTCAAACTGCACACTCAGTGTGTCTGGACAGAAACCAAGGCAATAATCTTAAGTGTTATAATAAAATTATTGAACTTAATGTGACAGTATGACTAATTATGAAATCTGTTGACATAAGATAAAAAAAATAAAAAATGGATCACATATCCATTACATATCCACATAGGGGGCTTCCTCTCAGACGTGCCACTCCCTAAGCCCTCAACTATTATCTGTTTTGGTCAAAGAAGGGGCACAGGGAAAACAAGATACAAGAGCCGACTTTACTGTACAGAATCAAAATCAGATCAGAAAAGGATTTATTACCAAGTAAGTAACACTGATTGAAGTCAGTTTATTTATAGGGCACATTTAAAACCAACCTAGGCTGAACGAAGTGCTGTACAAAGTTATATTATGTTATTAAAAACAAAGGAAGACTATAAAAATATAGACACAATGAACATTGTGACAGTTGGGATTGGCTGGTGTGAGTTTCTGTTTTGTTTTCTAGTTCCTATTTTGTTTTCCATTGTCGGTTTCTCTGTTGGCCCTGCCTCTCTCTGTGTGTCCTGTGTTTCCCCCCCTTCCCCTCCTGCCTGCTACTGCCAGCTGACTACGCACGACTGCTTGTCATTCCACCATCACCTCTCCCGCCGTGCACACCTGCCAGTCATCTACAATCAAGCCCAGTATTTGAACCCCGGATCTACTCAGCATCTTTGCTTGATCGTTGCCTCAGCCACCTTGGTGACACTTGCTACAAGCTCTCTGAGAAAATCTTGTACTTACCTGTCTCTGTCCGTTGTGGATTCAATTCAATTTTATTTATAGTATCAAATCATAACAAGAGTTATCTCAAGACACTTTACAGATAGAGTAGGTCTAGACCACACTATAATTTCCAAAACCCCAACAATTCCAGTAATTCCCTCAAGAGCAAGCATTAGCAGTAGCTATTGCGACCCAGACTCTTGATAGGCGGTGTCTGACGGGGCCGGTTGGGGGTGTGATGAACAGTGGCAATAATGGTCATAATAAAGACAATGGAACAGTGACTACAATGGTAGTCGTAGTAGTTCATGTCATAGCAGGGCTTTACTGGATGTAGCGTGGCACAGCAGAGCATGGGTGGATGTAGTGGACGCGGTAGGACGCAGCAAGACGCAGCCAGACATTGCAGGGATTCTTACCTCTCTTTGTGTTTGTTCCCTGTGGCCATCATCTCCATACCTCTCTGTTGCCTCCAGTCAGCTGGCCTTGCCATTCGGTCCCCTCCTCAAGGCTCCCTGCTCCATCCTGCCTCCGTTCCCGCTTCCAGCCATCCCCTCTTTCTACTCCTCTGCTCCCCGGACTCCAGTGCCTCCGCCTCGGTGCCCTCGGCCCCGGTTTCCCCGCGCTCCCTCCTTCCCCAGTCTCAGCCCTCGCTCCTGTCCTTGGCATCCGCCTTCCCACACCTCCTTCCCTCTGATTATTATTTAAATAAACCTGTTTTGTTGAGCTTTGCATTTGGGTCCGTTCTGTCTCCCTTGTAACAAACCTCATACAAACAACACACTTCTATACAAATGTCCCTAAACTGAATCATACGCCAAAGAATAAAAATGTGTTTTAAGACGAGACTTAAAGATCTCGGCAGTAGAGATCTCGGCAGTAGAGATCTCGGCAGTAGAGATCTCGGCGCGATCACCCTTTGTTTTCATCCGAGACTGTGGAATAGCTAAAAGGAACTGATTAGACGATCTTAGGTTCCTGGAGGAGTGATGTAGGGTAAGGAGATCAGCAATATATAAAGGGGCCAAGCCATGTAATGCCTTAAAAACAAGTAACATTACCTTAAAATCGATTCTATATTTGACCGGTAACCAGTGAAGAGAAGCCAATATCGGTGAGGTATGATCCCTCCTTCTGGTACCAGTCAACAATCTAGCAGCCGCATTGTGGACAAACTGCAGGCGTGATAAAGATGATTGGCAAATCCCAAAATACAAGGAATTGCAGTAGTCAATACGAGACGAAATAAGAGCATGAATAACAGCCTCCAAGTCCTTTTTTTAAGTTTAGCAATAGTCCTGAGATGAAAAAAGCTAAATTTGACAACAGAACTAATTTGTTTGTCACCGTACAAGAAATTTGCCTTGGTTGTTGGTGCATACATAAATATATATTTTCTTAGTGTGCTGTGTAGTGTGTAGTGTGCTGCCTTGCCTCTTTCTCCTCCCCCCTTCCCTGTGTGTTTTGTTTACAGGAGTGGAGTCAGGTGTGCAGTAGTCACTGGGCCAGCTGCTACTCATCAGCCTCATCCTGCTCTGCTATATATACCCGGTTCATTCCTACACTCTGCGCCAGATCGTAAACTACTCTACCAAGTCAGTTATGCTTCCAGCCTTTGAAAATCTTGTTACCATCTGTACCTTTCTAATCCTGTTTTCCCTCTACCCTAGTTGCTTGTCCTGAGTGCTGTCTGCACTCCACTCCTGCACAAATGGCTTTGGATTTGTGGAACTCCATCTCTGGATACCCCCTGGACCCTATAGACCTTTTTACACAAAATATGTAGTAGGAAAAGCACAGGTGTATTCAGAAGCATTAATGATGGCTGCATTCCACTTAGGCGAAACCTTGGTATTGTGCATGCTGACTCACTGAAATAGCTTACTGGGACACCTGATGGAATTGAGCCATTGTTAAGGTTATCAATTTCAGCTGTGTTTTTCCTACTATGACAAGTCAAAATGTCTGCTGTGTAAAAGGTCCATTGGATACCTTTCCCCCTGAATCTCAAACTACTGGATTTCCTAAGACCCCTCTGCCTGTTCCCTCAGACCTGGATCTCTCCCTGAGATCTTCCCCTACCACATTGAGTATTCAGTTTAATAAATCTTGTTTTGTTCATGTTCACTTCCCCGGTCTCTGTCTCTGAAATTCTGCATTTGAGTCCAAGTCAGCTAACCTTAACATAAACAATAAATACAGAAATAAATATGTACAATATAACTATTTAACACCAGGATAAAAGAGTCTGTATGGATTTGTGCAGCATGTGCAAAAAGGTTGAGTGATGTGCAAAAGTTCAGGATATAAAGAACAGCAACATCTGTAGGGCCTCTCATTCAGTCTATTCTAGATTAAAAAAATATATATATCTGAAAACTATTTTAGCTCTTGCGCTAGCTTTTCATAATGATACCGAAAAGGAGAAGTAATCCCATAAAATGTATTCTATGCAAAACTAGTAATGTGGCAAGTTATCCTGTATGGTTAAATACAACTTGCATAAGTCTGTGTTTTTTCTCTAAAGCATTATGGGACTAGTTGCAGTCCTGTATCTTTGATCAAACACGGCTTGAATGCATGTTAAGTCATCCATGTCCTACCTAGGTTTTGGGTGTGTTGCATTTGTCAGCTTGAAAAACTTGCTCTTCATGTGCTGTGGTTGCTGTTATAATTTTTTCAAACTACAAACATAAACCGCAGTGGAATGTAACAAACCTCCGTCTATGTTTTAGGGTTGTGGACAGGCATTCAGGCAGAAGTGGAACATCACAAACTGAAATCTAAATAGACAGAACAGATGAGGAAAAAAAGGACCACCACTCATGTGGTTATGTGTTGGGATTGAATGAAAGAAACAGAAGCCAAATTGGGATGATTAGGTTTTACAGTCTGGTTCAGCAAAAAACAAAACAAAGGTAGAAGACACTGTGTGTGCAACCCGTTTTCACTGACATGGTCAGTCATGGTCCTCCTGTCACTCACAAACTGCCTTGTTTTTCTGGGCACTGTCAAAGATGCTTCAGTGCTGGAATGACACTGTTTGGCACTGAGAACTGAGGGGACTGTGAAATGTACAGATGAGCTCAGATTTCACCAAAGAGCACATGCACCATCTACTAGCATGAAAATTGCTCCACCGGTATTGAGATTGAGAGAAGTCTGAATTTATTGCAAACCCAGTTACAGTACGTCACCGATATGTTCAAAAAATAGCTGTCACGGTGCGGCCTCTAGCTCATTCAGTAAGAGCGTTCGTCACTATTTCTATATAGATAGATATTAAAGTCTCTTGTGAGTGCTAAAATATGCCCTAAAATGCATAAATATGTAGGCCTACATTAGTTCAATAATAAAAACCTAAAATTAAAAATGATACCTTATTTATTAGGTCTAAATTATCACAAAGAATTTATCTAAAACATAAACATGACCAGCTTTCTAATAAGAACAGCATGTAAAATTTGTGTTGTGTTTAATATCTTAAAGCTGCACTAATCAATATTTTTATCCTAACAATTAATGAAATAACGTGTAAGTAATGCGAAAGGGGTCATTCATAGCGACGATTGCACAGATCGGTGCATTTTCACGAACGGGTTCGTATAATATCGTAAGAAAATATATGCACACCAAAACATATGATATCCTACGAAAGTAGGAGACCGCCGGCTGGTCAAGTGACGCCGGCTGGCTACGAGCTTTATGACGCCGAGCGCCAGTTGCTAGCAGTTTAGGCCGCTACGGAGTTTCGCGACGCCGGTTACAGACCTCTGACACAGCTCGGTCGTATCAGCGGCAGTTAGTAGATGTGTTTAGAAAACGTGGAATGCTTACGAATTACAGTGCTTAACTTTTCATAGCTTTTTAAACGAATGGTTCATGGGAACAGGCTGCACAGATAATTACTACTAACTCCGCAGTTCCCATCAGCTTTACAGAGTGTTTTAGCATCTTTCAGCTATATTTCTTGTAATTCTGTAAATTCTATTGTATTGTTATACTGTATACTTTGTATATTTCTTACTGTCCTTTCTGTTTTTGATTCTTTACTAGTGCAGTGCCTGTTGAAAATGTGCTTGTTTGGAATGGGCCGATTGCTTGGCCTGTGGTATTGCTGCTTGTAGAATTCATCAAAACCAAATTGTACCCAAAAATGACTTACAGAAGGACCCCAAACCACTTCATATGCAACTCCCCTGTATACCCTACTACTAACTTACTGATTTACCTGTTAGAGAATGTTGCAGATTCAGAATGTAATCACAAAATATCACAATGACAATGTGGAGTAATCAGACATTAGCCTCATGGACTCATGATGCAGTGTGCTACCCACCCGGCCCATTATGAGAGCTAATCAGCACATATCTGCATTAATCAACCACCAGAACTGGACTGTGTGTGTGTGTGTGTGTGTGTGTGTGTGCGCCCGCAGAGAGAGAGCGAGAGAGAGAGAGAGAGATAGAGACACAGTGTTGTCTCGTGTCATATGATCATTAACGAATTTAACATTTCAGCAGAGGTGTTTCCATACATTTCCATACAGGTTTAGTGGCTTGACAGTTAACTGAGGGAGTGGCTGTGGCTCAGTCCGATTGGTCGGTGGTTCGATCCCTGGCCCTGCTGTCCCATGTCAAAGTGTCCTTGGGCAAGACACTGAACCCCGAGTTGCCCCCGATGCTGTGCATCGGAGTGTAAATGTATGTGAATGTTTATCTGATGAGCAGGTGGCACATTGTACAGCAGCCTCTGCCACAGTGTATGAATGTGTGTGAATGGTTCCTGTACTATGTAAAAGCGCTTTGAGTAGTTGTTAAGACTAGAAAAGCGCTATATAAAAACAGTCCATTTGCATTTAACTGTGAGCTAGTTTGAGTTTGAAATCCAACGGAGCTAGGGGATTTGATTCGCGGGGGTATTTTGGCGACGGTAATGTTATCAGTGTACTTAATTAACTTGGGGTGAGTCTGATGAATACTGATGCTCTGAGATTTTCTCGCATTGCACAGCGCTGTGAAGGAATAATCTCAGAGATTACTTTATATTCTGCCTCTGGTTAGAAGTGGTGAATGTAGGCTACAGCTTACAGCAACTTAATACTATAGTGTCTGGCTTTTGTTTGATATTTAGTGTTGGCAAATGGCTTTTTGTTGAGTTTCCTCTTAGAGAAAAAATAGACACGGAAAAGCGTAGCGCCTTTATTTTGCCAACCTTATTCCACACAACAGTTGTGATGTTGCTTTGAACTATCTGCTTGTGCACCAAAGTAAGTTTGGTATATCCAGCAATCATGTAGCTAACGTTGGAAGCAGGAAAAGAGTCAAAGGCGGTAACACCCCTCCCCCGCTGTTGTAAAGCGTTCTGCATGTGGCGTGCAGGTTACCTTCCCACCAAACATGCCCCCAAACACGGACAACGATGTGACTCAAAAACAGTGTCTGGTAGTCTGCCTATAAGTGGTACCACGCTCTGTCTGCCACAAAAAAAACTCTGTAGCTTGTTGTGCTTTGCACGTGGTGGGTTCTGAAACGTCCTTGAATTTGGGAATTGGCGTTGTGTCAAGTCAAAGACAGTCCAAAGTAGTGCTACTTTGCAAATGTTTGTGGGTCTGAGGTGCCGTGCTGTGCAATGTGAGAGGGGGAGTGGCCAGCGGCTAGTGTGGCAAAAGCCAATGTGTGCTTCTTTTACCGATATATATTTAACGATATATTTTGCATTTCTGATCCAAACAACGTCAAACTTGGAGCCGCACTTACTGGTGCCCGTAGCAAGACACCTGTCAAGTTTGAAATCCATGGGACTAATGGTTCTAGAGATATGCGCATAACACACACACAGACACACATACAGACAGACAGACAGACGTTCCTGCAATTTATAGATAGATATGTTAAGTGAGTGTTTTACTTTGAGAGCAAAGATTTACCAGAGTCAATTTCCTTGTTTGTTTACGCAAACCTGGCCAATAAAGCTGATCCTGATTCTGATTTATTTGTCAGAAGGAACCACGGCATCAGTCATTTCAGGCCACATTTGATGATTTACATAACCTTTGATGTACAGTGTGCTCTTGCAAACACGTTCTTATCTGTGAAAATGCCACCTGTTCCTTCCTCTGACATTCAATTATGTAACAACTATCGCTCCTGGAATATGTTTCTTAGGGTAATAGAAATATCTCCATCTAAGTATGTCTGCATACAGATGATAACAATGAAACAAATGAAACAATAGTGAAACTATAAGGTGGGCTGAGGGACTGTGATGACAAATGGAACGGAAAACCCTTGGAAAGTTTAAAGTCTACCCACAGGAGTTTGAGGAACTTGGCCAGGTTTTGTTGCAGGAAATGAGTATAATGCTGTGCAATAAGGCATGCTTTTGATTAGCCTACATATACCTGTTTGATGCATTCCATCCTTTAGATGTAAAAGTAGCAATACATTATAATGATAAAATACTCCACCTTCCATGAGTAAAATGTAGCCTACTTAAAGTATCAAAAGTAAAAGTTCAGAAAAATGGCTACTGTGACTGATGTATATTGTATTTGAGATTATTAGATTGTTCTTACTGACACATGAATGCATAAGCAGCATTTTACTGCTGCAGCTGGCCACAATTTCAAATCTAAAATCTGACAAGGGCCGTAACTATATTGCTTTTCTGTAATATAATATTTTGTATTATGTAAAATATGAATCAGAAAAAAGTTCCACCAATGGACAGTTTGTTTGGAGGCTGTTAAAGTCACAAAGTGTTTGTATCATATTGAATAGCCTATTAAATTCCCAATCTTAATATTTAATAGCCTAAACCTTTATAGTTATCGTTTTATCTAGGCCTACCATAGTCACATAAAGTGCATGGCATTAGTTGCACCGTTATTTATCCTTTGAAAATACTTTAAATTACTTATTTTTTATTGTAAGGAATAACAGATTCAACAATTGACGTGTTTTATTTGAGTCACCATTAGATTGTGTGGGTAATTTAACATTACATTAAATTAAGATGTAAGCTGTGCAAACATTTTTGACCATCACCCCAAATTCTTTTAAACCCTTCACCTCCCTCCCCTCCTCTCACCCCAGCTTCTGACCATCCCCGCGCCTGGATGCGTGTCTCCTCCTCCTCCGCCGCCTTCCCAACAGCCCTACAACCTGATCGGTCCAAAAAAGCAAAACAAGGTAAAGCTTGCATCTGCATGTCAAAACCTACGAAGTGCCATCATCCATTCATCGGCTGCATCTGTCATTCATAACACATTCTCTATTTTATTGTGTGTTTATTATATGTGGACGCCCCCGAAGCCTCTATCTATCACCAGTGGCATACATAGCCGAGGCTACCACACCTGTCTGGAGCATCGCATTGACTCAGCACCCCTACCTCTACCTTGACTGGGGCTGCTAGGGAATTCGCGTTATCATCAAATGACACCGTAGCCCACAGCATATCGGATGCAGTCCCATCTGATTGCACTGCTTGCAAACTGCCTGCAAACATCAGACGGGTGTCTGTGAGGAATCGTTGCGGCATGCTCTTGTAACAAAAGAATGAGCAACACATGCATTCATTCCTCCACTTAACACGTGTAGCTTCAAATGCATTATGTCGTGAAGGGGCGTCATTTTGGTTTGATCACTCCCATGTGTCACTCTATCTATGGCACTCAAGTTTGGTTTTAAACGCCTTGTAAAGGACTTTATTTAAAAATGTGGAATGACTCAGGATTGATAGCCTACTTGGGCTATTTGATTTTACATATAGCCCATTAGGCAATAATTGAGTACATCTTTATTGCATATAAGACAGTTGGGTGCATGTAGACAAATTGATAGACTACAGCAACCTTCAAGTGTCTCTGACAGGTTGTGTGTCGCTTCACACTACACAGGGTCAACTGCCGCCTATTTTGGAAGTTGAGAAAGGAGGGGCTTAACGAGAACTTGACGGGCTGGCTGCGACCGAAGAGGAACGGAAGACCAAAGGTGATGCAACAGCCAATAACCCAAAATTGGCAGAAAACATCACTAGCCCATGTAAAGAACATTCAAGGCAACAGATGAGAGCTCGCCTCCACGGTAAGACAACGCCTTCTCATAAGAAGAAAATAGTTTGTTGTGTGTTTTGTTTTCTAAGTGAATAATAATACGCGGTGATGGGGGTCACCGGACCTTATACGCTGTAATGTGATTATACCCTCCTAAAGGAGCAAGCTTATGTTTCATGTTGAGGCTGTTGAGACCGAATGATCATCTAGCTATTAGTAACATTCAACACGTGTCCATGAAGTAGACGTGCGGTTATAATAAAGGTGGTTTCAGCAGGCAGAGTGGTTCATACTGTGATGCGATGCAGACTGTTGTAAAACGGTTATTTTATCTCAGCGGGGTGAAACACGTGGCGCCGGTTGGACCCCCCCCCCCTCCTCCTCTTGTTGTGAAGCACAGCGAGGTTGAGGGGTTGAGATGAAGGGAGGCATTTCCGCGTTCAAATGTTCTGTCAAAGCCGGTCTTCTGCTTTGAACACTTCCTGTCGTAGGTGACTTTCATTGATGTGATAGGCGATTATATAGCCTATCAGTAGCATAGTTTGCCAATGGACAATTCCCCACAAATCCTCTATTGTAGTATTCCTAAAATAGCTTAGTGCTTAGGGTGACTAACCTACAATACATTATACATGCTAATATTATAGGATACATTACAAAATTGTATTGACAATCATTCTAATAATACCAATAATTATATTTTTATATGAGTTTTGGAAAATTGGGAAATACACTATTTACTTTTTTTTATAGATCAAACAATTAAGAAAACAATTGGCAGAATAATCGATGATGATAATAATATTTGTTCTATGTGTTTAATTTGTATTCCTGTGACATAGCCAAATTGGTTGCTGGACTGTAGGGTAAAAATAGGTTATGTCAACAGAAGTTGTGCATGCATGAATGGCAGTAACCCTAGCCCCCGACACACCAACACAAACAGGAGGGTCTTTCTTTCATCCAGCCTTAGAGTTTTCTGTTTGCTTTCCTTGCCTTAGAGTTTTCTGTTTGCTTTCCTTGCCTTAGAGTTTTCTGTTTGCTGTCCTTATGCTTACGTAATCTGTAGGTAACACACAATTGTGCGTGTGTTGAAATGCCTGTGAGTTAAGTATCAGCATCTGTTGCTAGGCTGTAACATTTAACATTCTTCCAATTTAAAAATGACACTTTGAATAAAACAAGTCGCCACAGATTGCCAGCTTTTATTATGGGCATGTCACATTTTAGAGATATTGAGTTTCTCTCATTGATGGGCAAATGACACCGAAGCTTGTTTCACTCCTGGGAAGCGCACCATTTCAATTCTAGTCTGTCGAATCAGAATACTTTATTGATCTGCTCACAGAAATTGTTCAGTTACACTTGCTCACAAATTTAAGGCATAAATAAGAGTAAGAAAAAACAAGTCAATAAGCGTATAAAGTAACAAAGTATGTTTCAATACATTTTGTGTACAAAGTGCATCATTCAGTCTGACAGTTGTGTGAGGAGGAATCCGTTGCATTTGCACTGTAGCGTATTTGCAATATTTATTACACTGGAACTTTCCCATGGCATGCATCTGACAGTTTTGACAGTAGGCTCTGAGATATTTCATTGTTATTTCTGTGAAGCCAAGTCTAGACTGGTGGAATTCAGATACTGTGTGACTGCAGTAATACAACCAAGTTAGTTGTAGTGTCAGATATCTCTGTGCTTAATGGACATGTGCATTATTCCCACATCTTCACATGGTGATGCTATGTTAATGCATGACAGCTTTCTGTTTAACCCCACTGTGAGGAGAGGAAGAGACAGGAGAATGGTCAGAAATAACAGAATGGATCTACTATATGCTGCGACCACTAGGGGGCCCCAAAGCATAGCCTGGCTTAGCTGGTTGGTATTTGTTCATGGGTGCAGTATCAACATCTCAAGGATGTATTAGGCACGACTCATCAGTTTGGGTTTTGTTCACAAACTGAGCGGAAGTATTTCCATCAAAACTTCCCAGTCTGGTTACTCTGCCTATGCCCCGTCTCTGCATGTGTGACAGAGCATGACACCATGGCACTGAAGTATAATCTTCCTCTTGTCGTGAGGAAGAAGGAAAAAAAAAAACACCTGTAGAGAGCAGTAACAGAGCCTGTCTATGGAGAGCCTGTTCACTCCCTATCTCACTCCCTATTAGCCCCATTGTACCAACCTGGAATTTTCCCGAGAGTGGAAGTTCTCCCCTTATTAGACATTCTCTGGCAGTAAGCAGCATTTGTTTTCTCTCCTCTTCTAAAAATAAAATAACAAATGTTATACGAATGGATACTACACTTTTTGAATATCTTACAAATGTATAGCTTTCATATTTGATATTACAGTTACTATAGGCCTATCGTTAGAATAAAAGTTAAACTTTCGGGTACAAGTATTTCAGTTAAAGGTCCTATGACATGCTGCTTTTTGGATGCTTTTATATAGACCTTAGTGGTCCCCTAATACGGTATCTGAAGTCTCTTTCCCGAAATTCAGCCTTGGTGCAGAATTACAGCCACTAGGGCCAGTCCCACAATGAGCTTTCCTTAGGATCTGCCATTTCTGAGTCTGTAGCTTTAAATGCTATTGAGGAAGAGAGGGGGGGGGGGCAAGGTGGAGGGTTGGGGTGTGGCCTTGACCAACTGCCATGCTTCTCTTGTTTTCAAGCCATGATGTCTCTCTCTCTCATGGGCGAGCCAAATTCTCTAGGCGGGCAAAGCAGAGAAAGGGGAGGTAACCTTTCCCCTTATGACATCATAAGGAGAAGATTCCAGATCGGCCCATCTGCTTTCATTTTCTCAAAGGCAGAGCAGGATACCCAGGGCTCGGTTTACACCTATCGCCATTTCTAGCCACTGGGGGACAATACAAGACCTTAACTCACCAGAGTGTGAAACTGAGAAAAATTACTTTAAAGTTATCTTAATGTCCTGACAATTGAGTCATATGTATAATATTGTAATTTTCACATTTTGTAGTGTATACCTGTATTAATCTATCTACAAAAAAATTTTGAACTCAAATTTGACCTTTGACCCTTTTTCGGAAGTTACCGTATTCTGCCTTAGCATTGCCCACAAAATGACAATCGGTCATACCAAGGCAAAATACCTTAACTTCTATTTTATAGCACAATGTTATGATATAACAATATAACTTTTACTTAAAATGTAAGCAATATTAACCCTATTGGACTCACTATGATAAAAAGGGCTTCACATTTATCAACATCATATGAAAATGATATATCAATAAGTTTTTTTTTCTGTATTTTATACTCCTACTACTACCACACAGGCAGTCGCAGGATTGATTCACACACTCTCTCTGACAGATGTCAGAATTAAGAATGAGTGTTTTGATGTTTTAATGCATATAAAGCATGTTCTTCTGTTTGGATATGAGGGACTAATTTAGACTCATTGCAACAATGAAGACATGAACATAAAGATGCCGTCATTCACGTGCATATTAAGTAGCCACGTTGGTTTCTTTTGGTCTTATAATAGTTTTTTTTTGTTTACAAGAATTTGTCCAAATTTCAAGATTTGTGGCAAACTAAGAAACAGTTAAACTACAGCTTTTGTTTTAGCTTGTATGTCGAAATTCGATATTTAGAGTAGAGCTGCGTTTGTGTAAACAGCGCGGTGGACAAGTGGACTGCGCCCAGACAGATTAGATTGAAATATATCGCTTCCTACATGTTTATGCCTGTAGACAGGTGAGTGCGTATTGATACGCATTTACTTTTAGCTTTTATTGTAGCCTACTTACAGTAACGAGCGTAGCACTATCTTTCCCAGTAAGGTGTGTGTGTGTGTGTGTGTGTGTGTGTGTGTGTGTGTGTGTGTGTGTGTGTGTGTGTGTGTGTGTGTGTGTGTGTGTGTGTGTTTGCGCGCATCGCATTTACAGAGTACCTTAACTCAATTTGAACATTCTGAAGCGCCATGAAACTAAGACAAAGAACCATAACTGATGTTACGGTATTCTGTCTTGGCTTCTCTACGGCTTTTGAAGTTACGGCAAAGACAACACACAATTTTCTCCCAAAAACAATAAAATTTACTCAAGATATTTGTCCACATGATAAAGCAGATCTTTAATGTTCCAAAAATGACAATAACTAATTTTCGACCAAAATTTAGTTACGGTCTTTTCGCTTAGCACGGCAGCATAGGCAGGCTGTTGGGTTTCTCATATTAATGTTAAAAAAGTGAAATTTTCATGCCATGGGACCTTTAAATTAAAAGAAATGAGATAAAAAAAAAAGAGGAAATAGGGCTGTGCAATTAATTTAATTTTGATTTTGTCTCAAAGATCACAAAAAACTAATTATTTTGCACATTAGGTTTTGGAAGTGAAATCTTATTTTGTCTCATGTTCTAAATGACACGCGCACCTTTGCCCCTCCCGAAAGCTAAACTCACTCAGCCAATAGTCAGGTATCTTGTGGCATTTAAGATTTTTTATTTATTTATTTATTTATTTGACAGGGACATTGCACAACAAATGTGTTGTACAGACCAGAGATAGCTACAAGCTAATTTTCATCTGTAGTCCCTGGGCAGAGGCAAAGTGACAGCAGGTATATACAGTGGATGATGAGCATTCCTACTAATAAATCCGCCATTATTTATTTTAAGGGGAATTCAAAAAGTTCAATGGGAAAAGTAATCGAGACATTTCAGAGTTCAAGGTGTTTTCAGTGTTAATTTGTTTGTTTTTCACTGTTTTTTAAGTTCAATAAATGCAACATCTTTCCAAAAGTCAATGAGTAATCGTGTTAAATAATTGTGATTCCAATATTGACCAAAATAATTGTGATTGTGTTTTTTTTTCATAATCGAGCAGCCCTACTGTGTGAATTAAATACTTACGATATAGAAAAGGATATACGATAGCCATTTTTATATTGTTTTGATTATATATATTGTCCTATCACCCAGCTCTACTTGCCAGCCAGAGAACCCTTGTAAATGGCGGCCATGCTTAGTTTGCAATGCTACTTAAAACAAGTGGAATGTAACTTGGTTGAATGTTTTGTCACTCATGTCCATCATGTTTACAAGAAAATAACCTGCTGGCATGGATATAGGCATGCAAAGTTTGTTCTTAAATTTGCATGCATGGCTGCAGGAATAATAGCACTGTGTTATGCGATGTTGTTACTCATACTGACTTTAGTTTCACTTACGACAAATCTCTATTTTGTAAGATTCAGGAAGGCTGCACATCTGATACTAACTAGGCAAAATGTTTTCTAAGTAATTATGTGGGGAAACACTGCAATAGCTTTTGAGAATGACATAACATGAATAACCATTTGCCTACTTTGTAATGTGAATAAAACTAAAACTAACCTTAACTCCCATGATCCCAAGCAACTTCACGATGTCATCACACAGTCCGTGTTTCGATTGAGAAACCCCTATGGAGAACCTAAAATGTAAAAATTTCCGACCTCACGTGAAGGCGGCGGGAAAAAAGAAAAAGAAAAGCGATGAAGCGAGAGATGGCGCGACTTTGTTTTGTTGTTGCAGGACACGGTCACCTGTTGATACACAAACTCCTCGACAGTTCATTGCTTGTTTTTTTTTTTTTTTTTTACCTTCATAGTGCTTAAACGTTTTTTGTTGCAGCGATAGAGGCAGTGATGTTTCCCGTTTACTGTAACGTTACCGGGACTATCACGTCTCGATGTGGACTTACGAGTCTGATGTCATGTTACATGATTGTCCACCTCAGCGTGACGTTGGTTTGCTCTTCTCCAAAAGTTGAATTGGTCATTACATTACGTGTCATTTAGCTGACGCTTTTATCCAAAGCAACTTACAATTGCTATATATCTCAGAGGTCACACGCCCCTTGTGTTGACTTTGGGTCAAACTGACCCGTTTTCAATTTTTGTTCTATATCGGAACATATGGGACGTAGAAATAAGTGCTGAAAATGTGTAGAAGAAAAATTTTACAATTTAAAATGTTGGGGCTGCCAAATTATATTAAAAAGATAATTTTTCTTTTTTTCAAAAAATTTAAATGTTTGAAAATATACATTAATATTATAATAGTAATCCAACATATTAACAGCAAAGATAAATTGCCCTATTTTTGAAAAAACAATCAAACATTTAATTTACACATTGAAAATAAGCTTAGTCCACTATGGCAGCCATACAGTTAAGTTTAAGGATTCACTGTTCCACGTGTATGTTTAGCATAAAAACATGATGTATAACTAATATATTAATATAATAATAAAATGTATTTAAATCCATTTGAACAAGTTAGATATGCAACTCAATGTTATACAGTATACAAAGTAGGGGGTCCCTACTCCGTTTCTCTTTTAGCTAAGGGGTCCTTGGCCTAAAAAACGTTGAAGATCCCCTGCACTAGAGCATTAGCGTTTTAAACAGTTGTATTATCTTTACCTTTTATCAAATGGCCTGAAAACGACACCAGGCTGCTACACTCTAACCACACAGACCTCTGCAAACATCAGACTGCTTGCTTGTAGCCAGCAGCTAGTGGCTTTATACCGACAGAACACCACATTTCATCCCGCATGCACGTTTAAAACAACAACAAATATTCGAAATCCAAAATTGAAAATAGAATACCTACCCATTGAACGAAACGAATATTTAAACACTCAGATCCAGTCGGTTTGTAATAACCACATTGTAAAGCCTATTTTTCTATTCTCCTGTGTGAATTAAATAATTGACAAATGGAAAAAGTCCTGAGCATTTTTCTAATTTTATTAAGAACTTAAGTGCAAAATGCAGTTTGACCACTGGCTTTTTGACATCATGATAAAACAATATAGAAAATGATACGAAAGACTTTTTTATATTGTTTTGATGATCTTTATCATCACCCAGCTATACTTGCAAGCCAAAAGGCCCATGTGAATACTGGCCATGCTTAATCTGCATGTCTTTTTAAACAACTTGTTTTGTCACACGTCAGTCATGGATTTCCATCTGTGCGGTTACAAAACATAACCTGTGAGTTTGATCTTTTGTTATAGAAAGTTTGCATGCAAGAGGGAAATAATAGCACTGTTGTATACAAATTTCTTACTCATACTGACGATAGTTTTACATGAAAGCACAGAAAAGACATCGAAATCTGACTTTTTACAATATGGTACCTTTTTACTCAGTTGTTTTGCCAGGGTGTTTAGAAATAGTCCACATTGTTTTGACTTTTTTTGTTTTAGTAGATTTACAGCTATAGATTGGGTTTTTGTAGCACTCGCCTCCCTTTCCAATGGTCTGCAACAGCAGTCAATGTCATTTGAATGCCATTATTAAAAACAAATCCTGATTTGTGCAATTCATTTTAAAAATCCCATATCTTATCATTCCCAATGCCATTGCCTTATTGTAAGAATTCTTATTTTTCAGCAGTCCAAAGTGAGACATAGTTTATTGGCTGTATTTACTGGGTCCCCGAAGCATAGTTAGTGCGGCTTTGAGTGCTGTCACAATTTCTAAATCATATTTACCTTTCTGTGCACAGTGTAAAAAAAGAGGCTGTCTATCATGACAAAACAGAGCTTGTGGAGTCCCAATCATACCGCTGCATATTGACTATTACTGATAGACACATCTGCTTTGCAAGCCCAACAATATGATGCATTGTTAATAGCAATAACGGATGCTATTTTTGTCTTGAACCCACTGTGTTGTGCACCATGTGAGACCGGTAGTAAAGGGACCCCACACTGCTACAGTGTAGATGTAGAGTGAACACCGAGAACAGCTTTTATAATCGTGAAGAGTACAGGAGGCTGGTGTTACATCTGTATTTTAGATCTCATTGTGTAAATATTTTTTTGAAATAGTCAACCCTATAGCGTCGCAATATCGATATTGAGATATTTGGTGAAACATATTGTGATATTTGAGTTTCTCCATAGGCATAATTCTAGCTTATACTGTACGTTAAAAGGTAGTTGCCAATGATGGCATGCAAAGGCCATAAATTGGTTGACAATTTCTCAAAATGGTTGCCAATGGTAACCTGGTAACGGTTACTGTAGCACCCTGGCTTGGAAGCTAATTGTTTGCCCTGGAACATCCCTCAAAACTAGGGCTGGGTACCGAATTCAATACTTTTTAGGCACCGGCCCAATTGCCTCTAAAGTATCGCGTATCGAAAAATATCTTGTTATTCAATACCCAATTTCAATACCTAAGGAGTCTAATTATGTCTGTGATTGGCTGTCTAACATTACACGTCGTAGAGACACGCAGGAAAAACTTGTTACACAGAGACGGGCTCACGTATTTAAAGCTGAAAAATAGATAAAAAGATTTGTGCCGGAATGTGTAATGTTGTAATTTCTTTCCGTTTTATAAAATTGGCATCGGAAGAAGTATTATTTAGGAGCCGGTATCGAAGTCACGGTACCGGTATCGAAAATGTTTGAACGATACCCAGCCATACTCATAAGACACGTCAGGTCTCAAGAGTGAGTTTCATGTAACCTCTTATGCTCCTCCTCCTGGAATGGCCCAATAGGCTTGGCTCAACTCTTGTCTTGTGTACATACACGAGTAGGGTTGGGTACCGAAACCCGGTTCCTACGCAACCGGTAGGAATCGGACCGGATTAGAACGCAAATTTCGGTTCCTCAGTTCAGTTCCACTTAAATGTGTCGACTGAAGTATTTTCCCTTTGTCGCTCCGAAATGGACGTAAAAATATCACACTTTCTCTGTAGTCTACTGTTAGCTAGCTACCATAAATGTAGGCTACTTTTAAAATGCCATATTTTCCCTCTGGGCTCACCAAAACGGACGTAAAAATATCACACTTTCTCTGTAGTCTACCGTTAGCTAACTACCGTAAATGTAGGCTACTTTACGGCTACCACATCTATAAAATAGCCATTTTTCAGTTTTTCAAGAATCGGTTTAGGAATCGTAAGTACCGGTTCGGAATCGTAAACATCCAAACGGTACCCAACCCTATACACGAGTCAAACAGTCGGATAGAGTCTGAGTGCTCGCGCCAGTTAGTTTCTTATTGCTGAGCTGGTTGCCCTTTCTGATTTCTTCAAACACCTAGTTTTGTTTCTTATCATCTTTTCATTAGTGTGCAGCGTGCTATGTATGATTGATGTACCGGGGCATTTTTGAGTCCCTCTAGGCTCCTGTACATGAGTGTTTGTATGTTTGTAACACTAAATGTTAGCTATATTTGGCCACTTTATCTTCTATTTGCTGGGATGCTTTTACTACACTGTCTAGGCATTTCATTATCTGAGACAGTGATAAAGTCAGATGAAGGGAGACATGCAGCAGAGTTACAGTATTTGACACACACACTGCAGTCTCAACATGACATAACTCAAGTTAACTAAGAACGATCAGCGTCAATGGAGTTATGTAATCGGATGATTTAAAAAGTTTTTATAAATCTGAAAGAATTTATTAATCAGTCATTCGATCGACAGAAAATGAATCAGCAACTATTTTATTGATTAATCGTTAGTCATTTTTTCAAATAAAAAATCGGCAAACATTCTTTAGTTCCAGTTTTTTTTCGATGTGAGGATTTTTTTTGCTTTTCTCTGGTTTATATCAGCTTAAATTTAATAAGTTTGGGTTTTGGACTTTTGGATGGACAAAACAAGCAATGCAAAGATGTCACCTTTGGCTCTGGGAAATAGTTTTTTTGACAAATCGATTCACTGAATGAATAATCTGCAGATTAATTCAATCTAGTTAAAGCCCTAGTTTTTACACAGCACTTTCTAAATTTCTCAAGACCAGCCTCCACTGATTATTTTTAATTAAATGGCATTGCAGAGACGGAATATTTAAAGAAAAAAAATAATGCATGCATTCTTACAATATTATCACATAAGTTATTTAAGACAATCAAATTGATCACCGGTAACATATTTACTAGGGTGGGACGAAAACATCACATATGAAAATTTGAAATAACTCGCAATCATGAACATTTCAGTTACATTTCACTCAACCCGAAGTATTTTCTGCCACTTTTTTTTTTCTAAATCCTGGCTGTTTTTGAGTGTTCTTTTCCAATTTGGCTGTCATACAGCAGTAGTCAGTGAGCAGTCTAAACGTTACCCTAACAGTTAATCTCTTTACACAAAAGGGCACTTTGTTATGGCAGCTGCTTTGCTACAAAATGCAAATCTGTTACTACATGCTTTCTAAGTTCTTTCTCTGCATCCTTTCTTGCAGATTTCTCCCAAGTTTATTTCCCACCTCTTAATAACCTCTTGGGATGTAGAACTCAGAGTGCAAACTGTTGATTTGTGTTTAAATTTTTTACCTCAAATCAGGTCATGTACAAAGAGGGAGGAATTGTTTTGCACATGGCCAAGGGGACAAGTAACTAAAAAGTGTTGCCTTGCCTCCCCCTTCCCCACTCCTCCTGTCCCTCCACCCCTCTCTGCCTGTCACATGTTCTTTTCACAGCATAGAAAAGTTTCTGGATTAGGGCAGAATTAACACAAAGCAGCGACGCCACTCCAGCTACACTCGCAAACAGCGCAGAAGAGGCACGAGGGGGACTGAGACACTCAAGCGAACGCCACCTCAGAAAAACTTCAAGCTCTGATAGCGAGAGGAAGACGAGTCCATCCCACAGAAAGAGAGAGAGAGGCGGCAGAGGCAGAGAGACGGCAGCAGAGAGGCAGGGGGATCTTTGCCGACAAGGTCCTGAAGGATGGAAGAGAAGCAGTTATCCGGGATCCTGGTAAGTTTAACTTTTGTTCAGTGAACACACACGTACTACCCACACACACTTTTAAAAGCAGTAACACAGATCTAAATACAAAGAGATGTCCTACATGGATGCAGTTCACTGGTGGGATGCAGCTGCTGGAGCACCAGTTGAGTCGCTCTCTGCCGCCCCTTTTCCCCAATTTAAACACAAGAGACCAGGTGGTTTAGTAGTTACTCACAGGACTCCAACAGGCTTTTATTTTCTTATTTTGTATGTTTTTGGAGGGTTGTGGTCCAACTTTTCTGATTCACTCTTGTCTTTAAGATGCCCTTCTAAACCTGGGAACACTTTTTCATGCGCACCAAATCACCCAAGACTTTAATCTTTGAAACAACGAAGATCCATACGTTTGCACTGAATGATAAGCCTGCGTTTTCCTTCGGAGTGATTGTTGTGCTCGTGTTTGTGTGCAGCACGCGGAGCTGTCATCACCTGCTGTTCACCATGGCGTTAAGCACTCACCATCAACCAAAAACTGTCCATAAAGTCTCCTAAATCTGTCCTAACTTGCAGCCTTCCCTTTCCTCCCTCAACTCTGCTTTTACAGTACCCAATTTATCGGATCTTTGCAACTCTAGCAAACCGTGAACATGTTTTTCGGTGTTCTCCGGCTGCTGGTAAGAGACGAGGCCAAAAGGTAAATTGTGTCAGTGTCAGGCCTGTGCTGTTGGGAAAAGCTTTAAATAGAGGTTTGGCATCATTGGCAGTCAGGTCACTTCTCTCTCACTCTCTCTCTCTTTCTCTCTCTCTCTTTCCCTTCAGTCCAAGTTCTTCAGTCCGTCTTGAGACGGCGATAAACACAAACTCTGAGCTCCAACTCTCTTGTGACATTCTCGCACATTTGAAGCGCCGCTTTCCTCCCCGCTGACATTTTTGTAAACTGCTGTGTCCTTTTGAGATGCATATCCACGTTAAAATGCACACTCACCGTCTGAACTTCAGAGGAGGATGTTATCGGTCGCTCCTGCTCTTTCTTCTCACACTCTCCCAACATTTGAATGTGGTTGGAGGATGAAGATTACATTTTTGTTCCCAGAACGTTTTTGTGTGGGTTTGGCTGCGTTTGTAGCTCAGTGACAGATTTCCAATCAATCGTCTGCATTGTTATGTACTGCTGGAGAGCTGCAAACAAGTTTAGTAATGCCCATCTAGCTGATTCAAATATAATTAAATGATAGTCACAAGGAGGATTTGAATTGTTTACCCCATGGAGATTTGTTGTGGATATGTTTTTTTTTTTTTTTTTTTACTCTGTGGTCATTATCAAGTTATGTGCCTTTTTTTACTGCCCCTCACACACTCAGAGATGTCTCTGAGGAGAGTATAACCGAACTATCATAGTTCAATGTGTCATCTGTAAAGACTGCCATCACTCCTCACAACCACTAGGGGAGTACAGGCCAACAATAAGTGAATGAATCCAGTACAAAAATATCTTTGAGCGTTACTCTGTGATTAGATGAGATGTTTTGCATATGACAGCACAGCACCTTCCCAAATACAAAGTGTACATACTGTATTGTAGAAAAAAAGTGTCAGTGGATTTTTGTAAAGTTGAATCCTTAAGTTAAAAGGTAAAGATGCGCCATCAGTCAATTTTTAAGTGGATGGTATTGACTCAAATGTCTGAAAGCTACTTAGAAAAGCTAGAAAGTAATGCATTTCACTTCATAGTGAGCCTTTTATTATTGGGATTTAAATAAGCACTTCAGTCCCACTTTTTTTGGCCAGAGTGTTCTATTATCCCTAACAAAAATGATCGCTTGTTTACCTGGGCTCACAGAATAAAGGTAAAGCCTTTGTTTGCTCTCGAAATCTGAGAGTTTTATTTCCCTGGCCGAAGATGGCGAAGATCTGCGGGAAGATTGTACAACTCCAGCAGTGACAACAGAAAAGTGCTCATGCACACGTAGACGCAGCTCGCCTCTCGTGATTGGTCACTTATAATGGCTGGGACCGTTGTCCTCAGCAGTGGTAGACAGTGATGTCAGTGGTGGCTTAGAGACATTGTGTGTGTGTGTGTGTGTGTGTGTGTGTGTGTGTGTGTGTGTGTGTGTGTGTGTGTGTGTGTGTGTGTGTGTGTGTGTGTGTGTGTGTGTGTGTGTGTGTGTGTGTGTGTGTGTGTGTGTGTGTGTGTGTGTGTGTGTGTGTGTGTGTGTGTGCGTGTGTGTGTCAGAAGGAGGGTTACAGACAGAAGATTCTTAAGACAGTGCTCTCCCATCGCCAACTGTCACTTCAATTACTAGTCCGTTTCTCCCTTTCTTTGAGCTCGTTTCTGTCTTCCTCCTCATCTTTCTGTTCACATTCATAACAAGATTTGATGAATTTATTAACATCTTTTATCCCTCCTTTATTGGGCTGACTTTTAAGGTGGACCAGCTATTCTCATTTTTTTTGTGACAAGCTGCTCCTCCATGCTTTGCTTTAGTGATCTCTCCCTCGCGGCATCCAACAACCACTAAGCTTTAACAGCGCGAAGGTGCCGCTAATATGCAAATGAGCGTATGACGTAATTTACACTTAAGCGCGCTTGAAGCCCAGGGAAAACCCTGCCCTTTTTACTATTGTGTTTTCTCTACATAGTACAACTTGTTTTTCTAAGTCCCTGCCTTTTCTTTGCAGTCTGGTGAAATGTATTTATGCTGGCCCAGATGGTTGGTGGATGGACCCGTCACCGTAAATCTCGTGACACACAAGGCGCTCGCTTCCTGCTACCGCTTGGCTCGGCTGGTAGCCTTCTGCCGGGACTCTTTCTGTCCAAACTTAATTCCCCTGCCCGTTCACAGCGTTCAAAGGGAACCCCCTCTCCTCAATCTTCCTGCGTTGTCTTTGACTGCCCTGGAAGCCACCAATAAGCAGATGGGGCCCTGGCTTTGACCAGCTTTTCATTTACGGATAGCTGTCCCTTTTCTTTTTTCTTTTTACTCCTTAGTTACTTCTTTTTGACTCGTCTTTAAAACGTTTACTGTTTGGGTGTATATATAGGGATGTGAGAGTAGGAGGGGGTTGGACTGAGGTTTTGCTTATTTGCCTGCTGAGTGCTGTATTCGTATGTCTGGCTGTGCAGCCCACTGCTGCCCCTCCATCACCATGAAGGCCAAATGGAGGAAGAGGTCACGTAAGACTGGCCTCTGATCAAAGAATAACATATTCGGGGGTGGCCTCTAGCTCACCCAGTAAGAGCGTTCGCTCCATGTTGGCTGAGTCCTGCAGCCGCCTGGGGTTCGAATCCGACCTGTGGCCCCTTGCTGCATGTCATCCCCCATTTCTCTCCCCTTTCATTTCTATCCACTGTCACTATAATAAAGGGAAAAAGCCCCCCCCCCCAAAAATCAAACATAAGATTAAATCAAAAACATTGGCAAGGCTTTTAAAGTCTGCCTGTGACTTTTTCATCCACACTTTATAAGATGTTTGGAGTTGCGGATGATAATTACGAATTCTCGCGAATTACGAACGCCAGATCTGTCAGCGGTGAAATTACACTTAAACCTCTTGAACCCTGAAATTCTAAACACAACATTAAAACCTTTTTTAAACAATATGATATATGTATGCATTTTCACAATTTCACAATTTAATTCTACTTCTGCTTATTAGTTCTAGTTTGTATCAAAAACTGGTTCTGATTCATGTCGGCTCTTTTTGAGCAAATGCACCAAAATATATTAAAAAAGGGAAGGGAACCTTCATTTTCACCAGATTTGGGCCATAGACTAGGAATGTCCCGATCAAGGTTTTTGGGCCCAGATTCTAATTCAAGTATTTTACTATTGCAGATCTCATCTAATGAAAGTTGTAAAAGGTGCAAAAATGCAGAAACAGTCACGTTGTTAATACACAAGACTGTGGTTTTGTGAAGCTGTTTTATGTGTTTTTTTTTTTTGTGTTTACCCTGTGTGTGTGTGTGTGTGTGTGTGTGTGTGTGTGTGTGTGTGTGTGTGTGTGTGTGTGTGTGTGTGTGTGTGTGTGTGTGTGTGTGTGTGTGTGTGTGTGTGTGTGTGTGTGTGTGTGTGTGTCATTTCTCAGGGGTTGTGTGGCTAATGTGTGCTGTAGGCTGTGAAGTGGAAACTAAATGGAAAGAAATAGTGGAACCCACAGTCACAACCTCCCCGAGGTCAACGCACACATTTTCACAAACGCACACATACATTAAAACATAACGGACGACGCACTAATACATTAGGTCCACACATTATTATTGTACATAAGCACATTCACATAACATATTTAAAATTTTAGATAGAAGTAAACGCATATACACACTCCACATTTTATGAAATAATAAATGCACAACATGTTTGGAAAATCAGGGCTGTGACTTTTGCTCCGAAGCTGTGACAAAACTGTGAAGCCCATACTGGGGCCAATTGTGTTGAGCCCCGTTGTGTTTTTTTATACATTTTTTTAATTGCATTTCCCTGTTATCGTGGTTTGTTTGTAGTCGTGGTCCATGTGCAGGTATGTGAATGTTGCAGAATGATTTTCTGGAGCTGTGTATTGTCAGCAAAGTGCTAACCATTTGCTCCAGATAACACAAGTACACTTATTACAGGTGAAACTAGACAGTTTATCTCCCTCTCCCCATCCTTATGTAAGAAACATATTGAGTTGCCAGTCAGCTAGTTTGGTTAACAGCAGTGCTCAGCAACCGTGTTGACAGCCTCTGGGGTGAGGGGCCAACAAACAGATGTAGAGAGAGAGAGAGAGACCGAGAGAGAGAGAGAGAGAGAGACCGAGAGAGAGGCCGACTGTCCGTACGGGGCACAGGCAGCGCCCAACGGCAGCAACTGTGGCGAACGTACAATTGAGGGACAAGGGCCACAAATGCCAAACACGTCCACTGCTGGGCACTCTTTAAAAGGTAACCCACCACCAACCAACCCCCCGTACACACGCATACACACACACACACACACACACACACACACACACACACACACACACACACACACACACACACACACACACATACAGCAAAGAGAGACAAAAAGGGCTCCATTGTGTTTCGGACCTTTTAGATTTCATTTGGAAAAACCACTCAGGCTGAAAATTTCGTTTTTCTGATTTTCTTCCTCTCCCCTTCTGTTTCTGGATTAATGGGTCTCCCTCCCTCTGACTCACACACTCTTCCTCTCTCGTCCTCTGAAGTCAGTGAAATTATGGACAGGGCTCTGACATTGTGTCCACACAACGGGGCTCTTAAATCTCCTCTGGTTTCTTTTCGTATTATTATCATTTTATCAACGGTTTCCCATTGAACTATTTTCAAAGGCCTTTTCAGAAGTATATTTAGGTAATTTGTTGCGCTTGAACCCAACGTGCTCCCTGGCTCTGTGTGTGTATGTTGGTGTTGAATGGCAGCTATAAGCGGGGGTCTGCTTTTCTCAGAGCCGGACAGCCCTCTCCTGCTTGGTTACTCACCTCCCCTGTGTTATTTATCACTTTTCCTCCTCTCTGTTTCTTCCCCTCTTTAGCTCCTTTCAGACAATGAATATATTGCTGGGTTCATGTTAAATGTTAAAAAAGTTTCAAGTTGATTCTGGTCAAACATGACTGGGCCGTTACAGATCCAGGTGCAGCGCTGCGGGAGAACAGCTGCTATTTGGAAAATAATGTCATCAAGGAAGAAGAACAATCACACCGGCTGCCGCAGTGATGAAATAATCAACTTTTTGATGTTGACTGCTTTTCTTCACAGCATGATTTCTGAACATGTACAGTCCTGAGGGGATGCTCTCCCTCACTGCAGTAACCCTCTAGTAGTTTTACAACGTCCCAGATACATTTTTATCATGAATTTAATTTAATTTTTACTAGATGCTCTGCTGTCCTACTCTTTACACAGTCCAACAGCGTCAAGTCATTACAATTAGGCTAAGTTGCCTTATTCTTGTTTAGCTCACATGCTGTTGGTGTTTAGGTAAAGCAATTTACTTGATTTTCATCCTGTAATCACTTGGCATTAATGCACATTGAAAAAGTGGTTGGTAATTGGATTTCTTGCGTTGTGCCCTCACACTTTAAGGGACAAAATGAAAACACAACTTTTAAAGCTGCATTAATTGATTTTTTGGGGCAGGGGAACTAACTACTGTACAAACACAACATTAACATAGTTGTGATAGTGTTAGCAAACAATTTCCTATTCATTCATCTATTAGACATAGAGCACCATTAGCATTTATTTGGAGTCGTATTTCTGTATGTAAGTCAAATATAAGTTAAATTTCCACTTATCCGGCCCAATAGCTATGAAATGCTACGCAATGTTCACCAGCTAGTCGCGAAAACAAAAACATTGAAGTTATGGGCTGTAAAATCTAAACAATAGGAAGCTGAAAAGATGCTGAAATGCTCCGTAGAGCTGAGTGGAGTGATCATTTCATCCATTGTTAATCTAAAACTATTAATTAGTGCAGCTTTAAAATGACGCCGGCCAGGAGAAGGTACGAGATGAACTGCTTTATTAACCTTGAATTGGCTCAGTCACAGTCTTTCTTTAAGTAAAGGTGTTCTATCAATTTGAAATTATTATTTTCCTTATGCGTAATAAAAATCAAGCCTACACTGGAAATGTATGACACCACTGGCGGCACATATACATAGATTTATTCTAGCAACAAATGATAATTTTCGATGAAATGGATTAATCATTTGTCAGAAAATGGTGAAAGATGTGCATCACAATTTCCCAATGGCCATCTTTACCTATTTAAATAGCTTGTTTTGTCTCACCAACAGTCCAAAACCCAAATATATACAGTTTATGTATTATCATAGAAGACTATGAAAAGCAGCAAACACACATTTGAGAAGCTGAAATCAGTGAACTTTAAAAAATGTGCTTATAAACATCCCACTCCCTATCTAACCAGAAGGGAGAAAGTCAGTCGTCATAAGAGAACATAAGAAAGGTATCCACCATGGTGCCCATGTTTTTTGAAAGAAGAACAAAAGAAATCTCACCTCATGGTCCATTTAGTTGCCACACTGGATTATATCACATGGTGTCTATCAGCAGATGGAGTTTGCCCAATGTCATGGAAATATCGAGTTTCAAAGAAGCTACTGTTTCCAACGTCAACGGCGGAATTTTAGAAAGTAGTATAAGGTAGCAATAAAGACGAGAACCTTTATCTTTATCGCCCATAGTTTTATGGCGAGTGCATGCAAAAACTCTGATTTTAATTTCATTTTCTGTCAAACTGACAGTGTGTAAGTCATTGCATGTAAGTGCATAATTTAGACTGATAAGCACATTTTGTAATGCTGCTATGAAGGATGTCTTTAGACTTTTGCTGTTGCTTTCTTCTTCCGCCTCAAAGAGGATCTACTGATGTACACGAAGCAATGCCATATTATTATATATGAATGAGGAATTTCACATCTCTTTCTGTCTCTGCCTTTCGCTCTTCCTCTCTTGTCACATGTCAAGCGCGACAGTGACTTCTGCCACGTGAGGCCAACTTTAGTCACATGTTCCCCGCTTTCATCCCCAGCAATGGTCCCATATGTTTGTCAAAAAGTGTATGTTGTGTGCTTTTTCCAGCCCGATTTGTTCCCATGCCTTCTCTCCAATGAGCCCCGCTCTCCCCTGGGGGTTGGAGCCGAAGCCTCACGCTATTTATACAGACCGAACAGCTGGGGCCCTCCCAGCCAAAGCAGTGAGGGATGGGTAGAGAAATTATCATGGAAACTTCAGGTTAAACCAAGCGTTGGAAATGTCTCTCTGTTCCCTCTTCTTTACTCTATCGTCATCCTCTCCGTCATTTGTCTTTCTCCCCGAGGTGTCCAGAGTGGCCAGGTCAGGCTGTGTTCAGCTCAGGTCAGCCGGACCGCCAGACAAACATCTCCACTCATTTATTTCAATCTCTTTGTTATCTCTCTGGTCTTTTCTCTTTTTCTTCACTCTGCAACTGATGTTTTTACCCTATTTTCCCTCTCACACACACTTTCTTTCCCCTTCCTTCCAATTAAAGAGCTGGCTGTTTTGGACCAAACAAGAAAGGTTGATATATATATATATATATATTTTTTTCCCCTCCAACAGCGCCTGAACACAGTTTGTCCTTTTGTTGCATCAGACAAAGCCGACCTGCTGTTGCAAATTTCAATGATGCTTTCGTTTTAATCTCTCATCGTCTTCTCAATCGACTTAAATTCACAGTCAGGCTTCCCATCACAGGCATGCTGAGCTAACGAGAGGTGAAGAGATATTAACCTAATTGCTGTAAGGGACAGATATATAGATCGAGTAAGATGTTATAAGCCCAGACGTGGCTCCCTCTGAGATTAGCCTTTCAGTGTAAAAGCAGGTTGGTCCATGGTTATTAAAGCATAAGAAGTCATGCAGTGAGGCATTACATTACATTACATTTTGATTTACTTTGTTAGTTAAAGCCCAAATCACCAAAAGCACACAATTACAACGTATACCCCCGTGATGTGTGTTCTATTTGTGATATGGATGGCCTGAGTAAAAGTAAAATCAGAGTGGATCACAAGCTTGCACAAGACTGCATTATTATTAACTAAAGCTAATTTTTTGTAAGCAAATGTTAAGGACATGTCCTTGATGGTTACAACTTCAAAATGTAAAGTAATAAAAGTGCTCTCCAATATCTACCCTTAATCAGGGTGAAGGCACTGGTCTGCACCTCCATGTTCATGCATTCTCAAAGTTAGAAACTGAATAAATTAATAAACCGTAAAAGTACAGATTAGGATGATGCAGTCAGATAACATGTAAGCTGTTTCATGACTACCAACAAGTTTTCCGTTATATTGTGTTTGATTGGCCTCGGTTTGGCGTGTGTTGGGTGTGTGTGTGTGTGTGTGTGTGTGTGTGTGTGTGTGTGTGTGTGTGTGTGTGTGTGTGTGTGTGTGTGTGTGTGTGTGTGTGTGTGTGTGTGTGTGTGTGTGTGTGTGTGTGTGTGTGTGTGTGTGTGTGTGTGTGTTGGCCCTGTCTGTCCTGATTGAGCCAATCACAAGTGACCACTCTAAGTCTGTGTGTTTGCACATGGCAGCAGAATGTGTCTCCACATGGGTCTTGAGTGACCACTTCCATCGGAACCTTACTTCCCCGCTCCATATGCAAATAAACACATACATCATTTCCATTATCATCACTAACAACCACATGACAACTGAGCCTTGCTGCCAGAGTTTATATATATATCTACATATAGGCTGGTTGGTAAATTTCAGTGTTCCTCTCACATAAATCAAACATTAGAAACGTGCGATGACTAATGAAAAAGTGCTGCCTACAGTCTGTGTGCAGAAGGACCTAACTTTTAACGATAAGGATGTCTACTTATGGCGCTGGGACCTGACCTAACTGAATCTTTCTGTTTCGAAGTTTAGTTTCTATATTTTTTATACATATATATATATATATATATATATATATATATATATATATATATATATATATATATATATATATATATATATATATATATATATATATATATAATGCTTTATTTTGCTTTTAATGTTCACTTGTAGAAGTATGATAATAACATCCAAAACACACGATTCACTCTGTGGTTTTTGTGACATGAGAAATACTTTGAATGAGTACGTAGTCCCACTAACTGTTGAGTAGGTCCTTCAATATTACCCAGGACAAAGGATCAAAAAGCCTTTTTCTGATTTTAATTCTAAAAGCAAAAAATAATTTTACATCAGGGGACTTTTGTACTAGATGGAAAACAAACAAAAAAACCACTCCTGACAGGTCTAACCCAGATGGACCCAGTCCCACTCATACCTATGAGCATCACCTTTTGGACTGTGGGAGGAAACACAGAACATAAACACAGAGCAACATAAAGTCAGCATCTTCCAACTGAAACAACATTGTGTACAATTATACAGTTTTGTAACTCCTCTGAGAATATTAATTGTGTTTCGCTGGCCTTTTAGATCACAAAACTGTCTACGCGCATAAAGAAAGGCCTGGGAGAGATATAGCTTTCATAAGTATTCAGTGATATTTGAATATATTTGTCAACACAGATAAGAGTGCTTTGAAAAGAGAGAGAAAAACATGAGAGAGATGAAGTCAAAATAATTCAAACGAAAGGAGATTATTTTCTTTTTCAGACTTGTGTCTTGATGTCTGAATGGTGCATCTTTTTGTACATTTTACTTGCTGCACATTCCACTATGTGCATCCGCTCCCAAAACAACTTTTGAAATAACACCTAAGAGAGGTGACTAGTAAGACACCTGCAATTTATTTTTTCATACCCCCATAGCTCCTAAACCCGGCACTAGAGGAGTCCTTAATGTGTTTCCTAAGCAGTCTTTTTGTTATTGCTGTATAGGACACCTGAGGCCAAGCGCCAACAGGAAATTAATAATAGATCTGCTTTGTTTTTCTTTTATTTCTTCCAATTCCATTTGAGATATTGGAAGAATTACTTTTTACTGATCACTTTCCTACGGCTGTAACAGAGCTGTGTTAAATAACTACAAACTGAACATTTCCTACTGCTTCACATTCAAACTTTTCTGCCTGCAAATTAGTGGAATGCTTTTTTTGGTGAAGCAGCAGGAGGAAATGCACTGTGTTTGTCATTGAGTTAGCAGAATGTTACGCAGTGTAACTGTTTAAAACAACTTGTACACAACAAGATATAGACAAACAGGTGTTTTCTACTATTTGGTCTGTGGATAGGTTTGAAATATTGTAAGCAATTCAAGCAGCGACAACCACAGTAAGCAGCTATAGAGGAAGAGTTGCAATCGACTGGTTCCTCCTGCGTTTTGTGCAATCCAGCAGATATCCAACATGTCATCATTGTAAACAACACTGTTTACCTTACTGAACTGTCCTGTGGACAGCTGTGGACTTGCCATGCACGACAAGGCAAAACCATTTGTGCCATGCCAGTGCGATTTGGATGGTCTATTGAGAAACAGTTTACATGGTTTACTGCTGTAGCAAACCCCCACACTGTTATCGGATTGTAATGCGTTTGCCTCTAACTATATATATATATATATATATATATATAAAAACTCTGGCAGCAAGGCTCAGTTGCCATGTGGTTGTTAGTGATGATAATGGAAATACACACTGGTACCCTGTTGAAGCCAAAATTAGTACTTCTGCCAACCTTTAACAATTCAAATAAAGTGACATAAAAAAAGGACATGATATCAGCGTCCCCAAAAGCAGTTCCAACCCTGAGTGTTATTAAACTAACAGGGCAGTGTGCATACATTTGTGTTCATTCATTGGTAAATATGCCACCTCATCTGTCCTCATCCATCTGTTTGTTCAGCTAAAACTCCAACCTGCCTCCTAATTACAGCGCGATGTGCTCAAAATCATGCTGCAAGCACATTTCATTACCTGCGTGATTTAAAAGTGTAGTTAAAGAGCCTAGTAAGGAAATGTGAGACCTGGGCTGCATTAATCTTCAATTTACTGCATATTTGTTACAGTCATCAGGGAGGATATTGGTTTGTCAGAGCTGGAGCTTAAAAGAGAAGTGGAAAAGGAAGCCTCACTAGCCTTTTATATATTTTCTTTTAACGCTTCCTTTAAAGGTCCTATGACATGCTGCTCTTTGGATGCTTTTATATAGGCCTTAGTGGTCCCCTAATACTGTATCTGAAGTCTCGTTCCCGAAATTCAGCTTTGGTGCAGAATTGCAGCCACTAGAGCCAGTCCCACAATGAGCTTTCCTTAGGATGTGCCATTTCTGTGTCTGTAGCTTTAAATGCTATTGAGGAGGAGAGGTGGAGGGTGGGGGTGTGGCCTTGACCAACTGCTACTTTGCTTGTTTGCATGCTATGATGTCTCTCTCTTTCTCATGGGCGGGCCAAATTCTCTGGGCGGGCAAAACAGAGAAAAGGGAGGTAACCTTGCTCCTTATGACCTCATAAGGAGGAGATTCCAGATCGGCCCATCTGAGCTTTCATTTTCTCAAAGGCAGAGCAGGATACCCAGGGCTCGGTTTACACCTATCGCCATTTCTAGCCACTGGGGGACCATAGGCAGGCTGGGGGGACGCATATTAATGTTAAAAAACCTCCATAAAGTGAAATTGTCATGCCATGGGACCTTTTAAATGTTGTTTGTGTTATATGTAGTGATGGAGTTTAGGATCAATGTCTGTGTTTGGCCTTAGGTTAACCTGTAATAGATGTTGGCATGTGTTTGGTAGTTGACAAGGAAAGCCTTGAGGACAAAAGAGATTGATTCTGACCTTATCAGTGTTCTGCCTCCTGATTGTTTTTCTACTCTTGTCTGTTGATGTTGGCTTGTCCTTGTTTACAGATGAAAGCTACTAGCACCCACACCAGCGCTTTCTGGTCACACCTTTTATCAAGTCTGAGGCTACATCCACACTACTGTTTTGGTTTCAAGAATGAATATCTTTTGCTACATTTACTCCTGGTGTCTACACTACTCCGGCGTTTCCAAGCCCCTATAACGGAGACACATTTGGAAACACCACTGACCCCGTTTTGGTATGGAAACTCCAGGGCTGTGTTGTAGTCTAGACAGGCGCAAACGGAGACTGGCACGCGCATGCCTAGTTTATGGGAATGTTCATGTGAAATGCAAATATGAAAATTGATCGTGATCGCAACTACTTTGATAATCGATTCATCGTTTAAGTCATTTTTTTTAAGCAAAAACGGCAATAATAAACAACATATATTTGACTGTTGGTCAAAAACAACACATTTGAAGGTGTCATCTTGGAATCTGAGAAACTGTGATGGACATTTTCCAGACCAAACGATTAATCGCTAAAATTGTCAGATTAACAATCATTAGTAGTATGGAGTGGGGTCTGCAATGGATAACCACAGAAAACAGTTAACACTCCTGCCAATTGACAGCATTATTCATTTCTGTGCAAAAAACAATAAAGAGAGTTGGAAAATAAATAAATAATAATTGCTAGTTGCAGCCCTAGCTTCATCGAACAATTTCTGTAACTTTTCAGAAACCAGCAATCCGATGCAACAATATGATTGTCTTCCAAGAGAGACTGTCTAAAAATGTGCTGCCCATATTTAATGCAGTTCTGGCTCAGTCACAGGCTTCTTTTCTTTGAAAAGACATTGAACATCCACATTTTTATTCTCTCGCACAGGCCGTTCTGCTATTGTAGGAAGCACACATATCAAGAAACAAGTGAGAATTTTAACAAGTTGGTGTTATTATCAACAGCAGCATCTGTCCTTCTCTAATTAGAGTTAAATGACCTAACATAATAGGGCAATTAGTTAACGAGACAAGTCCTTCCCCCTCCACAAACAGCCAGCTGCAGCCACAACAAGCATTTATTTCAGGATCTGTCTGTCCACACCAAATTCATGCTGAGTTTTCACTGATTGCCCCCACACTTAATGCCAGCATGATAAGGTGTGTGTGTGTGTGTGTGTGTGTGTGTGTGTGTGTGTGTGTGTGTGTGTGTGTGTGTGTTCGCACACTAGTTAAGCCTTTCATTAGATTTGACCTAATCTGAGGCCAACAGACCCTCCTGAGACAGAGCTAGTAAGAAGTGTCTGGATAGTACCATACCATAGTTTAGTTCTTACACACACACACACACACACACACACACACACACACACACACACACACACACACACACACACACACACACACACACACACACACACACACACACACACACACACACACACACAAAACACACACACACAAAAACACAAAGACTGAAGTACATGAACACAGGCTCACAAGCGCACTCAAACCAGACTCATATTACCAAAAGAAGCATTTTTACATTTCTGTTGGTTTTTGTGATATTGTTAAGTAAAAAAAGAGCCAGGCCTGCTACCCGAGTAGTCACAGCCTGCTGGCTCTTTCAAAAAGGATAATAATAAGATTCTCCAACACCATGCCAACAAATGATGTGATGATTCTCTCAACTAGCAGTGTGCTTGACGTGCCTTGTTTTTTATTAAGCCGGAACTATAGTTGTGAGTCACAGTGTACATTATTGGTTTTCTTCATTAGATTTCACTTGTTCTTAGCACAACCAGTACACTACAGCACAGTGACTGTATTAACATTATTTATTTCACTTTGTGTGAAAAATCAATGGGAAGATTTACCTTGTCTTTACAACGACTGAACACTTAGTTATTGCCTTGCAACCAATGGACAAAGTAATCATGTTTATTAGGGTTGTGAATCACCAGAGGCCTCACGATACAATATCATCACGGCACTTATGTCACGATACGATATTATTGCGATTTTAAACATATTGCAATATTCTGTGATATATATATATATATATATATATATATATATATATATAATTTATTACCTTTTTTCCAACTTCAAATATTTCCCAATTTCAAATTATGTCCCTAAAAGGAAACTTTGTCATCATCTGTTTTATCTAAAAAGATAAATGTCTCTGTTTGTTCATCTCGCATTCATTTTATTGCTGCAAAATGGGATTGTCAGCAGATAAACTGACCAACACATATATAACAATAGATCGATACTTTGTGTCTGTGTATCGATACAGTGTTGCCACGGAAAATATTGTGATAATATGCTGTATCGATTTTTTTTTTTTCCCCACCGCTAATGTTTATATATAGGCCTATTTGATTTTTAAAGTTGTAGTCTGTAAGATTTTCATCTAGTTAATTGTCTGTTAAGTTCCTATCTATCAAAGAGTGAGTTAAAACAATGGTGATTGGACATATGACCCTGGGGCGACTTTCCCGCCCTAAATTCAAATGCAGCGCATAGTTAGTGACGCTTTTTACGTCAGTCGGCAATGCCAAGGCTATCCCGCTAGCTGCATTAGCACTGTTTACTGCATGTTAGCACGGTTAGCTATCCGCTGCTTCCCCGGCTCTATCATCTGTTTGGTTGCGCGCGTCCCCACACGGCTCTCATCTCCATGGATGTATTAGCTCTTAGCTCATGTTAGACTAAACTGCTATCAGTGTGGAGCATTTGCAGGCATCATGCTGACGTCATACAGTCGACACTGTTCGTTTTCCAAAGGAACTCTGGGAGATGAGGTCCCAGAGGCCTGCCTGCAATTACATCTTTCCGCCAAAGCTGCCGCTAGAAACAACCTAACTCAATCTTACGAACTACAATTTTGTGACCAAGATATATAAACTAAGCGGGACATTTTACATTTTGCTCTCTAGTGAATAAACTATGTAAAGATTACACTGTTTCTAAGTTACCTCAAACCTCATCTCTGTACTGAAATTTTTTGTTACTTGTCGGCAGACATATGCATCGATATCGATAAAAATAAGCTAATTAGGCGGATATATTAGCCTGGCGTTAATGCACAAGTATAAGCTTTACTTAGCAAAAGCTATCTTTTCAAACCCCTGAGTGTATCTAAATATTTAAACTAAGTTAAACCCAAATACGTTTGTAACTAGGGCTGTGCTCGACTGAAGAAATTCTTAGTCGACTAACACTCATTCTATTGTACCGACTAATCGATTAGTTGATTTAATCGACAGATCTGTAAATCTGAGTTTCTCTGCAAAGAGTCCTGCAAAAGCACCACTTTAATTATTGTGTTTACCAGAGATGTGCTCGTACGTTTCTTGGAAATAAGTCATTCAGCATGAAAAAAGCATAAAACATGACTAATCGACTAAAGAAATCTAAGTTGACTAAGACCAAAACGACCAATTAGTCGACTAATCGACTAAGAGGGAGCAGCCCTATTTGTAACATGGTCATGTTGAATGTTCTAAGAGTTATCAGTTGCTGTCAAGAAGAAATGCAAAAGTAACTGAGAAAGTGCACCAGTACCTCTTAAACAATGACTTGCCTGTTATAAATGTGTCAACATGTTCGACTGTTTGTTGGGGGCACTTGTTTTCATTGCCCTCAGTACTTCCTCTCAGCACACTGAATAGGGTGGGTATATGGTAATGATTCTTTTATTGGATCCCCTGTGAGATTCTAATGCTCTGAATTGATGGACAAATGAATAGCATCCTGTCTGCGTTGCTCATCTCGTGTTAAACATAACTGGAGGGCCTCCACTCAAGCGGCAGCGGCCATTGTCCCCGTCTATCAAACACCCATTAGGCCGGGCGCCAGTTGCTTGTCAACTTTTGACATTACTCTTACCACGTCCAGTCAGAGAATCGTCGCTGAGTCTCGATCTGCTGCATGAGTGATGCTTTTGTTGATCTCTCAATCATGGCCCTATTGCGGATGCACTTTTACCTTTTTCTCTCATATACTCACAATTGACTTGACTTCCTTGCTTTCTCCTCGCTCTTTTTGTTGTGGGTAGCCATTAGCCATATGGTGGCAAACAGGCACAACAATGTGTGCAACAAAACAGAGGCTCAGGAGGGAAGCGCTTGAATTTAAAAGGGTGTAACTCTGTGAACATGTCGCGAAGGAGGCGAAGGAGGAGGGATTTGGCTCGGCTGGCCTCTCGGTGTGACACGGCAGAGGTCGGTTGGGGGTGGGGGGTGGGGGGCGGCATTGGCAATGTCAGGGTGTAGAGACGGACAAGGATTTGGAAGAGTCAAGTGCTGCTGAAAGGGAAGTTGTTGGTGGTCTGCAGAGTTGCAGCAGCTGCCTCTGAAAACAAACGGAAGAAATAAGAGAGACAGAGAGAGAGTGGGGGGGGGGGCAGGGGAGTCCAGTGGAAGGCGTGCAGGCTCCTCACTTGTGGGCTCCTCACTTTTTTGTCTCCTCGCTTTAATCTGTTGGGAGAAAGAGTGAGGGAGAGAGAGAGCTTGGCTGAAGCGCATGGGTGCTCCAGACCTCCCCCTATTTTACTCCAGCCATCTTAACTAGAAGTTCAGCACCCCCCTGTCCCCTTCACCACAACCCCCACCATCGGTTTGCCTCTCTCCCGCTTACTTGCTCTGTATTCAGCCTAGGTGCTGGAGTGACAACGAGCCATTCATTGTGGACGTAGAGGAAAAAGACTGTGGATCTCTCCTGTGTTTCTTCTTTTTTTTGGGGAGGTGGTGGGAGTTGGGAAAAGGGGGGAGGTGGATGACGGCAAAGGAGGGGGTGGGGGGTGCACATATTCCTGAAATGGTGAAATACGACAGAAAAAAGGAGGTAGAAAGAGAAAGTAAAAGAGTGAGAGGAGAAAGGGTGGGAGGGGTGAGTAAAAAGTAAGAGCGCAAAGGAGGCAGGGAGGGATGGAGGGGAGGCAGAGCTGGAATCACAGAAGGAAGGGAGGGGGGGAGAGAGAGAGAGAGAGAGAGAGGGGATAGAGAGTGGGCTACCATGCCGAATGAGCAAGAGAGGCGGAGAGGAAGCAGAGCTCCATCAGATGAAATGAGGTGAAAGTAATTCAGGCATTAATCAAGCCAGGGCAAAAGGGAGGGTGTACTGTGTTTTCTCCCCCCTCTTTCGCTGCGGAACTGAAAGGCAAGGTGTGAATGAAGGAGCCTACAGTGGCCAGCAGAGAAGCACCACTGGGTCACAGCGTCAAATCATGTCCGAGACTAACACCATTGCCGCTTCCACCACAGACCAGGTCAGTTTAAGCTGTCATATTGTTTTTGTGTTCTTGTATTTTTTACTGGCATCAGCAGTGAGCATGCTGATATTTCTTTATTAGTTGCGCCTCACACCGACTTAAGCAGCAGGAAACATCTTGTTAGAAGACTTTGAGTCGAGACTTCTAGGAATAAACAAACAAAAAAAAAAACCTGAATGTATCCCAAGTTCCGGTCAGATGTATATTATCTTTAGATCCTAATTCGGAAGTAGTTAGAGGAAGTTTCTAAGAGCAACCGAGTGAGTGTGTGTTTCTTGGACTATCAAAGCAATGATTGTTTTGCCCGGAGCTGCCTGGACAACGGTACAGGGTCCTGAAAGAATTGAATTCATCAAGACGAGCTATTGTCTATGCCGCCTTATTTTTCGGTGATCATTCAGGGGTTCTGTGACGACTCAATACCCCCCGCACCACGTGAGGAGGGGGACGCAGCTCTTTAAAAACCCGACCACGTGTGGCGGCCCTGAAAAGTTTTTATAAGTAATTGCAGTGGGAAGTCCGGGCAGCGCTGTGAGAGATGGGGTTGGTAAGGAAGTGGGCTGGTCCGCCGTGTGTGTGAAAGAGAGTGACAGAGTAGAAAAGCAAAAGTGTCCAGAAAAAGGCGAAAATTTATTTCCCCCTCCTCCAGCCCTCTTCCCCCACAAGCCGCTTTAATCGCACACTTTGGCACATCCATTCTTCGCCCGGCTCTCTTGTCTCTTGCTGTCGACTTAGTTTGAAACACTTTGAAACAATTAAATGTGATCTGTTTAAGATAAGATATACAGTTATTTTCATTTAGGCAGGTAAAGACGAAAAGTGTGTGTGTGTGTCTTTGTCTGTGTGTGTATGTGCATCCGACCTTGCTGCCGGCTTATGTTGTTAGCCAAGTCCTTGTCTCCTGTTTCCGATTGCTACTGTCGAGGCTGAGTCAGCTTGCTATAGTTCTTTAGGCAAATGCACACACACACACACACACACACACACACACACACACACACACACGCGCACAGGCATAGGCAAACAAGTTTTAGGTACACACACAACGTACACGCAAACACAACAGCTGCTTGAATTGCTAACACACAAAATTCCGGAATAGATTGTGGGTGGAAGGTTGAAGATATTTAGAGCTTGTGTGTGTGTGTGTGTGTGTGTGTGTGTGTGTGTGTGTGTGTGTGTGTGTGTGTGTGTGTGTGTGTGTGTGTGTGTGTGTGTGTGTGTGTGTGTGTGTGTGTGTGTGTGTGTGTGTGTGTGTGTGTGTGTGTGTGTGTGTGTGTGTGTGTGCAACTGAAAACCCATGCTAATCCGCTGATTCTGGTCCATTTAGATTTGTTAACACATGCAAACCACATTTCTCACAAAAACTTTGACTGACAGGACTGAGTGGGCACTACGTAATTACAAGCAGTGGATGCATGTGCATATTTGTCCATAATTCTTGACTAGGGATTTATGGCTGTTCTTGTCAAAAAACCTACTACAGGTTTTCTGGTGAACTTCACAGGCACGTTGTGCTCTGCACTCTCTCTTATTGTAAATCTTTTGGAAAAAACAACAAAAAAAACATACCTATTAATTAAATAATTGAAAAGCTTTCTTTGGTTAGAAAGACATCATGTAAGCCCTGCCATTGCAAAGGCATAACATATTAAAAACTGCTCAGAATCTGTTTTTAAATCAGGTATTTAATATGATACAGATCCCAAAGTGCATTAATGTGTCAATCCTTGTTGAACTATATTATTTCAAAAAGAGGGATTTTAGTGTATTTTGTTCAGAGAATAGCACATTTATGTTATACCACAAACCACAAAACATTGATTTGTGCTTTGAGTTTTGAAGCAGTCTGTTCTTTGACAATCACTCTTCCATGAATGAATATTTCTGTCAAGTTGTAATGTCTTCATTATCACCTAAGGTTTTATTATTGGTAATTAAGTACTTGAAATACAAATTTCAAGCAAAAAGTACTATTGATTAAAAAAAAAAAAAAAAAAAATAAATTTTTTTTTTTTTCTTTTAAATGCCTGTTTTAATATTTCCTTAACTTGCAAGTTGCAAGTCTAGGTTTTTTTAAAGGAACAAGAATGTTTTTTAGTTGATTTTTAATTGGTCGTGGAACTTCCCAATAATAATAGTATTAATACTAATAAACATACAGTATATCACTATGTAATCATAATACATTTCAAAAATCATGTTTGTTACTTAACTTTTTCACTTTGCACATGTGGGCGCCCAGCATACTGGCTATTATTTGTGAACCACCTTCCACTCCACCCAAAGATTTTTCTATCTCTATCTCTGTCACTATCCACCAATACTTGTCTTACTTCTAAAATCATAATATCCTGTCTCAAAAGTTGTTTTTGTGACTGCAATAGAAATTAAATAAAAAAAATGCCCAGCTCCGATTAAAGCCCTGTTACTTCGTTTCCTCTCTCATTACACGGGTCACATCCTTTTAGTAGTCTGAGGTCATGTGTGCATGCAAGGCATGCCTGACTAATAATTGGAGTAATAAGGAGTTCAGATGGATCTGCTAATTGCTGAGTGAGTGCTGGTGATTGCCTTTGACATCAATTTACTGAAAGAAAAGATCAGATCAGATACCATTTCCATATCCAGACAACAGCAAGTCATTGCTTTGACTTCATGTTCACTAGCAAGGACCACGCCACAACAATATTTAATTTAAAGATGTAATGAATGCTTGATTATATTAAATGTTAACAGCATAGGAATTGATTTGGATGGTGTGTGAGATTGAAAAGAAATTACGTCTGGTTGGTTTGTCTGGGAGGATGTACTGGAGACCGGGTGGTGTGAGACTCAGTCTCGTGGTTCCACCTCAGGTGCTTTCACCCCCCGCCATCCGGACATTACCTAGAATGAGAAATGAGAGAAGAATGCACTGGACTGAGTAGGAAGGGAAGAGGGTAGGAGGGATGAGGGAAGAGGAGGATGAAGGGATGAGGGTTGGAGGGAAGAGGAGGATGAAGGGATGAGGTAAGCGAGAAGTCAAAGTATCAAATGGGAAGGAAGGGTGGGAAGAGAATGCGAAGACAAACCGCACTGACTGGGTTGGCTTAAAATATAAAGGCTAGTGATTAGAGGTGTGGTTGAGGCGGGGCCCTGCTCCCGAACCTAAGTTAAGTTAATTCATTAATTTCATTAGTTTCGGTAAATTATGCAGTATTTCATTATTTTATTATTAACTTTTTTGAGTATTTCAAGTTGTTTTCATGGTAACTAGACATTTTTAATGCAATCTTCATACACTATGAGACAATTAAGCTTGACAATAAATAAACTAATACTTGTCTTATTTTTTATTCTTGATACTACTAGTCTGAAATGGTCATAAATCGCAGAAAACGCAAGGTTTTAACAGACTGACCCACATTTTTGCTTTGTATTTAAGCAGATTTTCTGGATCATAGGGTGCCTTGCCAAGAAGCTAATGAGGCCTGTTGTGTAGAAAAGCACAAATGTTTCCGCTGTAGAGGCATTCATCCACAATGCTGTTGCACTCCAACACCTACCTTTTCTGTTTATGTCTCCTACGTAGACAAATTTAGTAGTCTGCCCTGCAGGATGTCACGGTTTCAGTGTAGGTTTAGCAGGGTGATGATGATTAAAATAACCCCTGGTTGTTTAAACATAATAAATAAATCATCCTTTGGGGTATTAAAAAATACATGTTATCAGGAAATGGGATTGAAATAGAAATGTAGAAATGACTGGGAAACATCCATGAATCCATATATTATGTTATGGTAGCTGCTAATGCACAGTTCAGTACATTACATCTAGCGTAGGAAGCCAGCAGACACACACACACACACACACACACACACACACACACACACACACACACACACACACACACACACACACACACACACACACACACACACACACACACACACTCTCTGCCCATCTAGTGGCAGGTGTTGCAGTTTATGGAGCGGAAGTGCAAAGTATCTGTGTTTACTCACTGCACCGAGGCTTAGCCAACGAGGGAACAGACACATGTGGAAAAGAGAGGCAGGAATAATTATAGAGAGTGTGTGTGTGTGTTTGTGTGCGTTTGTGTATGTGTGTGCCCCTTGCCCATCTCCCTGTGGGGGCTCTAACCTTCGGTCTCCCTCTGACTTCACTAAGTTAGGCTTCCGGGCTTACAGCTGTTTTGCAGAGGCACCCAGTCATACAACACATCACACAGCAAACTGACTATACATGCATGATTGGGGGGACGGCTAGTTACAAGCTTGATGGATAATAGCTGGCTGGAGAGGTGAATGAATAGCTGAGTAGCTGACTGGCTTGCGGAGAGGAGAGTTGGATATCTGATGCAAGGACTTAAAGGTCCCATGGTATGAAAATGTCACTTTATGAGGTTTTTTAACATTAATATGCGTTCCCCCAGCCTGCCTATGGTCCCCCAGTGGCTAGAAATGGCGATAGATGTAAACCGAGCCCTGGGTATCCTGCTCTGCCTTTGAGAAAATGAAAGCTCAGATGGGCCGATCTGGAATCTCCTCCTTATGAGGTCATAAGGAGCAAGGTTACCTCCCCTTTCTCTGCTTTGCCCGCCCAGAGAATTTGGCCCACCCATGTGATAGAGAGAGACATCATGGCTTTCAAACGAGCAAAGTGGCAGTTGGTCAAGGCCACACCCTCCACCTTGCCCCCACCCTCCTCCTCAATAGCTACAGACACAGAAATGGCACATACCAAGTAAAGCTCATTGTGGGACTGGCTCTAATGGCTGTAATTCTGCACCAAGGCTGAATTTCGGGAAAGACACTTCAGATACAGTATTAGGGGACCACTAAGGTCTATATAAAAGCATCCAAAGAGCACCATGTCATGGGACCTTTTAAGGATTGAAGGTCAAATGTTACTACCACCCATGTGCAGATATGAATGTGAATATGCGAGTCAAAGGAAGGAACATAGTAATCCTCCTGGATAATTAAATTATGCTATAGGTTTATATTATGGCCATCAGTTTGAATCGTTTTAACTTTGTTTTTAAGAAATTGTGTCTTGTTAGTCCGTTTGATATAGTAGAATACTCCAAATACTACAAAACCTGTGAGCCTTAAACACAGTTGCTATGGAGAGGAACCCTTTCAGACGTGCAAATCTGGCTGTAGTAAATTCAGAACTCTTTGTTGCTGCAATTGGGAACAAAACACCCTGTCTTAGTTTCCAAATCAATCAAAAACTGAACCAGGAAATTAACAAATTGAAGCTCCTTAATGAAAAGCTTGAAAGTTGGGGAGACACACGTATTGACTTTCTTACTGAGAGTTAGATAAAAATGTCAATACCACTCTCATATCTGTCTGTTCAATATAAGGCTAAAGCCAGCAGTCTTTAGCTTAGCTTATCATAAAGACTGCAAACAGGGGGAAACAGCTAGCCAAATCAGCCAACCAGCACCTCTAAAGCTCACTAATTGACGAATGTTATTATTTATTTATTTTTTTCAAATCTGTTTATATGCTGAGTTAACACGCTGCTGGCAAGAAAGCAAAAAAGCGTATTGCTTACAACTCAACTCATCAATCTATTCCTCGCGACATTTATGTACACAGGCTTCTTCTTTGACTTTTTATCAAAGAACCAGATATTTTCTAATTTAGCTGCTCATGTTTTGTACTGACAATTCATCCAGTAGTCTATTATATTACTGCTAGCCTTAGAAGTCCTCCAACTGCCAGTTAACTAACATTGTCTACGCAGAAAATGATCAGGATGCTTTACTTCCGAAACACTGGACGCCCAAAATAACTCCCCCCTACTCTACTAGTTTTTGTGAATGGAAGTTTTTTAGGTCTTGGATTTTGAAAATGAAATCTGAAAATGTAGTGTTGGGAAAACTTTAAAATGTATTTTGATGATATCAGTTTTTGAAGTTAATTAATAAAAATAATTTAATAACTGAAGTGAAATAAGAAACTGTGGAGTCATCTCTCTCAGAATGTGTTTCTCACCAGGGGGGCGCTAAAAGTAACGGGGTCATTTCAGACAACTGCTGGAGGCAAGAAGGCAAGGAGAGGCAGTTGGGGGTTAAAGGAGTCAGACCCTGAGGTGGTTCAACACTGAGGATTTTGTGGTAGGTCTTATTGCAAGAAAATGCTGTCTATCAGGGCACAGGGTCAATTCTTTACATTTTGTGTTGTCATTCTTTTCTAGCTTGAAGGTTTACATATAGAGTACATAGCACAGTCAAAACAAGTTATACAACATGATAACATATATGTTGGTTATACATTACTTGAACCCCATGCCTCTTTTCACAACAGAGTAGAAGCAGCTCCAACTGCTCATTCATTATCACTCTGAGGCTATCTAAAGTTTAAAGGATGTTCTTTGATTTATTCTTATCAACAGTTACTGGGTTAACATGCTTCGTTTTAGATAGAGGCCATCATTTTTAAAACGCCCAAAATGTAGGTATATGTATATGGAAAGAGGGGGAAAAATAAAGGTCTCATCCCTACATAAACTAAGGGTGGTGAGTAACATACATATATGGGTAGGTGAAACACTGGTTAGTTGCCCAGCTAGAATTTCACTCCTCAGGCAAAAAACATATAGAAGAATGTTAGGGTCATGGCAAAGGTGAACTGCCTGAAGCCTCCATGGACATAGGGCAGCATTTTCCAAGCCTTTGGATATAGGTTTTGATGTGAATAGAGGTAATATATTTCAGTATGAGCAGGCCTGTACAGTCCTGGCTTTAAGCCAAAAGAAAAAAAAACTGTATAACTGTATACTAATAAGAAGACACATAAAGAAAGAAAGAAAGAAGGAAAGAAAGAGCTATGATAGATGTTTACTTCTGAAAAACCCATATGGGTTCCCAAAGAGCAGTTGAGGTGAGATTTGCCTTCATGCCAGGCATTTGCACCAAGATAATCAAAGTGCTGAATTGCTATATGCCGCTTTTCCGCTGCATGGTACGGCTTGACTCTACTCGACTTGCTCTTTTCTGGTTTTCCCTCAGCAAAAGTTGTGGATAGTTCCTGTTGCATGTAGCTTTTTTTTGGTACATCCAAAAAGGTGGAGTAGGGGTCTATAGTGACCGCAGTTTTTTTGTTTGCAATTCAAAGAAAAAACTGATTTTAATAAATGCCAGCAAAACTCAGTGTACACTACTACATACGCACACTACACCGTACACTACCCCATACACTATGCCTTACAATTGACAAATTGCAGACGTTCCTCTGTTGAAGATGAAATCCTGGCAGTTTCACGCACATTCGCTAAGGCAATCAGCCGACACTGAGGAGGTACTATCTGCAGTTAAAAACGTACAGAGAGCGTGGCCGGGTTGGTTCAGTGGTAGAGCAGGCGCACATGTACTAAGAGCTTTATGCCTTGACACAGAGGTCCAGGGTTCAAATCCGACCTGTAACGATTTCCTGCGTGTCTTCCCCCTCTCTCTGCCCTTTCTCACTTAGCTGTCCTGTCAAAAAGTAAAGGCGGAAAAACCCCAAAAATAATCTTAAAAAAACGTACAGAGAAAAGTACTGATAAAAAAAGTCGAGCAGAGCCTTACCATGCAGTGGAAACACGTTGTTGGGCCCTTGACTTTTGACTTTACCACATAAATATTTATGAAAATAAATGTTGCTTTTTGTGCAAGTAACAGCTTTGTTTGTTTGGGGAAATTCATTTAAAAGCATTCCCCAAAAGTAACAGTAAATGTTCTTTACTAACTGGCTGACTAACTGACCCACCCTTCATTGTTAAAATGCACATTTTCATTCGTCTGATTTTAAAATATTTCCATTGTGATAAGCCTGTTTGTTGGATGTCCGATTGTGTGGGAGGCTACAACTCCTTTTCCAAGTTAGGCATATTCACTGACGTTGCCCACATTCTAAAGAGTAGTCTTTACATTTCTTTCAGGCTTCTGATTGTCAATATCTTCTTCTTCTTCTTCTTCTTTGTGCAACTGGTGTTATACAGCTGCCTGTTGGCTTGCTTGACATGCACTGTGACAGGATTTTTTCTTTTTTTAACAAAGAAAAAAGCAATTTTTTTAAAAATACGTGTGGAATAGGTCTAGTTATTCCATGATATATATTTGTTAATCTTCTGCGTTGACTTTGCTGTTAAGAGCAGGTGCGCTTGTTCCACGGCAGATTTGCCTGGCACACGCCAGCGGGAGCTGTCTGGGATGCGGCAAAGTAATAAATGCCTATCTTGATCGGGTGGCGATGTTGCTGCGGCCTCTCGGGCGCATCTCCTCAAGTCTGGAGAGGATTGCTGCAGCCATGGAATGTGGGCCTCCAAACGCACCACCTGCTCCTGTTGTGCCCCTTCCTCCTCCCCCCACTCCATCTCTGTCCACCCGCTCCACCAGGAGCGCATCGCGCATTATGCCACTCCCGGACCAGATCCCGCCAGAGTGTCCAATCCCACCGTAGTTCAACATCACGTCTCCTTAAGTCCTCTAATATCTCCTCATTTATGTCATCGACACATCCATGATTCATGGAAATTTTGTGTAAAACACAACAAGCCACAAAGAATGCTGCGACTTTTTGAGGACTGTACTGTAAAGTGCCTCCTGACCTATCCAAACACCTGAAGCGCATTTTCAGTAATATTTTTCCTTGTAATTATGTATGGTTTGCAAAAATGGGAACTGCTGCATCCATTAAGATGAGAGAAGTGTATGCGCGTTGTGCACACGCTACATTACGGCCAAGCATGCACCCCTAAAATAGCATCTGAATAACGCGCCACTGACTTTAGACTAGCGCCATTGACTTTAGACCAGGTTTTTCCTGGTCTGTGGCGGAATTGTTTTCTGAAACTGCAAAATAGCACCAGGGAATGTTTGCGCCTGAACACGCCTCCTCTTTTCGCTGAACTGCCCCCGGGAGCGCAATTACATTCCCTAATTTACCGACGTGCGTCTGTGGGGGTAAAAGTCCGCTGTGCGTCGGGTGCAAAATAGGAATGATACATGCGTCGGTGTACAAAGGCAATTGCGCTGAGTGCAAGATAGGGCCCTAAGTGTGTAAAGGCAAACAATACAACGGCTAGAACAGTCCAAGAAAATTACATCACTTTACTCTAATGCAGCCTTTAAAAGAAAATACAACACTTACCATATTACGATATTACAATATCCAAAATCTAAGACGATATTTAGTCTCATATCACGATATTGATATAATATCGACATATTGCCCAGCCCTACTGGTTTATTTATCTCCCTGCGTAAATGATTTCAGCATTATCCACATTTTTGATTGTCTGCATCAGTTCAGGTGTGTTTATACATTTATGCACTGGCTGCCTGGTATCTGATCTCCATTTTGTTGGACTTGGCTTCTCCATCTCATGGTTATTAATGGATGAAGAGGGTCCTGTCTAGATGGCAACCGTAGGTTTGTGAAAACTCTTGCAAGACTCGCTTTCCCGATGACCTATCCTAGCCTTAACCATTCCAGGTCAATGCCTAACCTCAGCCATCTCACGAGACTTTCTCAAATCTTGGGTTACCATATAGACATGACCGAAAAACTTGGATGAGATGATGAGGTGAATGAACTGCAATTTCCTTTTCATTGTCATCGTATCTCACTGATTGTAAGATCACATTATGTCTATCTTAAATATACACATTGGGGTTATGTTACTGTGCTTGGACATATGTAGCTAAATGTTACTGGGAATCAGTTTTTGCATTTAAAACATTGCATGGTATATATTATAATGTAGCATTATGTAACTAGGGTTAATTATTATTATTATTTTTTTTAAACGGTATACACTCACGTCATCCTATACCTGCATGTTTTTTTTAAAGACTCTTAGTGTTAGACTGAACACTAAATGTACCATGTGTTATGTGCAGAGCAGAACCTAAATCATTTGTAAACGATAGCATTATCCCAACAGTCCACACTCTGTAGTTAAATGTGATACACTGCTCTAACCTGCACACAACTGCAGTGCAGTTGTGCAACTTTTCGAAGAAGGGGAGGTTTAAACAAAGCTCTGAAACGAGGTGAGGAAACAGGCTGATGAGGCTTATTCATCAGCTCTGTCATGGATTTGTAGGAAGCAAGAACCAGGGGAGAAAAGAGCTGATGATGAGGCTCATTGAGGAAGCATGTGTTGAGCAGGGACAAACGAGGGGGGTGGGGGGGTGATAATGCTTGTCGAGGCTTCGTGTGTGGTGCGCACTCTTGTTGTAGCAGCACACTTGCAGTGCGAAGATTGAGGGCCATTCCACAGAGAGGTTTGTTAATGCTGCCTCAAGTGAAGAGGGCTAAAACAACAAGGCAATGAGGAAAAATAAGGAGAAAGAAGACAGATGGAGAAAGATGGATGATAGTCTGTCTGTGAGAGAGAGAGAGAGAGAGGGGGAGAGAGAGAGAGAGAGATGTCTTGTTTTAGGTGGTTACACCTAAACCAGGAGAGCACAGAGCTACTGTTAAACCAACCAATTTAATGTAATAGAAGTACACAAGTTTTAAGGTCCCCAGTGTGTCATCATGTGTAATGGCTCTCCATTTCAGATATAAAACCCATGTCCAGCAGCAGTTGATATTGTTCTGAATTTACAGAATTTACTGCAGATACAGTAAATGTAAAACATTTTTTTTAATTAATTAATGCTCTTTAATGTCATTAGTCTCATTATAGGGTCGCTCGGATTGAATACAAGACATTTTCATATAATTGGGGGTTTACGTTATCTTTAAGATCCCTTCAATATATATATATATATATATATATATATATATATATATATATATATATATATATATATATATATATATATATATATATATATAGATAACAGACTGTTTTGCCATTAAAAAGTTTGAAGATGATGACACTGCAGATGTCATCCAGTTCATAACAACTCCGCTTTAGGGTTCTGGAGAACTTAAAAAAAGAACTTCTTTGTCGCCTTCTTCAAACTGACTGAATCTGTTGGGCCAAAGGCTTTTGCTGCCCCTGCAAGAGAGGAGGAAGCAAACTATATAACATAATGTTAAATAGCGAACACAAACAATACAGGGTAATGCTATCACAAATTCTTAATTATGGCCAATGTGACGTATTTTTCTAATTTAGACGATCAATTGATCACAAAAGTAGTTGCTGGTTCATTTTATTTTTATCAACTCATCTATTAATCAACCAATCCTTTCAGCTCTACAATCAACAAAACAAGGCATAACCCATTTTAATTTCAGCTCCACATCTGATAACGTGGAAATGTTGCAGCTTGAACGCAGTATTCACGCACCATTTGCTCACACTACTGGCCTTATTGGATGCCAATGCTATGTCTAAGCTCTTGCACATGCTGAAGTGTGTGTGTGTGTGTGTGTGTGTGTGTGTGTGTGTGTGTGTGTGTGTGTGTGTGTGTGTGTGTGTGTGTGTGTGTGTGTGTGTGTGTGTGTGTGTGTGTGTGTGTGTGTGTGTGTGTGTGTGTCTGTGTGTGTCTACTTGTTCGTGTGTGCATGAGTGGGAGGGAGGTGGGGGGTGAGAGGGATGCAGGTGAACAGCTTGCGAGTGCCAACAGTTCCGGAGGCCAGTCTCGCGCATCACTTGACAGCCATACCCGATGAAGGCCTACGCACAAATGAACTTGTTAAGCAAATGAGTGAACAAGCGAGGGAGGTTGGAGGGGTGGATGGGTGGGGGTGGGACAGAGCACACCGCTGCAGCGGCTTCAGCTAGACCTGCCTGCCTGTCTGCACTCATCATCAGCCATCACTGCCCCTTGTCCCTCAGTCTCTAACTCTTTTTCTATTCCCCTTCCTGTCACTCTGTCTTTCTCTTATAGAGCGCTCAGTATCAGTCTCTATTTCACTCTGTCTCTTCCCATCTCTCTTGTTCACTCGCGCTCATGTAATCCTATTGTTTTATAAGAGAACAGCCTATTTCTAAAAGGGATTGAGAGATTGTCTTCCCAATGCTTTGACAGGGCGCTGTCATCCTACGCTTACAGACAATGAACAGTAAAAGAGACTGTCAAAACAGATTGGTCCTCTGTGTAGAATTAATGTGGTTACCAAAAATATAATAATAGATCCATGGTATAATACATGTATCTTACATGTAGTTGACATACACAGACAGGGCTGAAAATCCAGTGACAGTGGTGGAATCTGTGATTATCTTTCCCGAAATAAGACTGATTATGGCACCTGCACATTACATTACATTTCATTCAGCTGACACTTTAATTCAAAGCGACTTCCACAAGTACGCATCAGTGTTTCCCCTATATGCATTCAAGACCAGCGCAGCACCGCTGCTATATAAAAAAAATCTCCCCAAACGCATTGAACTTGCTGTCTCTACTTTAAGCAGCCAGAGTCAGGGGAAGATCAAGGATTATAGATTGAATCCCCCCAGACATTGGCACCGTTTAGCAGCCTGTTATTGGTTTATTGTCTCTTGAAAGCACAGTTGGTGGCATTGAAGGCTCATCTTTCCATCTCTACCTTCCTAGTGAAGATGTAGAGACAACGTGGAACATGACACGTATTGGAAATGGTCCTGGGGTTGAAACGTCAGTAGCAAATATTGGATAAAATTTGTGATTTATCAATGAATGTAATGATTAGCAAAACTAAACATTAGTCAATGTTGGACTTGGCTTCTCCATCACATCAATAATCTCCACCAATTTCTCGTAATAATAATTCTCAATAATGTCGAAATTTTCAACACAAATGAAAATATATTTTTTTAACTTGTGTAGCCTATTTATTTTGAATAGAAATATTCGAAGTTGAGTTATTTTTGGATTTTTAAATCATATTTTTTTTTGAATTCTCAGATGAATTTGGTTAACTGGTTGGTAAGGAAAAGACAGGAGGACGATGGCCACGATGAAGGTTAGTTGGATAAAATAGAGGAGGGGAGGCGAGTATTTTGTCTCCTGTATGTAAAATGTGAAATTGGAGGACATGAGACGCAAGAAGTCTTGATGCCTTACGTAATTCAACTTAGTGCAAATTTGGGTCTAAAGCCCTTCACGTGTCAGCGAACGTGCTGAATATCTTCTGGTGGTGCAAAACAAAATTCTCATGGGGAACACTGCACATATATACACACACATACAGACATAAGTAGGATAATCTATCACTCATGAATGAATAAATGTGTCCACACCCATATGCACATGTAGAAGGTCACACGCACACATCTTTGTTAGTGCAGACACGTTTCAATCCCTGTTGACGTCTGATATCTGACATCAAATACCCAACCTCTCCTCTTTGCCCTAGCCACACCCAGCCTTCCTTGCCCTTCTTGGTCCTACCCCCGTTCTTTCTTCAGGCACCTACCCCACTTCCTCCTCCCCCCAGGGAGGGTATTTGAGGATTCCAGCCTGGTAAGGTTTGTGCTATAAGTGTCGCGGAGATAGAGAAGTTGGTCATCAGGCCATTGGGACTATTTGCTGTGCTTGCATCAAGTTCCTCATCATGGAAAATTATGTCAAGGTAAGGAGCTGGATGACACAGCTGAGGTGTCTACAGGTGAAGTGTAGTGTAGAGATTGTAGTAACTAATGTCCTTTTAATGTTTACCATGGACCAAAAAAACAATGCTGAAAAGGCTTCTTTAAAATCTGTTGCATCACCTTCCATTTATAGATAATATAGATTATAACAAATAAAAAAATATAACAAATATAGAGATTATTTGCAGATTATATATGTTCTGTAGAATAATGTTCTTACTATTTGCAGATAAATATAATAAGAATGTAAAAGGTTTCCATAAGAGACCAAGTGTGTTTTGGTGTATGCTTATTGCACAGAGTTGTGTGCTGTCAAAGCACAACAACGCACAGATGGTTTAGCTTAAGCGGTAAATATAAGATAGTTAGGGTCACAGTGGCCTTGAGCAAAGTACATTGAGTAATAATAACAAATGAGGATGAGACATAATACAGTGGTCCCCACCCTGGCAGGTGTTGTGTAAAGATAGCAGTCCTGGTGCGGAAGAAGAGCGGACCCAAGAAAGAAAGTATAAGAGATGAGGGGAAGAATAGATTGGGTCTCACAAGGTCTGACAGTCTAGAGATACGTGGACTGGCTCTGGCTTTTTGACTGTTGCTAGGGAAACTGAGTCTCTGCGTGCTTTGTGATCCCACAGATCTGTGTATTGAAACTCTGATGCTTGACTGATTAAACGAATGTATAAGACTTTATCTTATCATCTTATTCGGTTCTTGCTTAGGATCAATGTAATTCCAATTTTACGACCGCGCAGGGATATATAGGTCTTTTTATTTGGAGTCAGACATATTGGCCCAAAAGGGGGGGACACAGAGGAGGAAATCTCCAACAGTTCCCATAGGATTTCATTTAACCCGCTAAATCTTTTTTTACATTTGTGCTACTTAATTATAAACTGGCTTTTTTATTTATTTTTTTTTTTTTAATGCTGCAAAACATAGAGAAAGTTATTTGCATACTACATAAAACTATCATTTAAAACTCAACATAAGAGCAAAATGTTGGAAACGGACTTGGCAAACGTACTAATACAGAGCAACAGAGAGAGTAGATGCTAAGTTGCTTATAATATGTTTGGGATGTGTGGATGCATCTATGATCTCCAGAACATTCCTTTTGGATAATTGAATCTCAATGTTTTATCAGTGTAACATGGGGCTGTTCGCTTGTGGTCATCAAGATTGCATTTTAATGGCAGGTGCATACAAGAACTCAGCTGCAGAAGAGGGCTGACGTGGTTATCTGGTATTATGCCTTTGGTACAAACTTCAAAACATTTCCCATTTGAAATTTTGAAATAAGCTAAAGGTGCTGACACACCAAGCAGACAGACACCTAGTGGCAACAAATCCCGATTCTGGCGTCTCCTCATGACACCTGTGTTTTGGCCAAAAAGTTGCACTTGAAGACTACAGCCAGCCAACTAGCCCATACATTCAGCACCTGCGTGTGAGGAAATGTCTCTCCATGCCAGCAGGCGGCTGTAATCTATTCATCATTTAAATAGGTAAACCGGATATATAAACCGTTGCTATGATACATACGACAAAACAGTGTTTGTCCAAATTTGTCAGCAGCAGAACAAAGCCTACTGCTTCGTCCATCTTCCGGGCTGTCATCCATTTTCTTTGCAAAGAAGTCTCCCTGTGGTGGTGAAGCAGACGGACTGAGTAGCCCACTGGGGACGGCTGGCTAGTTAGCTAGCTGGCTAATTCCAGTCCTAATGCTTTCATGCTAGATTGGTTACAGAAAATGAGCGGAACAAAGTTCTCACTCATCTGGCGAAAGCAATGTGCTTTCATACGCTGTGACGTGAATAGTATGAATGAAACATTTACTACAAATGTTCTCCCTTAGTCCTTAAATGGTCATAAATTGATTTGAGAGTAGGCTACTTCCTTGTTTTATGAATGAAACCGTGGCGAGTTGAAGCAGCCGTGCTGTGTTTTTTTTAGCAATGGTCATTCCTGTACTTTCAGAAGATATTACCCTCTGATCAGGAACTTTTTAAGGGGGTGAAATAAAGCCCTCAGAACTTAATGTAGACCCTGGTCTCTGCAGTGGAAATCCAACGAGTTCCTAAAAAAGGTTCCTGCGGTTGAAACACGGTGTTGTTGAATTGGTTGCGTAATTTCAGAGGATGGCCACAACCAACACTTTGTTGGAATGCAGGCCAGTCTGCAGGAGCGTATTGTTAAGTGTTTTATGGTGAACTGGAGACCACTGACTTGCTGAGTGACTTTCTTAATGTATGGATTGATGTAACCTGTATGTGACCCCTAGCTTCTGGGCGGCCATCTATCCCACCCTTCATCTGACAGGGCTCGACTTTCTCTCCTTCTCCTCCTCCTCCTCTTCCTCCTCCTCCTCCTCCTCCTCCTCCTGACACCCCATCCTTTGGTTTCAATTAATCAGCCGTGGAGGGGGATTTATTCAGTCCATGCCCAATGGGATCCTTTGGTATGTGGCCCCAATGGTAGCAGGTTGAGAAGCCACGGTCTACACTGTCTTTAGGCCTATTACTCTCACCTCACAGCCCACTCATAAAGGGAGCTTTGAGCCGCCTGTTTTTGGGGGGATCCGGTGGGCTTTTTGTTCCATAATAGCCGAGTGGATTCAGTCACAGCAGACAGACATGTTTACTAAACTCTGCATAGGTGGGGCAAGGGAGATTACGTGTGCCACTTTGAATAACCGAGGCTTGATTATTGGCTGGGGAAAGTCTGGGGAAACAGTATCAGGAGCGGCTCATCTAAAAGAGTGATTTAAGGAGTTTTCTGATTGCACTTATTTGCATGATTGTGATTTGAATATAAAATTGATGTCTTGTAGTCAAGGGTTATCTTGTAAAGAGTATAAGAAATGTCATGGAAAGCTCAAAATACTGGACAAATTTAACTTGTAGAATGCAGCAACTTTTTTTTTTTTGCCTCTTTGCATTGACCACCTGGTTCTGACATGTTTGAGACAGAACTTATTTAATCTGCACACACTTTTTACTGTTTGTTTATTATCAATATGCTCTCATGACTTTGTCTGATGCAAGAGAAGTACATGTATCAAACTGTGGTCCTTTTCATCTTTGGCAGATCTCTACTAAAAGGCAGGAGTGAGTTAAGATCAGCTGCTTGTGTGAATGCAAATGATACTGCATTGAAGGTCAACTTTGTAGTGTGATAGTATAGCAAACAAATGTCTTTATTTCAGCTGAGGTACCTAATATTTTTTATATTGTTTCCACAATATGCATTCAACAGTGGCCCATTGCCGCTGTTAAATGCTTAGCACTGCTGCTATATAAAATTCTCCCCAAAATGCATTAAACTATCTTTACTTTAAGCAGCCAGAGTTAGGAATGATCAAGGATTATTGATAGAATACCCCTAGACATTGCCACCGTTTAGCAGTCTGTTATTGGTCGTTCGAAAGCACTCCGCTGTCGCTCTCGACCTTCCTATTACAACGAAGTTCAGCGAGACAACTTGCGGAGCCTTCGCGCTGGAAACGACAGACACGGTGACGTCATTTTATGGCTCGCGCACCTCTCGCTGGGAACACCACAGCGACCATAAACCTACTTTAAGAGCATGCCATTGCAACTGTGACTCCTTTAAAACATAAAATGTCCCTTCACTAAAACCTCCCTGCAACCAATCTGCACACACCTATTAGCTGGCTTCTTATTTTTAGATTTTATTGTGAGCGAGTTTGGTTAGCTAAACTACTAAATAAACTGGTGTCTGTCTAGTAAGCTCTGCCAAAGATGTTTTTTAAGTGAAGTGAGTGAAATGTCATGGATGAATGGTCAACAACATGCACACCACTGCTTGGTATTCTTTGTGGTGTGGTGAATTAAATCCCCCAGAGATCCATTTAAAAAAGAAATAAAATAAAATTCCTGCACACACTTTTCACTTCTGCATTTGCTTTATTTGTCGCGGTTTCAGTCCCAGGGACCTTTCTCAAAACACGTAACAGTAAAGCGACATAGTACACAGTACTTAAATACAAATCATGATCCCATGATGATCCACAGCTGTGTTGGAGGTGTGTCCATGATCACACTCATGGGGGGGGGGGATACCAAATCCCCTTTGATAAAAACAAAAAGTTTTTTTAAAGTGAAATGTCACTCAGTACCCTTTCAGAAAAAGTCTCACGAAGACCAACAGAGTGATGGGTCTGTCGGTCAATAAACCATAGCATTAGCTGCCTGTCTTTTTCCAGCCCGGTATGTTGTTGCAGGTAGCGGTCGAGTTCTGACCGACAAACACTAGCAAATAGTAAATAATGGTCAGAATCCCACAGTACTACTTTAAGTTCATCACATTTTCATCACCTTAATCAGAGTCTCCAGATATTCCGAGCTGAGCAGCAGCTTGTCCTGCCAGTCTATGCAATTATAACGTTAGTGAACATTAGCTCAGGGCTGTAATCAGGATCAATTTAGAAGATGTCTGATTTCTTTAGCTGTCATTGTCAGACGTGACTTATCATCAGGGTCCACTTTTAAAGTGATGGTTCAGAGTAATTTCACCCTAGGATCCTTTGCACCATGACCTCGAGCCAAACACCCCCCCCCCAGAAGCTTTTTTCACCTGTGTCTAACATTGGGAGAGTTAGCGTAGAGTAGCATTATCAGCCGAATAGCTTAGCGCAGGGGCTAATGGATCCAGTGATGTATCTCGTAAATGACCCCACTAATAATGCCCGAAATGATATCAAACTTCTATACTAGTACAAATAGGTTATGTACTCATAAAACAATGGATTGGAAAGTTTGTAAGTACACCAGAAGTTTATGTAAATAACACTTGCCTGCTGGCTTCTGCTCTCTGCTGTTGTTGTTGTTGTTGCTGCTGCCGGCAGTAAGACGAGTGCTTAGGGACGTCTACAAATTACAACACCAAAAGTGTTTTAGTGTTAGTGTTTTAAGTAAGTGCTGTAGTATAACTAGCAGGAGACAAGTTATAATTTAGGTAAGTTTGGAGACATTACCTTATTTAATCATTAAATTAATAAATATTTTTGTTGCATCTCTTTTCGGTGTTGTAATTTGTAGATGGCTCTAAGCACTCTTACTGAAAAAAGCTTCTGGGGGGGGGGTGTTTGGCTCGAGGTCATGGTGCAAAGGACCCTAGGGTGAAATTGCTCCGAACCATCACTTTAAATGTGATGATTAGAATAATGAAAAGCCTATCACAGTAACATTTGAACTACATTAAATTGGTCTGTAATTAACAACAAAAGTAATTACATTTCTGATATAATATGTCTGTCAATTCACGTGTCGTATTATTTTTCCATTTCTATTCTCAGGGTGTACAGTTTTCACAATATTGTTTATGGATGGAGCAGTGACACCCTAAAGAAGTGCTAGTGAACCCTTTTGACCCCCTCCTAGACAACCCTTGCTCAAACACTGATGACCTTTGCTAGAAATTGCAGTAAAGTACAAAACATTATTTTTTAATGTGTGTGTTTGTACATAAATATACATGTGCAAGTGTAGAGACCTCTGTGTGTGTGTGTTGTGCGTTCAGAAGTATTTCCAGAAAGCAAGTGTGAGACGTCAGACATGTTAAATGATAACACTGTGGAAATCAGCTGTGGGGGTATATATGTGGAAATGCCTACGCTATATATTTATCACACTCCTGTAGACAGTATAAAATCAGTTTTTTCTTGCTAAAACAAAACAACAAAACCTCTATTCTCATAGTCTATATCCACGACGTTCCACTTCCGGCATTGCTCCATTGCCAACGGAAATTCCGCCGGATTTCACTCATTCAGGCCGGATGTCCGTTACCTTGGCTTTTCTTTGTGTTGACATTTTAAACTCTGTTCGATTTATGAGGGCTAGGGTTAACCTTTCCTCAGATCTCTGCAGGGTAAATCCAGACAGCTAGCTACACTATCTGTCCAATCTGAGTTTTTTGTTGCACGACTAAAACAACCTTTGAACGTAAACATGTACCATCAAAACAAGTTCCTTCCTGCGCCACCCAAGACGATTGTGATTGGTTTAAAGACATGCCAATAAACCAGAGCACGTTTTTCTCCCATCCCGGAATGCTGTGTGGACTCACCAGACCCTCCTCAGCAGCACTGTGAAGAAAGGTCTGTCGATGCGAGACTACTATTCTCATAACCTTTACTCTTTTAGACACATTTTACCTGACATTTGGGTATCTTCCCAAAAATGCATGCGTAATATTTATTTTTTTGCTTAAAAAAGCAACTCAAACCTACATTGAGGGAGATTTGTATATGTGCACAGAGAGACCGCGCCCCTGAGAGGGGGAGAGAGCAGTGAGCTGTCAGTAAAATGCCATCTCTCTATAGGAGGTGTCACTAAATAGAATTCCTTCAGACAGGAAATGACACGCACATTCAGCAACTGTATGATGTTAACAAATCATATTTTGTAGGCGGGATGCACTCGACTGTGTGCTTTCTGTCGCAACTGTATGAAGAGCTGTGACGCACCTTTTTTTTTAAAAGCTCAGAAGATGAGGAGACATGCAAATAATAAAGTGAATTTGGAAAATAAGAGTGCTAATAATAAATGTCGTACTTTCAGCCTTCAAATGTCTACTCCCACTGTTTTTATACTGTCCAAACCACATTAGTATTTTTTTAACTAAAGTTCAAAGATCATCATTAAAAGAGAGGAAAGGAAGGGGAAAGTAACCTAAAGTGCGTGTGTTGCCATAAGCTGAAAGTAAGGCTGTCGTCTGTCATATTGGTCCTGTGTATGTGTGTAAACGCACGTGTGAAATTGTGTTTTCGTTCACCATTGGCGTGTGTAAGTGCAAGCTCTACCCTGTCTGTCTGCGAAGCTGAAGTGCTCTCTTTGGGGAAACTCAACTGTAGGCTTTTTAAAGCATTTATTCCCTTCACATTACACCTGCAGACCTTTGTAGAATGACATGATTTGGGGTGAATCACATTGATCCCACTTTATGTCACTCCCAGTCTGAGCCTGCACAACACAGATTCTCTGTGCATTCACATTCCAGGCAGTGAGCTGGCAGTCTCTACCAGGTCAGCTTAGCAGAGAGATGAGTTAGGGACTTTGTATTTTGTCGACAGCTGTTTGACACATTGTTGGTCTCAAACCTGTGAGATTATGATTACAGAATAGTGAATCACTTGTTCTGCTCATTGCAAGGATGGTTTGTGCTACAATAAATACGCAATAGCACCAAGCTCTAATGAGAAAAAGCTGTGTCTTTGGAACCTCATGTCTGTCTTTGCTGGACACCTGAGTTTTTCACCAGTTTTTAAAGTGTCTCTGTATTCAGCTCTCAGCACGTTTGTGGCTTCTACCGGAATCTCTGCAATTTGGAGTTTAGTTTCACTCCTGTATTCTCTAACCCTAACCCTGTTTGTACTTTAAGATATCAGCCTTACCTTACTGTTCAGTGATCGCTGTTATGTGGATGAAGTTTTTAAAGTGTTAAGTTGCTAAAAATGCAAAGTGAACCTTTCCTGCTATTGCTGCTTCACATTAAAAGCTTTCAATTGGCGAACCATCTGGATGTTTTTATTATGAAGAACTGATAGGAGATGCAATATGCTTGTCACCAAGTTAGCGGAGCTTTATTACTAGTGCTATTCTTCTATGTGTAATCATTTGAATACGGACATTCAATTCACATTTTATTTATAGTGTCAAATCATAACAGAAGTGATCTTAGGAAACATTTCATATAGAGCAAGTCTAGACCACACTCTATAATTGACATATTCCGCAGTTTGAAATATTTCAGGGAGAAACGATGCAAATACAATCAGGGACTGACAGGCGACAGGCTATTATGTGGTTACAACCTCACATAAAATGTCATTTTAAATATTCGATATCTTTTGTTTTTACTACATTTAACAGCTCTTCGCTGCCAAGCATGCATTTGCATGATCACTACGTCTATGCTTGACTGTCACACAAAAGACTTTGACTGAAACCCCAAAGGGCCTGATAATCAGACTGAATTGTCATTTGGTTTCACTTTGTTATTGTGACATTAGTCTGACATTGTTTTCATGTTGGCTACTTTCTGTATATTTTCAGAGCGCCTAGTTTTTTCTTGATTGAACTTGATTTCAGTCACATTATATATCCCATTACTTTTTCTGTCGACATTGTTCTGGCTATAGCATGGTGTCCCCATTTATTAACTCAACCTCAAAGCTTTGATTGGCTGGGGTGGTTTTTTCCAAGTGCAGAAATTTACAACATGAGGTTATTTCCTCACGATCACCTTGACATGTTTGCAAACCATGCATGAACATGTAGGAGCCCTGTTGAACTTGTGAGCAACAATTATCTATGAAACATGACTTTACACCATTTAAAATCTGCATGTAAGCAGTACACTCATAGACCGCTGTGAAACATTGTCCCAGATCACTAAGTCCTCTTAACTCACAATTCTGTCTCCAAAATCAACGTGTTGCTCTAAATATGTGTAATAGGCTGCTTCTTTTGTTCATTTCATCATTGTCCTGATGCAACAACAGCAAAGTCAACGCTGTGACTCGAAAGAGACCCTGGAAAGAGAAAAAAACGTTTCAAATGAAATCAAAGGATAGACTGGAGTGGGTGCATGTATGGTCTTACATAAAGTCCAGATGGTCCCAGAGAAGCATATGACATAGAAATGTGTAGAGGTCAGGAGGGCCAGCCCAGGGGGCTCCCGAGAGCCAACACCGCAGGCTATGACACCTGGGCGAAGACATCGGGGTCAATCAAGGGACATAGGGATTTCATGAAAAACACATAGTTTATCTCTTGTCATGAGAATTCAGCCATTATATGGTGTCTGATGCCGCTCTGATTTTTATTGTATCGTGCTGATTTCAGTGGATTCAAGATCAAACCCTAAATCCTCTGATGCACCTTTTTAAATATCTTCAATCTGTGACTAAAATTAGTTTCCCGTAAAACCGGTCTACAACCTACAGAGACTACAAACTGGTGGGTCATACTCTACCTGTAGCTGGGTGGGTCATCAGTAATAACACAACAGCTTTTAAAGATGCAAAATAGTTGTCCTGCTTTCTCTCTGTTCAACTTAGGGCCGTTGTTGGTGGAAAAATAGTTATGTATGTGCAGCTTTGTTTTTTAAGGGTGTTTTGGTTTTAGATTTTTAGATTTGCCACTTAAAGGAGCAGTGTGTAGGATTCAGTGGCATCTAGCAGTGAGGTTGCAAATTGCAACCAACTAAATACCCCTCAACTCACCCCTCCCTTTCCATGCGTGTAGTAGAACCTACGGTGGCCTTCAAGTAATGATAAAACGCAAAAGGCCCTCTCTAGAAGCACTGTTTGGTTTGTCCGTTCTGGGCTACTGTAGAAACATGGCGGGCTCTGTGGAAGAGGACTATGTAGATATGAAGGACTCATTCCAAGGTAATGAAAACACAACGCTTCTTAGTTTCAGGTGATTATACACTAATGAAAAAAATGTCGTTAATTTTCTAATCCATTTATGCCACTAGATCCCCCTAAATCCTACACACTGCTACTTGTGCAGTAACATATTTATAAATATATATATTTGGTGTGTTTCTTTAGAAATGTATTTGGTTCCATATTTAATGGTGGAAATAGGAAAGACCCGGCTTCTTCTCTCACAATACCGATTTGGATACTTTGTTTGCCTTCTGTATTCCTGTTTCATTTGCATTTGCCTTAGTGTGACTGACTAGCACGGCAATCTGCTTGTTGTGCTAACCTCAGTGCATGTTGCTAAGGGCGTACAGCTAATATAAGTGTCTCGGGCGGAACTCTCCCTTGTGAACTTTGGTTCCACATTATGTGCATCAATCTACATACAAAATAAAAAATGCTAAATCAGCGACTAAAAAGGCACGATGCCGATCTCCCGATCAAGTATTAATCAATCGAGGCAACCCTACTTTATAATGTTTAAATATAGCAACTAAATTGGGTACGCTGCAACAACACAGTGCCTGTTTTCATGGTAAAAGAACATCCACTGTACATGTCCTGTACTTCTTCTGTACTCACTCACTTTGCCACTGAATTGAAACTAGTTTGACACTGTGTGCCAGTGCCTGTCTGGAATATGTCAGGTTTGAGTTTTAGAGAGTGTACACCGAAGATTAATGGGTCATTGCTATTCCCAGTGTTTCTCTCCTTTCTGTTTGTTCGGGCTGTAGACCTGAGCCAAGCTATCAACCTCTGTGCTTATGCACGAATGCCGGGTGAACAGAGAACACATGCAGCTGCACACTGTGTTTCTGACGCTCCTTTTCCTTCCAAAGTCAACTCCAGACGGAGACTTCGTAATGTGCGACCTGCTGTGACGGCGGGGCTCACTGCTGTGGGTTTCTACTTGCACACTGCTGTGACCGTGGCTTCACTCTGAGCATCTCCTCGCCAACAACACTTGTGTTTGCTGATCTTCCTGTCTGTCCCACCTGCAGCCTCCACTCCTGCACAAAGAAAGGTCAAGGATGCTGGAGAAAATGCTCTTTGTTTTGCCCTCCTGACATGCAAGCACAGCCACACTCAAAGACAAACAACAGAGCTTTAGGGAAAATATGGCGGCTTTTTGTTTTATGTGGTTGTTGCTGTTTTGCTGTCCGGTATTTTTTCCTATCAGTCCCACTTGCCGCTGCCTCAAAGTTGAACTACAGCACCATGGGAGGCGAAATGTGGAAATTGTTGTGGTTGTTTCTGTTGAAATTGTTTTTGCTGATGAACAAGATCTCGCTGTGTTGGAGGCAGAGTGTTTATCTGGAAGAGGTGTGTGTGCTTGCAACATGCTATCTCCAGGACTTTAGTTTTATAGAATTAGAACCAAACATACATGTCACTTTATTGCTTTTATATAAACTTTACTGCAACATCTTGTTCACAAACAAAGCTGTTTAACTAACTAACCCCATTAAGGACAGTTGTACTGTAATACTGATTAATTAATTAATGTACAGTATATATTTAGCATAGCTGACAAAGTATTGCATTGCATTTAGTGTATTGCCTAATGACAGGGTTAGAATTTTGTGATTTGAAAGAATTGTTGACAGCAAAATGAACCTTTTGCAGCAAATAAGAAGGGTGTTTTTATGACCAGTATTTACATTTTTGTCAGGCTGTTCATTCATTGAGCCTCTGAAAGTAAGGCTCTGCTATACACAGATAACACAAGCAGCATGAATGAGTGAATTAAGTTTTTATTATTGTGCCATGCATACAACTGTGCCTGAACTCCCAGACTCCCAGCCAGAACCAGAGTGCTGTGTCTACATTTTCATTTTCAACATTAAATGTAAAAGAAAAATTAAAAAAATCTTTCACAATCAGATCTTTAAAAAAATATGTATTGTATAATACTGGAAAAATCACAGCAAGTACCAGTTAAATAGGCCATGTTGCCTTCTTTTTCAGAATTTTTAGGGCGAAACTTTCAAATTTAAAGACTTAAAACAAACAATCCTTTCAATATTTCAATCATCTGTACTCCAGAATGTTTAAGGGTTTTGTTGAACTCTTTCATGGAAAAAAATAACTCTTAAATCATCATAGTTTGTAGAATACAAAAGAAAATGGCCAAACACTTGTACACAGACAGACAGACGGACACAGCTGAGGTTAAGAACGAGGTCAGGAGAGAGGGACCATATGATCCCAGCAGATGGAGTGATGGAGGGGAGGGAGGAGAGGAGAGGAGAAGCTCGAAATCAGGACGACAAGACCAAATGCTTATCGGCTGTTCTAAGGCGCTGATTTCACTTTACATCCTGTCTGCTCCAGCGCGCCCACCTTCTGCCAGACTTTGGAGTAGAGGAGATAGAATGTTACAGGAACTATTCAATAACTTTAAGCACATGAATAATTGAACTCCCAAATATGTTAATATTTACCATTGTTGTATGATACCAGGGTTTTAGTCAAGACCACCTAAACCGAGACCAAGTCAAGACCAAGACTTTGAGGGGTTAAGACCGAGTCAAGACCAAGACAGGGCAAGACCGAGTCAAGACCAGACCAGTGCCAGACAGCCAGAGCTTCTCCTGTCTTCGCATTCACTTTCTTGGGAGTGCGTGTTAAGGGGGCGGCGAGAGGGGGTTAACATTTACAAATTTCAAATTAGAAATGAGTTATTGGTTGCATTTGAATCAGGATGTTTTCCCAGTAATGATGTTAACACATACAATTTGACAATGCAGAGGCAATTTAGTGATATCCCTGCAGTTGTGGTCTTGACCGGTCTTGAAATAAAATCCTGAGTCCTGTTTATTTGAGTCCAAGACCTTCAAAAAGTGTTCTTGAGACCAGTCTTAAGACCAAGATCAATCTTGAGTACTACAACACTGCATGGTACTAATAATAATACTTCAAATTCACTCATTTGGCCGAATAGGGAAAATAAGGCCTTCCAGGATGCTCCACACTGCCACAGCATTCACTTCTGATTTATAAGAGTGGTGTGTTTTAATCCTTCGAGTGCCATCGTTTGACCCGATGTAGCAGCACTATCTCAGAAACGTATTCACTTTCCTGCCACCTTAAGTCACCTCTGTCTCTCTCCCTGTCTTTGTTGTAGAACGGAGCAGTTCCAGGCGAGCCAGTGAAGAAGGATGAAAACTCCCGGAGAGGGAACTGGGGCAACCAGATAGAGTTTGTCCTCACCAGCGTGGGCTATGCTGTGGGCCTGGGCAATGTCTGGAGGTTTCCCTACCTCTGCTACAGAAATGGAGGAGGTATGCATTATGATGTAGAGCCTAGTTCATTTCTATTGGCCAATGACACACCACATAAATGGAGTGAAGTACAATTTAAGTCCATTTAAACATACAGTACATTATACATACATAAGTATTTACCATATATACACACCTGCCTTGAGCAACAAGTTCTCCAAGGTGATGATGCATATGAAGCCAGAGGAATCTGTAAGTAAGGAATTTAAAGCTCCATGAAGCATGATTGTGTAAATCCATTGCTAAGTTTGTTTGAAATATGCTAGATTCTTTACAGCTACTAGCGGATTTCAAATGAGTGATTTATTTAATCAGGTTACTCCATTGATACTTAAAGCTATAGTGCGTAGTTTCTGTCACCCCCATGAGGAATTCTAAGTCATGAAAACAAAACTGTTGGCGCGTCCACATGATACAAGCCTTTCGTGATCGCACACGCTCCTCCACGCAGTTGCTAGTGGCCAAGGACGACACAGAGGATTAAAAAAAACTAGGGCTGTCAAAATTAACGCGTTAATTTTTGCGTTAATTTTTTTATATTTAACTCGTTAAAATAAATTAATGAAATTAATGCAGCTGTGTTTGTTTACTTCATGTGGCGGCTGAGAAACGTAATACGTCTCCATAAGAGCAGGCGGCGCTACTCTAGGAGGGATTTACCTGATTGAAGTAGGCCTACGGGCCAGTCAAGAGTTGAAACATGGACCAGTAAGATCCCAAAAGAGAAAAAAGATGATGTGTTAGAATCCAGAAATGAATGAGCACGGGCTATAAACGGGACCGAGTACTAGTTCCGACATGTTGTCTCGTCAGGAGAGATGTCGCCACCGGTAAGCTGCTGTTTGCCTACATGCGCCGTGCTGTGCTGCCGATATGTACGTCGCGATTTGTTTGCTTGATAACTGTTACGTTGGTCACGCTGATAAAACCTTATTTGCAGTCTGATGTTTAACGCTGTCGACTTCGATAGTATCCCGTGACTATATTCCAGTAAATGTTTGAAATTGGTGCGTCTCACTGTCACACACCGCTACTTCCTGGTTGCGGTGCTGGAAGGGAAATGTAGTCAATCGCTTTACATTGGTAATGGATTGCTGTGCACAGCGTCGCTATCTAAAACTACACTCAATGTTTTCCCTTTAGGCCAACATACACCTTTGTGGTTTTGGGTTACTGGTTTAATGTGTAACATTGATATTGATATTGATGTGCATTTCTGTGTTTAGATATATGTGCTTTGCTTAGTCATTCAGATTAAACACTATGTATATTATAATATTTAAGATATTAAGTACTGCCTAGATTGTAATTTATATTCTATATATATATATATACACATTTGTATATTATTCAGAATATGGTATATTAGGTATGTGGCTAATATTGGGGGTGGTGACAAAAATCTGCTCTCAAGTCGGACAGTTTCTAGCCGTTTCAGCAGCCTTCAGCAGGACTAAATAAGCCAAATTGTTGCTGCTGTTGTTCTAAAAGATATTAAACATTCTGAACTTTGAACCTTTCCTTGTTTGTTTTCTCTTCATATTTGTAAAGTTAAGTGATTTAGCATTATTTAAATATCCATTACTACAAGCTTCTGTCTCAATTTAAAAATGCGATTAATCGCGATTAACTACAGCAAATTGTGCGATTAATTAGTTAATTTTTTTTAATCGATTGACAGCCCTAAAAAAAACATGATGGATACTTCAGAAGAGGTAATTATCTTCATTCGAGTTTTTGCACGGTAAAGTCACCGGACGACACAATCTTCTGAACATAGCCGTGCTGAGAAATACAGAGAGAGTTGTGTAGAGATAGTCTTAATTAGCTTTGTAGCAACTCATTTGGTAATGGCTTGAATGTAACAAACGTTCATTAATATCAAAAACTCACGCACTAAAGCTTTAAGGAATGTCTCTGTAAGTAAAGACTTGTAAAACGGTATCTAGGCAACATCTGTGGCCCTGTGAAAAGCAATCAACTACTATGTAAACTGGAAGTCACAGTAGCATTAGCAGCTGTAACATAACTTCCAAATGTAAAAGTTTTAGGTGGAAACAATACATTAAAACTTCATTGTCAATGTTTTGTAAATGTAGGTATGACTTAGTTATTTTCATACATGCACACAAAATAAATGACTGTTTCAGTGTTAGTTATATTCATGAGTGTAGAAATGTGATTATGAAACCTAACTGACTTTATTTGGTCATTAAGTGTGATGTTATTGGCTTAAGATTAAGAGATATTTTTATTAATCTCGCAAGGGGAAATTCAATTTTTACTACTGCCACCCCCATAGTCTTTCTCACATCTGTCTGATTGTACCTTCTACAGTATTTTAATCAATGCAGGATGTGGTGTCTTCGGTCTTCACCAGTTGCGTTACGGCTCACACTCCATGAACTCAATGTACTTCAATGAACTTTAATTCAAATCATCTTTTTAAGCATCAATTGTAGTTGTGCGTAACTACATTATTGTTTGTTGGGGTGTGAATGCTGTCATAATGTGTCTGATTGCACAGAATGGATCCAGCTGCTTCCGCTGACGTGCTGCTTTTACCATGCAGCCACTGCATTCGGCACATAAGAATATGACGAGAACAAACTACATCAAGCGCATGAAGTCTTTCTGCCCTCTAGTTAAATGCATCCTAAAAACTCTGGATTAAATAGACTAAAATATGTTCTTAATAGTACTAGAAAATATACCAAAAGGTGGTGAGTTTGGCCAAAGTCCCATAACTCAGTGACTCAGACCTTTTCTTGGCATCTATCCAACACTCCAGTTCATATGTTTGCGCTGCAAATATTTTGATGTACAGTATATGCATATGGAAGAAATACATTCCTGTACAAGGACTTTGTACACGTAGGTCATACATTAGCTCACACACAGCTGCAAATAGTGCACAGAGGACAGGAGAGCTGAGCTTTACCAGGCGCTCACAGTAAGGTTTTGGTATAGTACAGTATCAGCTGGTTGCACCAACCAAATTCGCATACGGACACTCATACGAAAACACACACACGCACGCACACACGCAAACACACTCGCACGCGCACACACACGCACACACACACACACACACACACACACACACACACACACACACACACACACACACACACACACACACACACACACACAGATATTCCCTATAGATGACTGTCTGGTTTCTGGTCCAGTCTGAACCACCAGAGAGTTGCTGCACCATGCATTGAACAGACTCAGCTGCACATCCAGCAACCTGTGCTCACTCAGGGGAGGTTGTTATGACAGATGAGGTTTATGTTTTCTTTTATTTTGTTCTTTTCTTTATGTGTATGTGATATGTATATACCGTATAATATATAGCCTATCATTCAATTCTGTATTATACCCATTGGACGTCGTAGCAGTGACGTCACCCATTGGTGGACTGCCGTTTTAAAGCCTTGAGTGTGGCGATACCGGCGTTGCCGTCTAGTTTTTTTTTAAACTGGATTTGAAGATTTTGTTGCAATTGCGCTGCGCTAAGCTAAATACTAAAGGGGGAGAGTTATCGATTTTCAACCCTTATGAAGCCATTCATCCAGCAGATTTACCGGCGTGTAAACAAGGACCTCCGGATACTGAATGTCAGGCTTTTTTCTTGAAATGTACTTTTGTTGATCCAGACTATATGCACGGTAGTACACAGAAAATTGGCAAACGTACCCTTAATAGTGTCCACACATAAACAGTAATAAAGCATTCATCTTACACAAATTGGACTTAGAATGTCATTTTTTTTTATTATTTTTTTTTGGAATGTAATTTTCTTTCCTTTTCTATGGCTCGATGTATGTCTTCACGCTGTTCATATTAAACTTCCAGTCCTCCTAACATAGACCATACAGTGACCAAGTGCCTGTCATATTGCCTCTGCCCTCCAGGTGCCTTCATGTTACCATATTTCATCATGCTGGTGTTCTGCGGCATTCCTCTCTTCTTCCTCGAGCTGTCTTTCGGTCAGTTCGCCAGTCAGGGGTGTCTGGGAGTATGGAAGATCAGCCCTATGTTCAAAGGTAAGTGTCAAGGTGTTTGTGTGCTTGCATAAATCCCATACAAACATACATTTTTGGGGACAAAATAATTATTTTGCTAGACAATCTCCTTTTATTTAAGTTCTTTGGTTAGTTGTGTGTGTGTGTGTGTGTGTGTGTGTGTGTGTGTTTGTGTGTGTGATGCGGCAGGGCTGCCAACTTATCAATTTAGTTTGTAGTGAGGACATTCCTATGGATGAAGTCTGTGTATTTTATGAGTAGGCCTTATGTGACATTACCCACTGCAGGGGTTAGTGTCATCACCCCTCAACCACCAGGAATGTTGTTTTAAAAAGTTCAGCAGCAAAATTATCAATTTTAAAGCATTTATAGACAAATAATCATGGTCAATGATAAATCAGTACTGTGCTTATGTGCGCACAAAATCATTATTCTACACAGTTTCTTCTGCACATCAACAGGCGTGTTGGAGACTGACACATTGAAAACAGCTCACACAGATCCATGAAAACAATGCGAAAGACTTAAAACATGTGGCTCCGTGTAGAACTCCCTCAGGACAGTTTTTTCATGCCCAAGTGCGCCACAGGTGCCCCAAGGCAGCCTGACCACAAAATTACCAAAAAGTGTGTTTGGCACACTCCCAACACACTTGGCAGGGCGAAATTGACTGTAATCTGGCCGTGCTGCTGGGTACAGAAAAATAGAGCCTGCGGTGTCCTCTTGTGCCGACAGAGTAGCAAATAACCATCGACTTGTAGAGGTAAAGAGATAAAAACAAACAGTGCAGAGAGAGTTTCAATGTTTATACTGTATAAATTAGCCTAGCGGCTAGCAGATCTGCTCATCATCTGACAGAACAGCACAGTGAATTTCAGTCTGCATGCACATTTTTTCAGCCTAACATTGTTAAAAAAGAACAGCTAATTTTGGTAGTGAGAGTAAGATAACGGACTACCGACGAGTCATCGCTGCACTGTCTCTGCTGGCCGCGGGTGTGTGTGAGGAGAGGACAGAAATGCATAAAGACTATCACACTGAGCTGAAATAGAAACACTGCGCTACTGGTTGGTATTCATTTTAAGAATTCTGTTATTCTAATCTACAGTATTAACGAAAAGGAAAGAAGGAAAAAAATATCCAAATACCAAAATTGAAAACTAAATACCTACCCAACAAACGGTCCAGACCAACTCTGTACTATGTGAAATATGTCCATACATTTAAGAGTACAGTAATAGATTCCATGCTGTTGCCATACCAGTGTTTTACCCCTTCAGAAGCAATTATATTGACATTTTAGGAAAAGCAAATATACCGTCATATATAACGTCACCGTCTGTGCTTCAAATTATACCGTGATAAAGATTTTAGGCCATACCGCCCAGCCCTAGTTCAAATGTGTAAGAATCTTTGCTGTTCTGTAAGAGTTGTTATGTAAGTATTCAGTGCATGATAAAAACTTCAAGTGTGAGGTGAGACTTGAGTTCATTATAAAAGATCCACATTTAACAATTGTTGCCATGAAGTGAATGAAAACTAAAACTAGATGCACTTATGACCAAAGTAGATGTGTTGTAAACAGGACCGTGAGGATTTACCCAACTACACAATGCTTGTGTGTTGACAGACTTACAACTTTTTGACAGATGTAACAGATTTATTGATCATATTAAAGATGTCAGGTTTAAAACGGAAAGTAAGTTGGTACTTCTATCCTAAGGATGCAGCCATTAGCAATGTTGGTGACCCATCATGTACAAAGCTGTCATATGCTTCATGTTCAAGTTCTAATGTTCTCCAATCCTGTCTTCTTCTCTCTTCAGGTGTGGGCTATGGCATGATGGTGGTGTCTACCTACATTGGGATCTATTACAACGTGGTCATTTGCATTGCCTTCTACTACTTCTTCATGTCCATGACAAACTTGCTTCCATGGACCTACTGCAACAACCCGTGGAACACACCGGACTGCAGCGGGGTGCTGGGCAGCAGCCCCCGGTTCAACGCCAGCCTGGCTAACGCTACCACAAGCCTGGTAGCAGCGGCGTCCGAGGTAGTCAACCGTACCAAGAGGACCAGCCCCAGTGAGGAGTACTGGAAGTAAGTCTCTGAAGTACATCAATGATATTTAGTTCATTAATAAAGTGAGTACAAGTAATCACCGTTGTGCGGGATGTTTTTAGTATGAGCATTACAAATGTTTCCAGTATTGATCACCGCAAGGTCTGTATGACAGTAGACTAAGTTTTGTTAAGTTTTGCACTCTTTGGACTTAGTTTTGTGGGCCTATCGTACACAAGAGGCATGCAGTTAGGGTTGGGCATCGAGAACCGATTCCTACTTGGAATCGTTTCAAAAATTACGATTCCATCGGAATCGTTTCTTCATTGGAATCGTTTGGAGGATTTGGTTTCAAATCTGATCATGGGTTCCAAATTTAACATGCGCAAGTTTTGGTTTCCGTATCGGCCAGGCGCTTGTTGTGTTGCAGCCATGGAGCACAGTAAGCGGTGCTCTAGTGTGGCTTTATTTTACATTGAAAAAGCCCCGTCAAGCTGAAACCCACCGTTGAATAAAAATAAAACTTTCCTCTTATTTGTGAAATATGCATGTGACCCGTTTCAAATCCACCCCTCAAAGAATCTGAATCGAGAATCGATAAGAACCGGAATCGAAAGGAAGAATCGGAATTGGAATCAGAATTGTTAATATCCAAACGATGCCCAACCTTAACCATTGTTCAGTCTGTGGGACAGCTCTAAGGGCTCTATTTGAATGGTGCAACAGCAAAGCTCTTAACAAATCTGCATTAAGTGCCAGGTCGTGTGTGTGTAAGGTCAATGAGGGTGCATTCAAGTGCATCTGCTAATTATGTTCCTATACAGTAGGTGCAGCTGCTGATGACAAGGGCTTGGTGAAGTGAAATATGAATCAGTGGGTGTTTGGTGATCAGTTATCCTCTCAGTCACATAATACATCTGGATGAGAGAGAGAGAGAGCGAGAGAGAGAGAACCTTAGATGCTTGTAAGAATTTAATCCAGCAGGAGTTGATATTGTTCTGAATTTACCATTAATCTCCAGCTCAGTATAAACGGCTCTGATTTGCATTAGACTTGTATTTATTTTTTTTTTTATCTAAATGTGTATACTGGTTTGGAGAGTGTTTAATTAAAACAACTTTCAGTATTATTTGATTGTTGCTTGCTGCACATTTCTATTCGCAATGTCAAAGAGCCAGTCTTCACTCAAATACCATGACTGTCATATCTTATTGCACCTGTCCTTCCACCTTTGTACCTTGTGTGATGCACTGGGTAATGACAACAGCAAAGGGATGGACGAAGCACATTTTAAGGTCAGGACAAAATGAATGTCATCGCACTGCTCTCATCAAGGCCATTTATATTGATCCTAAAATCACATGTGAGCTGTTGCTGTTTCACTTTATGCAAATAGCTTTTCTTTTCCTCAGGTGTGTGTGTGTGTGTGTGTGTGTGTGTGTGTGTGTGTGTGTGTGTGTGTGTGTGTGTGTGTGTGTGTGTGTGTGTGTGTGTGTGTGTGTGTGGGGCACGTACCACAGACTAGAAGTTCACTTAACATTGGCAGGCTTGACATAACTGATATAACTGTTTTAGTCCATTTATAACATTGAGATCATCACAGTTAAAAATGCGCTCTCTCTCTCTCTCTCTCTCTCTCTCTCTCTCTCTCTCTCTCTCTCTCTCTCTCTCTCTCTCTCTCTCTCTCTCTCTCTCTCTCTCTCTCTCAATTTTTCAATTTCAATTTGCTTAATTGGCATGACAAAATCAATACATCTGTGTTGCCAAAGCATAAGAACAAACATACATATAAAACAACTAAAACAATGAGTAAATACATCTGATATAATAATACAAGTAAACAGGATAATTAAGATATAATTGCAGATAATAAACACATTTTGTGCATGTCCCTCAAAGGGTATATTGAAACAATAATATTTAAAAAACACACACACACAAAAAGAAATAGTAGTAATAATAATAATAATATATACAATTCTCTACTTATGTTGCCTCTGTCTCTGTCTTTCAGACACTATGTGTTGAACATCTCGGATGATATTGGGAATTTTGGAGAGGTCCGTCTTCCTATCCTGGGCTGCCTGGCGGTGTCCTGGTTTGTCGTATTTCTCTGTCTCATCAAGGGCGTTAAATCATCTGGAAAGGTCAGCCTCACACACAGACACACACACACACACACATACACACACACACACGAAGGCTTGACCACATGCATAAACAGACATAATAGTCCAACTGTATCTGCAGTATGTCTATTTACAATACGTTGCAATAAACATTTCATACACACAGGTATTCTTGACTCTCTTGTCACTTTGGCAGGGAAATTACTACGTCCAACTGATTTCACCACAAAATCGGATTATATGTGTGTGCTTGTGTGCAGGTGGTGTACTTTACAGCCACATTCCCCTATCTTGTTTTGACCATCCTGTTTATCCGTGGCATCACCCTGGACGGAGCCATCAATGGCATCAAGTTCTACCTGACTCCACAGTGGCAGAAGGTCCTTGATGCAAAGGTATTCACTCAAACACATGAACAGGCACATGGAAATGTGAACTGGAGAAATAAATATATTTTTGTCCTACTTTGGACTACTTCTGACTGTATGTGGGTTTGTTTTTGTAGGTGTGGGGAGATGCTGCATCACAGATCTTCTACTCCCTGGGCTGTGCATGGGGTGGTCTCATTACCATGGCTTCCTATAACAAGTTCCACAACAACTGTTTCAGGTTGGTACTCCAAACTATGGATTAGCTATGCTTTAAAGGAATATTTCAATGTTTTGGGAGATGCGCTTATTTGCTTTCTCGCAGAGAGTTAAATGAGAAGATCGATACCACTCTCATATCTGTACGGCAAATATGTAGCTGTGGCCAGAATGCGGTTAGCCTAGCTTAGCATAAAGAGATCTAGCCTGGCTCCTTACCTACAGTGACAAAATCTGCCTACCAGCACCTCTAAAGCTCATTGATTGAAATGGTATATTTGTTTGTTTAATACCTACACATACAGTGTGAGAACAACAAGTTGGGGATTTATGGGGTTATGTGCTTAACTATTTCTTGCCCAGGGGCAGTGAGCTCCTGGACTCTTGATGTTGTCACCGTGACTTTGCCAGGCAATCAAAGGAGACTTCAGGAAGTTACTGATCCCAACCAAGAAATAGTCCAGATCATAACCCCCATGTGTCATTTTTACACTTTGGTTTTTGTACAGATCAAACAAATGAAAAGTAACATGTTAATTAGTGAGCTTTAAGTGCTGGTAGGCAGATTTTCCTTTACCTTTGGACAAACCTAAGCTTGCTGTTTCCCCTCGTCTTCCAGTATTTGAGCTAAAGCCCCTTTTTCCCACTGGACAAAAACCCACTCACACCCATCTGGCTTTTGTCTTTAGTGGGATAGGTTACAATCAGCCTTTATTTCCAGGACAAGTGACTCTGCAGTTGTCGCAGATATTTAACTGCTCCAGCTCCGATTGGCAGTGATGGAAACATGACATGACCTTTTCCAGTGCGATGCTATGACACGCATCGGTAACTCTTTTTTTTCATCTCAGCCTCAAATTCCATCATACTCCCTGCAAACAACGCTCAAACATTGTTCCAAATTCGTCTACACCGAGTTTGAAAGAGAGCCAGAATAAGTAGCAGACATTAGAAAAAGAAGTTACCACCATAACATTTTCACTGGCCTCTATGCTGCTTTCTCCCGTGTGTTTGTGATTCTTAATGTGACACACCAGAAAAAAAGGTGTGTAGGTTGTATGATCATTAAGGTAAAATAATGATCTTTAGTGTTGCATTCATAGAGATACTGTCATTTATTACACTTTTCCTTTTATAAAAAACACCATTAAATGGGATTTAAGAGCAAACAATGTTTGGGGAAAGAAAAAAAGGTAAATGCAATGAGTCTATGGCCTATTTTTAGTAGGTTTTCCCATGTTTAAAAAACCTGTATATACGCACTTATTCTAGTGAAACAAGGATAAAGTTAAACCAAAGGGCTGCTGTCTGTAGTATGTTACAGACATCTAACTCTCAAAAGTGCATATGTATTTTTCAGAAAATGTGAAACTACTTCTTTAGGAGATCAGATTAAACCCTTACAATAAGGGAAAAACACATTTTGAATTTATTTCATTTATTTATTTGTTTGTTTGTCAGGGACAGTGCTCATTAATCAACAGCAAAGTAACTGTAAATGAGCCAGAGTTAGCTCAACAGGCTAATTTTCATCCAGTTGGCCAGTTTTAAAATGGCAACCTCAATAATAAATAAAATGCAATTAAATCACTTAATACAGTCAGCACATAAAATAAGCATATACAGACCAACATTCAGGCAGGCACAATGCACAACAACAAGTAACAAACACAACACATCAGACATGAAAAAAAAAAGCCTGGTACAGTTTTTCTAATTGTGGCTAATGTGGTAAAGGTCCTTCCAATTGTGAGCAGACTAATGCGCTTCTCAAGTTAAAATGTATAATTAACATGTTGGCTTTCCAGAAACTTAGACAGCTTGATGACTATGCATGCATGTATGAAGTTATGCTGTTGGATTTTTCAAAGCATTAACGGATGTGAGGCTTCTACAGTTGCACTGTAATTAAAGCAGTAGTTACAGCTTGTGTGCCTGCCTGAGTGAACATGACCATGCTCATTTTAGATCAGGCTAGTCTGCTGCAATGTTTCAGCCACACAACCAGCATCTTATTATTTGCACTGATCAGAGACACTTGGCAGAGGAAGTGAGAAGATGAGGAGGCGCAGGAGAAGAGGAGAGATGAAGTAGAAGGAGGGGAAGGGGAGTTGACAGAATGTAGAGAATAAACCACATGTTACAGAAGGCTTCGGTACAGAGAGAAGGGACCACCATCGAGAGGAGAAGGTGTCTTTAGGTTGTTTAGGCTGTATGATACCCCTCCTGTAGTCTCGCATATCCAGGCCTTCCTTCATAGCGCTGCGGAGGAGAGTCTGGCTAGTCCACACAGCATTCTGGGATGGGAGAAAAACGTGCTCTGGTTTATTGGCATCTCTTTAAACCAATAACAATCATCATGGGCGGTGCTAAGCACCGGGCACTGCAAAATAGCCTTGGGAAGGAACTTGTTTTGGTGGAACATGTGTACGTTCAAAAGTTGTTTTAGTCGTGCAACAGAAATCTCAGATTGGACAGATTGCCTAGCTAGCTGTCTGGATTTACCCTGCAGAGATCTGAGGAGCAGTTAACCATAGTTAACCAAGTGGAACGACGTGGATATAGACTACAACTCCTGTAATGAGTCCGGGCTGGAGAGTGATGGAGAAAGTGAGATGAGGAGGAGGGTAAAATAGTCAGAAGGCAAATTCAAGGCTACAGGTCTAAAAAGAGAAGGAGGGGGGAAGGTGAGATAAGGTAGGACAGGAGGAGGGACAGAGATAATGCTTTTTTTGGACTTGTGTTAAGAGGCTCGTTGCGCTGTGCTTTAACGCCAAGAAAGCAAGTGAGAGTCCAAGGAGAAGGTTAAGATGAAGGAAAGGGGACAGAGGAGGCGATAAGGAAAGGAAGAGATGTCATTTACTCTCCTGAGCTTGTCCACACACACATGCTGACAGTGAGGGAGTGGCGAGGAGAAAGGCTGAAGATAATTTGTCCCTCTGTCAGGAGCTTGAGGTTGTGCTATCTGCGCACACAGCTGTACGGCGGCCTAATCAGCTTGTGTTCTGCAGCTCCGTCCCTGCGGAGTCGCTCTCTGCACTCCTGCAACACCACCGATTGGTGCACATGCAGAAGTGCAGAGAGTGTAGGACTGAGCAGGCCTTGCTGGCGCTTTGTGAGGAGAAAGGGACTGGTCCTCTGTGATAACTCTTAACGGGAAATGTGTGTGAAAACAAAGCACTGTGCGATCACATAATTCCCTTGTTGAATCTGAACAAAGCCCAAGTTTGAGTCAGGGAGAGTAAAGATAAAAAGGTGTTCTCCTCGCATCCTATAGCAGCATGCAAGATCAGTCAAGGACAGCAAACTTTTAGGGAAGAAAGGAACCGGAGCACACTGTTTTGTATCCTTTTATAGCACAAAGAAACTCATGTTTCGACACTACTGCGTTCATCTGAGTCAAAATCAACTTGACTCAGAGGGAGTGAAGTCAGCTCAGCACAGATCTGTTAAGGGTAAAAGATGACTTAATCTGAGCTTTCTCTGCTATTAATGTAATCTAAATGTGAATTAAATCATAAACTCCTGGACTAACAAACCCATGTCCACGTTTTGTACATTTCTCTTTCGATTTTATGAAATTCTAGCAATTACAAACATCCCGAACACAGCAACGTAAGAAGATCCAGGCAGAGGGCAGGGTCTCTGCAAATACAGATACCACCATACACTTCTAGTGGGTCATAATTGATGATTGAGATGGAATACTTTTGTATGAGTCTATACATTGTTTTTATCAAAATCCTATCAATAGTGATACTAAGTCTCTGTGAGATCACATTCTGGGGACATCAACACTCAACACATTCTAACTGTAGTTTGTGCGCTCTCTTCTGACTTCTCTGCTGCTGTTTTGTTGAGCAATCACAGCATTAGTTCATAGATTTCACCTTATTTTTCTATGGATCTATGGCTTATGGATTTCACATATAAACACTTTTGTTGTTGCCATTAAGAATTGTTTCTCTTTTAACCTGCATACAATTGAGTATTTAAGGATAGTAAAAAGCTTGCTTTATGTTTGGTAATGATTTGATAATGATGAAAATGTACTCAGAGGTTGCCTTTGAATGATGCAGTTGCAGCAGTTGAATTATCTCCCCAACATGTTTTTTCTTCTCTCTTCTACATACAGAGACAGCATCATCATCAGTGTAACCAACTGTGCGACCAGCGTGTATGCCGGCTTTGTCATTTTCTCCATCCTGGGCTTCATGGCACACAACCTGAACGTCCCTGTGTCAGAGGTGGCTGACCACGGCCCGGGCCTGGCCTTTGTGGCCTACCCAGAAGCCCTCACTTTGCTCCCCATCTCACCACTCTGGTCACTGCTCTTCTTCTTCATGCTCATCCTCCTAGGACTGGGGACTCAGGTGAGGCTGGAAAACTGTACTCTACATACCGGCTGGGCTTGCATCCAAATCTAAAATACCATACTAATGGCATCAACACTTAAAATGTGAATTACGTGTGTGACATTGTGATTCATGTTTGGGGTAAATATGATGATGAGTGCGAGATTGTTTACTTTTTGTATGTATTTGTGGCGTTCATGCTCATCTGTGTCATTCACCATCTGTGTATAAGTATAGACTGTAGACCCAATTTATAGATTGTGTCTTATATTGATTGTAACTGGGACATTGTCAAATTCACTTGATTTCCAGTTTACATGCCCCACTGTGAAGATTGACAGATTTCTATCTTAAAAAGGATGCACGGATGTTATCTTCAGTCCGTAGTTGTTGTGCATGTGGATGCTGTAAATGGGCCAAGTGAACTCACTGGAACTGACAGGAGTTGCATGCTTCATGAACTCAGGATTAGACCTGATCTATGTCTGCAGATGTGTTTATAGTTTGAAAATGTATGGTCAATGGTAGCGGATTTCATGCAGCTCAAGTCAATCTGTAGGCCAGGTACTATTTATCACTGGTTCTTGGTGACTCTTTTTATTTTATTTTTTATTTTTTTCTTGGTTTCACACAGACCAAATGTTTCAAGTGGTATGCAATATTTTCCCAATGTTGGCTTGTTGCTTTTTTTGTATTTTCATCACCGGTTTACATCAACAGCACAATATCCATGGTTGTCGCAGATATTTTACATAGACTATGTTGAGTCAAGTAAAAAGAGCCCAGAAGAAGCCCCTTTAAGGATGGCGGTGTCTGTTGGTCGTCCACTTTTTTTACCTTGACTGAATGATCTCGATAACTATTAGATGGACTGACGTGGAAATGGGTACAGACATTCATGGTCCCCAGATGATGATTTCTATTGCATTGGGGATCCCTTGACTGTTCATCTAGCGCTACCAATAGGTCAAAGTTTTCACTTATCCAGTGAAATCTCATCTACTAAGATGGATTGCTACACGTTATACAGATATTCATAGTCACAAAGGATAAACCTTATTGACTTAGTGATCTTCATTTTTCCTTTAGCGACACCAATTTGTCAACTACTGGATGGATTGCTATGACATTTGGCATAATATTCTTCCTCAGCTTGAATTGTAATCACTGAACCTCTGACTTTTCATCTAGCGCCATCATCAGGTCAAACTTGTATTTTGTCCAATACTTTGGTTTAAGGTCAAATACCTGCAAAACAAATGACACTCAGCCTCACCTGTACTTTGTGTTTAGTGCTAGCAAATGTAAGCATGCTAACATTCTAAATGAGATGGTGAACATAGTATCCCTTCTAAACATAAACATGTTTGCACTGTCTGGTGAACTTGGCAGCATGCTACCATTAGCAATTAGCCCAAAGCAATACTGTGCCTTGCAGGGCTTTTAGCATGGCTGTAGACTGTTGTTATAATGTATTAGCCAGTATAGATTTAAAGGCCTTTTATTCTTGACCAATGACCAACCACTTACATGCCTGGAATTGGAATTATTTTTGCTACACCCTACCCACAGATTAAAGGTCCCATGGAATGAAAATTTCACTTCATGAGGCTGTAATTCTGCACCAAGGCTGAATTTCGGGAAAGAGACTTCAGATACAGTATCCGGGGACCACTAAGGTCTATACAAAAGCATCCAAAGAGCACCATGTCATGGGACCTTTAATGCATATTTTTCCTCTTTAAAGGTGCTCTAAGCGATGTTGGGTGACGTCACTTCTTGTTGACGTTCAAAATATTTTCAAACAAAACGAGGCTAACACGCCCCTCCCTCCTCCTCATCCCGTCCCCTCTTCCACGCGCGTGTCGGTTATTGGCTGGAACACTTTTTGTTATGGTTCGTGGTGCAGGTTGGTGCAGTTTGTTTTTGTTGCTGTTTGTGGAGCCTGGGCTGTCTAGAGAGGCTGCGTTTTATTACAGTGTGTTCTGGGGACAGGCAGCTAGCGGATAGTGAGGAGATGTTTGCTGTATGTAACAGAAAATGTCATAGCCTTAAAAAACGTGTGACATCGCTTAGAGCACCTTTAAAGTATTTGGTGGAATGCATACGCATTGTGCTACAAAAGTGATGAAACTTACTGTGTAGACGATAAATATGTAGCCGCTCACAGGAAATGAGCAGTAAAGCATCTTAGTTAAAGTTCGTATAGAAAGGATAAATCTACTGGACATTTTATGTGGAACCGGAACATTTACCTTTTAAGACTTCATGCTTTCTACTTTAAATTATGTTATTACTCCCCTATTGTGTAAAACCCTCTACTAAAATAATCTGTCAAGACTCCTGGTACCCTTGTTTTCATCATATATAAAGACATTTTTGCAACTGTCCAATCTTATCTCTCATTTCATTAAATTCCCAAACCCTTCGCTTCTGTTTTCGTAGTTCTGTCTGCTGGAGACCCTGGTGACGGCTGTTGTTGATGAGATCGGTACGGACTGGATCATCCGGAACAAGACGGTTGTCACACTGTCAGTGGCCGTAGTTGGATTCTTACTTGGAGTGCCACTAACGACACAGGTAAGTCCCAGACACATGCAGATCGTGTCTTTGAAAGCAACTTGTTTTTTTTTTCTCATGGTGGTTTTCTCATTCTCTGTTTAATGTGTGCAGGCAGGAATCTATTGGTTGTTACTGATGGACAACTATGCTGCTAGTTTCTCTCTGGTCATCATCTCCTGCATCATGTGCATCTGCGTTATGTATGTTTATGGTAAGGAGACAAATAGACTAAATATGTTGTTTTTGTTTGCTCTCATGTGAATTCATGACATGAACCTCACATTTTTTAAAAGGTAAAAAAGTGATATGGCACATTATCATTACTGTGAAAATATATTGACTTTGTGCTTTGCAATTTAGGTTTTATTTCTGGTTTCGCAGTCTACTTTTCTTATCTCTGTAAATGTTTTGCTATACCTAGACATAATGATTTCACAAAGAGATAGTTTCAGCACAGTTATAATCGAGTCTGAAAGCAGAAACATTTTCTGTCACCAGAACATCAGCGCTAAATGTCAAAGGCAGGCTAAACAGGCCAGCACACATAATAATAATAATAATAATAATAATAATAATAATAATGTTTATTTGATATAGCACCTTTCACAGACAGTCACAAAGTGCTTCACATGATACAATTGTTAAAATAAGACCCAAACCATGAAATGAGCAAGCAAAAAATAAATAAAATCCCAATATAATACAAATGAAAAAGACTTGATAACACAAAATTACAAACCTGAGTCAAAAGCCAGTTTAAACAAGTGAGTCTTCAACTGTTTTTTATAAGCATCAACAGAGACCACAGATGGCTGCCTTCGGACATGTTTTCATTATGCGCTGCTTTACCAGAAAAATCTTTTCTTCAGCTGCACATCAATACACCTACAGTGGCAGACTAAGATAGTTAGGGGCCCCCTTTCTATGGACACACATTTTGACGCTGCAAGAAACTGCAGACAAAAACACACATACCATAACCCTAAGATAAAACAGCAATGTCTTTTTATTCAGGCACATATACAGGATTCATATTAAAATGATGTATGGTGTTGTTGCTGAGTGCATATTAAAAGACAATATTAATGGGCTTTTTTTTTAGCTTTGTTATTACACATGCTTTGTGTCAGTTTCTCTTCAGTTCAGTCTGGAGTGAATTAAAATCAGAACAATTTGGCGACAGACCCACAATCTAATCCAATATAAAAAGAATGCCAGTGATGCACCAAAACGGAACAATGGAATTTTATACCAAGGCTTCATAAAATAACACTTATGTTTGATTTCTGTAAATCCTGATGGCCATACAGATTGCATGCCCTATGTGGAAAGTAGTAAGACTCTTCCCTGTCACCTTAACCAAAAGGCAGCCGCACATCTGGGAGACACTTCTGAGCAGACACATGATTTCTTGCCTTCCAGCTTTTAGATGAATCAATCTCTAAATTAAAAATGGCTTTGTGGCATGGTACTAACTGAGGGGGTTCTCCCATAACATCATTGGATATGGGAGACTTAGTTTTGCACAAATCAATCTGTCTGAAGTGAATAACCTTTTTTAAAATCTAGCCAACCTGGGGCCCCCCCCTGCTCCTCAGCTGCATCCTAGGTCAAAAACTTAAGTAGAAATAAACATGGAAACAGTCGGTCACAAAAATCTCTCCCAGGATATATTAAAATCACAGACTGACGAGGATTGTATGTTATTATTAAAATGCAAAATAACCGATCAGACTTTAAACTTTGATGCAATAGTTTGGACTTTCCTGGATAACTGTTTGTGTTGATTGCAGGCTACAGGAACTACTTTAAAGACGTTGAGATGATGCTGGGCTTCCCTCCTCCTCTCTTCTTCAAAGTTTGCTGGAGATTCATCTCCCCCCTCATTATCTCTGTAAGTGACACACACACACACACATACAAACACACCTGCTGATCTGGGTCATAAGTGATTGAACCTGTAATCAAAATGTAACAATGGCACATAAATCTTCTCGCCTCCTGAAACATTAACGCAAAAAACGAAGATGTGGATGTAGAGATCTGAAAGCGTTCAGTGTAAGGTTCTAAAACTTTCCTGTGGTTCTGACACATTGTGAGGGGTCTGACCTACATTTGAGCTGCCATCAACACTAATCTGTTTGGCTACTGTTGGCTTTGTTTCCAATTAAAACCTCTAAAAGCAAATCTTTCTGACTGGAAAATGGACACATGCAGCTGCTATCAATGGTATTTCCCAAGCAGGCGCATTAGTCCACTAAGCTGCTGGGCCAACCAAGAAATTCATTGTTGTGGATTACTGGTCAGATTTCAGGCACTTTTGTTCTCTCTTTCAGTTCACTATGCAGATGAATGCCCTGCTCTATAGGGCCTTAGCCAAAACTGTGACTAAACTCACTGCTGTTGGCAACAGTCATGATTTATAATCATAATTATCTGCAACTTTTAAATAAAAACAAACGTGTGTTGTACTGATGTCTATAGTGGTTTCACCTGTACTGCGTTAATGCAGGTTTCTTGTGGATAACTGATCTGCTGTACAGGAAAGTCATGTTTTTTATTTTGACCATAGAAACAGCAGCCATTTGTTTGGACTAATTGTATCCAGGATGTAACCTGATGAGCTAGATGGTTTGTTACACATAACCATCTGAGAAGCCATCATTGGAAACCGTTTGAAAAAATCAACAAATACCTGGCAGGTGATTGAATGAACCGTCTGTCTATCGCGTCCACCATTGTTGTTTTAAACGAAAAGTCGCGGCCGTCACACCTAAACCACACCCGTAGCTGCCGGCAGCTCCTCACCAGACACTGACTGGTTCTGTAAGCTGGTAGTTCAGACACAAATGCATTACTCGAAGCCTGGCAAGATGGATTTTCATGTGATATGTGATCCCGCTATTCTTGCTTGATCTCGTGATATAGCGAGAATCAAGCTACTGTGAAAGGTAAACCAGGATGGGGAAACCTTAATGATTTAACACTAATTATTGTGCTATATCTTCATTTTTTTTTCATGAATATTGTTAAATTGATAAAATAGAATGCAACATCATGTTAATTTTTTGTCATAGTATATTGGATGTGAATAACACATATTGAAGAACAACATTTCAACATATATTTCTAGTTCCCTCTTTTGTGTTTTTAAATAAAGTTTAATTTTCATTAGCTTTTTTTAGCACCTGCTCTAAATCATAAAGGCCCTTACTCATTCACCCTCTCTCTTCTTCCGTGTAGTTCATCCTGATCTTCACAGTGATCCAGTACAAGCCCATCAAGTACAATAACTACGTGTATCCCGGCTGGTCTCTGGCTATCGGCTTCTCCATGGCTCTGTCCTCCGTGGTCTGCATACCCATCTATGCCCTCTACAAGATCTCAAGGTCCCCAGGAGCCACCTTCAGAGAGGTACAAAGTATTTTTATTTATTTATTTTAGTTTATAGTCTGTGAGTATAGTCTGTCTGGGTTTCTGCTTTCCTGATGTCAGTGGGGAGCTCCTTGTGGAGCCAGGGCAGCAAACAGCCATGGCTTTGTTGAGTGGTAGCTGGGCCCCCTTCGTAGTGAGGAAGTAGCAAGGCGATTGGCAGTAGCAGAGTGCACGGCTGGGCTGCTGCATTCAGGATGAGCTGCTGAGGTCGGATGGCACATGCAGGCACACCAGCCAGGAGCCAGACGACAAGAGTTTGGACCAGAACCTGCGCCTCCTCCTGGGTGAGGAATGGATGTATCCTCCTGATGTTGTGGAGAATAAATCTACAGGAGCAACTAACATCTCTACAACACAGAGATGTACGAAAAACAGCTGGTCATCCAGTACCACACCCAGGTTCCTTGCAGTCCGAGTCAGGGACCCCGCAGAGTTCTCAATAGTGATGGACAGGTCATGGATGGGAGCGACCTTCCCTGGAAGGAAGAGCAGCTCAATCTTGTCAGTGTTGAGCCATGGCTACATGTCAGCAAACTATGTAATCAAAACATAATTTGTAAATTTACTTATTTAACTCCTCTTTACATTTTTGTGATTATATATATATTTCCTGTATTGAAGAAGTCCTGTTTCTTGCATTACTTGGTAATATGTAGTCTAGCTAAACACCATCTGCTGATTAGTAGGAAAGGATTTCACACGTATGGCTGAATTTAGCTTGAAAACAGGAGTTTGAAAATCCTGACCAATCATTTTTCATTGCACACATAAAGAGAGAGTTCCCCAGTAATTTGCCCTTGAATTGAGAACACACATGAATAGAATGCATTCCATCATAATGTTAATATTAACTAGAAAATATTTACTCACTTAAACTGAAAATTGGGTGCATACTGAAAATGTTGGAAGTGTCTGAAGTGTAAGAGCCAAAAGCAAGTTTGTGAAAATAATATGAAAAATGTATTAGTCAAAAATAAGTCAAAAAAGTTTTGTTTGAAGCCCTGTGGGCAGTTGAATTGTCTATATATATATATATATATATATATATATATAAAGGCTGAACATAGTTGAACAGTTGACAAGTAAGAGCTGAAAGCCGTCAAAATGTCTGTTGATGAGTAAGAAATGTAAATAGCTAAAGTGTCAGTTGATGTTGAGAGGCGGAAATCCGTTGAATGTCAGTCAATGAATACGGCTTTAACTATTGACATTTTTCATCAAGTGTTTTTGGAGCTGCTATTTGTAGTTCAATCAGGAGAGACTCCGTTGCAGATATGCAACGTTTAAGATATAAGATATATAAGATATAACCAAGTAAGTACACATAATTATTTGGAGATTAGCCTCCATTGTAAAGGGGTATCTATACAAATCTAATGGTTAGGAAAACCAAACACATCCCCCAATGGAAACTAGACACTGGTGGTGGTGATAAAAACCGAAGACGAGAGAAGGAGCCGTCAGCCGGGAGAAGACCGACAACACCGTCAAAAAGGCCTGGAGGCGGCCGGTCGCACTCTTGTCTGAAAATACAACTGACAGAAGCAGGAGAGAGAACAGATTTAAAACCAGGTAGTCTGCTGTGATTGGTTAGAACATAAGTGCCAAATTCTAATTGGTATACAGAACCATAACACCCACTTCCCAGCTGATCAGGTAAAGAGAAGAGAGGCAAATTAAGAGGAGTCTCCCTGACAGAATTTACGCTGAGCTACATTTACATTTACATCATGAATGCGTGAACTGGTAATTTTAACATTGTTCTTCCAGCGTAGTCTTGAGTTGATTTGATTCAGACCCGCTCATAAATCTCTTTGGACTCACCCCTAAAGTTTCCCGTCATATTGAGGCTGCTCTAAATGGCGTGTCCCTCTTTCTCTTTCCATCTCAGCGGTTGAAGTTCGCTTGCATGGCAGATCCAAAGTGGGGCCCCGCCCTGCAGGAGCACCGGACAGGCCGCTACGCCCCCATGGCCTCCGAAGACACTGTGGAGGCTCGTCCCCTCAAGGAGAAGGAGGAGCTGAAGGACGAGGAGAAGGACGAGGAGAAGGAGAGGAAGGATGAGATCAGCCTCACCATCCAGGGAAGCAACGGCTCCACCAACACACACAACAACCCCAACCCCAGCGCATAGACGGCACCCCGGTCTGTCAGCCCCACCATCTTTTTCTTCTCTTCCTCCCTTCTCCTCCATCCTCACCCCACTTTCCCACAGTCCTCTGTGGGGGAGATCCCATTCGCTGGAGACCTTTACATATTGTAAGGGCTTATTATATCTATCCTAACCTCTTCTATCTATCTGTGTGTTGTCTCTCGATAAAACGAAGAAGAAAAAACGAAAGGAAGAAAAAAATTGGGTCATCATCCAAAAGGTGTGTGTGTGTGTGTGTGTGTGTGTGTGTGTGTGTGTGTGTGTGTGTGTGTGTGTGTGTGTGTGTGTGTGTGTGTGTGTGTGTGTTGTTAATTTGTTACAGATAATTTAATAATGCAGTTTGTTTATCCTTTCATTTTTTGTAAAACTTGTATATGTCATCTTCATATGCAGTTAGAGATACAGTAGATTTTGAAGCTGCATGCGTTTGTTTTCTGCATGCAGCAACATTGAGACACACACACACTGTTCTCCTTTGTTCTGATAGCTGGGTCGGTTTTGGATTGGTGACTTTCTAGCAGCAGTGATTTGACATCTGGAGACTTGTGATGCGATACACAGTGGTGCTGTAATAAAGAGGAGCAGGGTGAACTGTGCCTGAGCTGGCCATTTACAGTTTGATGACGCTGGAAGAGGCGGATACACTCATTCACACCCATACACTCACATTATTGTACATTTTACAGCACACAGTGACCTCAACTATAGTTGATCTCAGCTTAAGACTAAGCCTGTTGTTATTTTATGCTGCTTCTTTAAAAGAAAGTTCTACAGAGCACACATATTTAACACCTGAGATGGTGACTGACAGTTAGGGCTGATTTTCGGTGGAAATTTTCTCCATTTGTAACTTTTTTTTTTCCACTAAAGCTGCTTAAACTTTGAAAACTCAACAGAGAAATATCAGTGAACTTAAACCGTTCTACGCTCTCTGCCTCACACATACTTTTGTATTCCCACACACACACAAACACACACACATGGACACACACACACGCAAAAGCATTTGCTTCCGGTTCTTTAACTGAAGAGATCCATTTCTCAGGGTCCAAGTGAAATTAAACTCTGTGGTTTCCTTGCCTGTGGAAACCTTGTCTTGACTAAAGGTGGCCTGTTAAGATTATAGGGACCGAAACCACCTAACTTTCCCTGTTGTCAACACCTACACATACCTGTACACACAAAACAAGTGGATGCAACTCTGTATATTGAAGTGCCATCTCTCCTTAAGTCTTCCAGGCATTCTTTTTTGAGTGAAATGCATCTTGGGATGTAGTCTATGAAGGAGGATCTGGGCTAGAGGACGTAGCTAGTGAGAGGATCGTATTGTGTCGTAGTCTGTGTCTCCCGTGGGTCGTAGCAATCTGCCCCATTAATTAAGGCATGTTACCAAAATCATTACCTGAGTTACCTGAGACCTGCACATATTTTTGGTAACATAAATACTGTACATCTCAGAAAGACTGGTATTGTGTCAGTCTCTTACAGTCAGTGGGACCTTTTAATGTATTTACAGGCATTTATTTTAAAAGCTCTGAGCCAAGCTGTGCTGTGACTGGCGGAGAGACAGAAAGCAAAAGAGATGCAGCTTGTTTCCAGAAGAATACAGAATACAAATCTTAAATGAATTATGTAGATTTAAATGTAGCTGTATAGTATAGTTCTTTCTGTAGAATTCTCCTTTTTACCTCTCATTATTGTAAAGTAACTTAGTAAATAAATATAAAGACAGCATATGTTTATTTTGTACAAAAAAATAAAAACTACTGAATCATAATTAACCATGTTTACCATTCCTTATATGTGACTTGATTTGTTGTTGTTGTTTGTTGGAGTGTGTGAGATAGGACAGAGAGGGGTCTCTTTAAGCATGCAGGGTTGGGTTTCCCAAAAGTGTCTGATTGGAAAGGACTATTTGTAATAGTGTGGTCACAGAAGTTTATGGAGGTCTTAATACAGAACAAATATACAATTTTATTTTTTGTTTTTTGTCATCTAGACCGCTGTGTGAAGATCACGTGTTCCTTTTGTATTTTCATTCTGAGATGCTTTGTTGGGCACATGTTCAGGAGGAAGCGAGATGCTTTTAGCCTCACAGACAGGAAGGATTTTTTGGGATTGCATCTGGTCTGGCTGTAATGTTTCCTCACGTGGTAGTTTTTCTACGTTTTGTGAGCTGTCAAATCATCAATTATATCAAAGACGTTTGGAGAACTAGAAGGCTATGATACCCCAATGAGCATGGAACTTATTCAGACAAAATTGTATACAGCATATGTGGAGAACCTTAAAGGAATAGTTTAATATTTTGTGAAATACTCTTATGCGCTACAAGATTAGCTGAGAAGATTGATACCACTTGCATGTGTGTACGATAAATGTGAAGCTGGAGACGGCACCTGGTTAGCTTAGCATAAAAAGAGGAGACGGGGGAAACGGCTAGCCTGACATTTCTAAGGTAACAAAATCTGCCTTCAGCATCTCTGACGCTCAAAAATTAACGTTTTTATCTTTCTTTGATACGCTTTCTGACAATTTTCTGAAGTATTGAAAGCACAACTGCACATTTTTTCACCACTGATGCCCCAAAACACATGTCCTTAGAAGAGGAGAGTGATTTTTAACAGTGCAGTTGCTCCACTAAGACGGGGTGATGCTGACACTCAGGTTAGTAAAGGCACAACAGAGGTGTAACTGTGAATTAAATACAAAAAGCCCAACAAACACTACAAAATGTTAAATGTCAAAACAAGCAACAATGATAGAGGTCACTGCTGAGCACAGAAGTTTAAATATAGTGAACGTAATCATGATAAGCACAGTGAGTGTTCTAAAACAAGCACACATTTCTGCCCAGGTTTCTAACAGGCTTTTTATTTATATTCTATAGAAACATATACTGGCTATTGATGTAGATGGAGAATTGTAGCTTTGGTTGGTAGTTAGCGGTCTGTTTTTACCTTCTGGTTTAGGTTTATTCCTAAATAATTTTTATAGTATCATTCCTAATACCAATGTATTATGTAAAAGTGTTTACTATTAATTAAATTACTGCAAAACCAGGTGCTCAAGAAGCAATACATTTTCTCCATCTACTAATCTAAATAAATTGCGTTGCTTCTTTTGAGTAGAAACCCTGATTCAAGGAGCGTTACACTTTCTAAATGAGGTTTTTGTTTGCTGAAAAGGGTGAATATGAAGTTGTTATTCTCTATATTGGGACAGCTTGTAGCTCTGACCATTTCCTGTTTGTGGTTGCCTGTCTCGTGCGTTCATGCTGTAGTAAGTGAAGTTTAGCCACCATGTTACCATGCTATCTCTCTATATATCCCAACCCTCGCCATCTCCCCACAACTCTTCCTCCCATTGTACAGTATTGTAAAAAAAAATATATAATCGGACTGTGTGTATGTGTGCATTGATCTTTGCTTTTATTTCAAGGGTGGGTAAGTGTGTTTTTGCGGGTCAGGGGAGGGTGGGTATTGTTTCATTTTGTTTTTGTCATTTTTCTTGTAGTATAATGTAGACAACGTCAGGTGTATTGTGTACTGTGTGTGTAGTGGATTAGCTCTTACTGCTGAGCCTGCATGTAGAGCAGGCGTAGTGTCAGTATTGATGTCAATGTACCTCTAACCTATCAGAACTAGCCAAGTCTTATTCTGCTTATAATATAGTCTATCTTTTAAGAGAGAAAAAACATTTTGTACTAAAAGAAGAGAAAGAAAACTACTTATAGTATTATCAGATTTTACTCGTTGTTTATCCTATGTTAAATGACACTACTTTTTTTGGTTTGTTTTTTAAGTTGTATTCATTGAACAATTAAGATAATGCCAGTTAGGTTTAAAAAGCATTTCCAAACAAAAAGCTTTGGATCGAAACTTGAACTACAAAAGAATGGTTGTTGTTTTTTTTTCTTCCGGTGAGCTCTGGTGTAGATGGCGGCTGCAGTTACATGACAGAATGACAGATGTGTGACAGTAACACATGAACCTAAAGCTATATTTTACACAGTACAGTGCCAACAGTCGTACATCGCTGTTTACCTTTAATATTCTGTGGCCCTTAACACAAACAGTTTGGCTTTTTCTGTCTAGTTGTTACAAAATGTTTTTTAAAAACACCAAAAGTACACCGCCACCAAGATTCAATTAGCATCAGGACCCATTAACTCACATTTTCATTCTTGTGCTGCTCTGATGCATTATATTGGAACATAACATTGTTTCATGTGGACAATTTAGACAGTTATATCCCATATATGTATCCGGCAAGGGTCCAGTTACCATTACGTTTTGATTCATTTCTCTTGTTGGTAAAGTAAAACCTTCAATTATGTGGCTACAAAAAGACTAAGACCAATTTAGTCTTCCAGAAAACCTAAAAAAACGAGATTGAGAATAGTTAATAATTGGCCCATGTCTTCATATACTAATATGCTGTTGCCTACTATCACCGAAGTGGCTGTGGAGAAAGTCACTGATGTTGAAGAACGTGAACTACGTGAAGTTTCAGACCATTTTTGTATACAAAATTCACAGCACAACTGTACTAAAAAACAAAACTGTGATTTTACCTTGTTTCTGTGGTTCTCTGTAAATTGCAGAACATTACCTCTTGAATTTCTTACTACTGCTCATGTAAGCATAATCTTATGTTTCAGCACTTTAAAGACATCTTTTTTTTGTAAAAGCAACAGGTAAAAAAAACTTATAATTAGAATTATGATTCACACTTTCATTTTGAAAAAAGAAAACACGTTTGGTAAATAATGTCTTATTTTCAGTTGTCTGGCTGAAAGAAACTGTCCAAGTGTCAGTGGACATACAGTATGCCGTGTTGTTGCTATGCCAATGTAAATTGTTTTCATGGGAGGAGTGGAGAGGAAAAGCACAAGTGAGAAAAGAGAACACAGTTCTTCTGGTATCCTCTATCATATCTATCTGTCTATCTATCTAACCATGTCTGTTCTTCTTGTTCTTCAACCTTTAGGGCCAAAATCCATTGCAATGTCTTAGTCCTGTCAGCCGTATATCGTAAACTGTTGAATTACAAAATGGTAAATAAAATCTATTTTAAAGATCAGTGCGCTGCAGTGTTCACGTGTTTCGTGGTGTTCTTTATGCTTTCATACCACTCACAATGCATAATTCTGAACATGTTATATAATACATTTGATAATATATTACATTTACACGGTTGGAATGTCACAACTATATATATATATATATATATATATATACACACACACACAGTATCTCACAAAAGTGAGTACACCCCTCATATTTTAGTAAATATTTCATTATATATTTTAATGGGACAACACTGAAGAAATTACACTTGTCTACAATGTAAAGTATTAAGTGAGTACACCCCTATGTTAAATTCCCATAGAGGCAGGCAGATTTTTATTTTTAAAGGCCAGTTATTTCATGGATCCAGGATACTATGCATCTTGATAAAGTTCCCTTGGCCTTTGGAATTAAAATAGCCCCACATCATCACATACCCTTCACCATACCTAGACATTGGCATGGGGTACTTACCATAAAATCATCTCTCAATGCAAATGAAACTAGCTATTAGGCTAACCAGCATAAAACCATGCCAATCTCTAGGTATGGTGAATAAATGTTGTGGGGGCCTATTGTAATTAAAAAGCCCAACATTATCAGTATATCCTGGACCATGAAATAACTTGGCATATACTAAAAATAAAACCGCCCGCCTCTATGGAAAATTAAACTGGCTATTAGCTATCTTAACCGGTTTCGACATTAATGGCTGTATGTTGAGGCGCTATTTTGAGCCTTTAGCACATTTACACTGTTATATAAGCTGTACACTTAATACTTTAACGCCGACTTGTGGGAATTTAGCTTATTCACCGTAACCCCCAGAGTAAGACAAAGTCGATACATACCCTTCTCATCATCTGTGCGTGCTAACGTAGCGCTGTCTGGCCGGCTCCAGCATTAGCTTAGCCCAGCACAGATCCTGCAGGTAACTGGTTCCAGCTAGCCTACTGCTCCGTTGTGACAAAAGTGACAAAATACGCCAACATGTTCCTATTTACATGTTGTGATTTGTAAGTCACACTGTGTACAAAAACAACGTAACATGAGACGCAGCCATCTTCTAACCGTAAACAAACCGGGAACTATATTCTCAGACAGGCTTGCTGCGAGCATATCACTCCGCCCAAGTACTATATTCTTCCGCCTGAGAATATAGTTCCGGTTTGTTTACGGTTAGAAGATGGCTGTGTCTCATGTTACGTTGTTTTTTGTACACGCTGTGACTCTACAAATCACAACATGTAAATAGGAACATGTTGGCGTTATTTTGTCACTTATCCGAGCAGTAGGATTACTGGAACCATTCACCTGCCTGTTCTGTTATGGGCTGATGCCGCGCGGAGCCGTCAGACGCTTTACAGCACGCACGGGATGCGAAGGGTATGTATCGACTTTAATCTAACCTGGGGGTTCCGGAATAAGCTAAATTCCCAATAAGTCGGCGTGTTCCTTTAAGTTTAGCTAAGATTAGCCACCATAAGCAACTGGTCATATAAGATCAAGTATGGCTGTAGAAGCGGATTGAATTGAGCAACGGTGCATTTTATTCCATTTTATATATATATATATATATATATATATATATATATAGGTCTGTAAAGCAACTGACTTAAGAGCATCTTGGGAAATGAAGGTAAATTGTGGCATTAACCAGTAATTTCCACAACTCAGCAACAGTTTGCATGGTCTCTCTTTAAAGTAAAACAGTGTCCGAAAAAGAAAATTGCCCAGGCACTCGAAGTGCTGACTAAGTATTATAAAAGCTTTAAATATGACATGGCTGACACCTACGTGCTTCCGTTAGCAGCACTGCAGAGGTGGGGTCGTAACAAATGCCTCCATCAGGGTGTTGAAGTGAAATACAGACACTCATGTTAAATGGCACAAGGCATGCCACAAATGAGTTACAGGTGTGTCAATGGAAGCACACACAGGGGTGGAGGTAATAAATGACATTCCTACTCTCATTGCTGTTTTATTTTGTACTTGTACTTTTTGTATATATTTTTTAATAATCTGCAATTTTAATTTTAGGCTACTTGAGTACTTTTTATTACTTGCCTAGGAATGTAATTGTGTGTGTGTGTGTGTGTGCACGTGCGTGCGTGTGCGTGTGTGTGTGTTGTGTGCGTGACCCACTGGAGGCGTCCTGACAGGTTTGGAACCACTACTCTAAACAATATGACAGACAACTAAAAAGGTGTACATTTTTTATGTACATTATTAACTTATCTCAACATAGTGCAGCACATCATCGGCACTTGTCTGCCCTACAGTATATACTGTATGTAAGTCAATGCTGAACTAGACAACACAAGGTTACCGTGTACATAACATGACACAGCTACCGTGTCATGTTATGACTTTCCCACTAGATGGGGCTGGCAATTACCTGAAATGAAAAATCCATGAGCCGGTTTCTTGTGCAGCTTTATGGTAGTCCTGTCTTTCAGGGTTAGACTGATACAAATAGGCTTTCAATGTTTATAAGCTGCTTTCACTGATAATCAGTAATTTGTGCCAATAATCAATGTGCATGTTTTCATGCCACACAAATACAAATATTCAGTATTTATTTCAGTATGGAAATGTTACTGAAACATATAGTCCACACAGAACACTAAACTCTGACTAACTGAGATTAACAGTTTGATAAGTAGCACCTGATGCTTACTGTACCCAGAACATTGAAAACTCTGGCTGTTATATGAAGAATAACAACAACCAGCTAAACAATTAAGTGAAACAAAATCTGGAAAAAATAAATAAATCATCCATTGCATCAGCACAGGATAATGGATTTTAAACCAATACTCCAGGTTCAAATCCAATACTATACCTACAAGGTTATTACTACTACAATCTATAATATAAACTGTTTTTTGTACAGAAACCTTTATTTGACCATTCAGAAAGCAGCTAAACAAATACCATGTTTTTCCCCACAACTTAAGCCGTAAAGCTAATATAAATGCATATATCTGCCACAAAATAATGAAGAGATTTTGTTTGTGGAGAAGATGAATGTTTATTGCAACTTATTATACAACAGTATGGGGGAAACATGATGATTTAGTTATCGCTATGAGGTCTAAGCCATTGTTTTCCAATCTTTGAGTCGCCTGGTTTCCTTGTGTAATAATGCTTGTATAACCTCAACCCTGTGATGCACAATCAAGCTATAGACATCATTGTTTTCAGGTCAACCTGGGCTATCAGGATATGTATGCTGCAGGTATGTCACATAAACGTGTAAATTATTATATGACTATAAATACAAAAGAAAACCTGAGCGGAAATTAAATCTTACAGAAATGTGTAACGCGTTTATCCAAAAAGTTAGTTGTGCCATTTCCAATGCATTTTCTGTCTGCTATGAGACATCAGGAAGCCAAATCCCATTCATTTACACATTCAGGGCTGCCTGAATGACCTGAAGCTCTGCTCTGAGAATGTATTTATTTATAACATTTATGCTGTATATCATTATTTTGGATCGTTTGTTCCGTGTTTAGTATCTGTAGCAGCAAATTAACACAGTCAGGAAAAGTGGCAGCATCTCCAACATTGTGGATGAAAACACCAAGGAAGAAGAAGATAGTCAGGAAGAAAGCCTCTGATTAGTCAACACACTCACCTGACAAAATTCTGGGATTCAAGATGGCTGGGGTAAACAGTAACAGTGGATTTATTGCTCCTAAATAATGGTGCAAAGTTTTTGAGAAGACACTGCAGTTCCAGGCTGAATTACAAAGCTTCTGGCAATGCGGAGATATCAAACATTGTGTAACTTGATTTATGGATTCATACTTATGGATTTATTGTAACAAAGACACTGTAACTCCATGCTGGATTAAAAAGTTTAGGGAAGGCCAACAATCGCATGGAAGACCTTGAAACGGCGCATTTCTCTGCTTCTAAACAAAACTGGAGATATTGAATATGACATAAGAGGTTATTTAGAGTTATGAGAGCCTTTTGTCTACACTGAATCAAAAATTACAATTTACAGGTGTAGCAGCTGTGACTTAGTTGTCAAAGTAAAACAACCTATCTGAATGCATCATTCAGTGCATTTACTTCTGGGCTGATTATCACACACGTGAATGTGCACAGTCAGTTTTGGGTGGAGCTGGATCAAAGGTCCGGGTGTCACCAAAAACATTAGCATTTACCCAACCATTAATCATCACAATAGATTTCATGCAAATCTGGCTTGATTTAATTTTCAAGATACCTTGTCATAAACCAAAGTTAGAGGGGGTAAAGGGTGTCACCAACATCTTAAGGAATCTTTGATTGTGCCAGATGAATATTGATGCTAAATTCCATGGCAAAAAAATTGACAGTATGTGCCTTTTATGTATTATCAAGTGGAATCAGAAGAGGGCAGCATGACTGTGGATATAAGGACCACCAGACTCTTACAGCCAGAGCTACTCCAGCTAAGCCATTTTATTACTGGGCCATAACATCCATCATGGGTGCCACCAGGTTACAGAATTAAGCTACATAATGAACACAGATAAATGTCAATGGCTTGTTAAGTGTTTACACAACAAACACAACACTTCTTATTATCGTGGTTGGCTTGCTGTTTATCCAGTTACGTAAAGTCTGCAATCAGTTACACAATCACATCAGCTAGAACAGGTTTTGGGGGAATAGGAAACAACAAGACATGAATAGTCACCCCTCATAGAATAGCAGTTGAATTATATAAGTACTGATGCAAACAGTAACAGACAGAGGGCAGTTGTGGAGATTGTAACTGTTGATCCTAATCCTTGTTTGCAGTCCATGTTGTCCTCAGAGCAACACAGCTGCGGTGAAATGGTATAGCCATTTTGTCAGGGGTGGCTGAAGGACATTTCCTAGACTGGACTCACCTTTTATTACAGAAAGCAATTTTCCTGCTTGGGGGGGGGGTTGTTGCATTTTGTTTGAAAGGTGACTCCAGTTGTAGGAACCCAACATTACTAGTTTCCAGAGCTAAACAGTCAGAACCCAAGGTCACAGCGAGCAAGCTGTTGCTTCTGTCGACTATAATAATATAATACCATATAGGGCATATCTGCAGTGTGACACCACAGCTTTTTTTTTTTTGCAAAATAGCATTTATGACTTTGATACTGTGTTTTACAGCAGGGTTTGGAGGTTTACCAGTGTTTACCAGAGGGGTGGGGGGGTTGTAAGGGAGTACTACAACAATTTAGTAATGCACTTTAAAGTTCGAGAACTTGAAAGAGTCAGATATACTGTCAAAAAGACTGATCTAGTGCTGAAACGGTTGGTTGATTAACAGATCATTAATCTGTAACACTTTTGATTAATGGTTTAAGTCATTTATCTAACAAAAGCGCCTTACACTCTCTGGTTCCAGCTTTAATGTAAGGATTTGCTACTTTTCTTTGTTTTATTACATTTATAACTTTGTTTTATATCTAGTAGCGGTTTTTGGCACAGGCAAAGCGGGCATTTTTTCATGACACATGGGGGGCGGCACGAGCACTTAAAACAAAAAAAAATCCTCAAAGCGGTTTTCTACTGTATTATCTATCATTTCACCATGTGGGGAATTGGCAAATTGGTGCCCCTGCTTGCTGAGAAGGTAGCCTACCGTGCACACTGCACAGAGAAGCTGTGAGAAGGGGAAAGGGGAGGGGGAGCGGGGAACAGTTCACCTCTGGGTCGAACCATATACAGTTAAATAGATCCCATTGCTCTAGATGGAGACCAGTGAACGATATTAGAAGCACTTTTCCAGTGAGGGCTGAGCGTTACTGTGCAGCCTCCAACTGAACTCGAAGACGTAGATGTGACGTGAGCAACCTGTCTGAAAGTTGGAAGTCTTCTGGTAGCTGTGCCAAGAGAAATCTCAATCATTCCCAATCTTTCAGAGACGGAGAGCGTAGGTATATGTTAGTAGATAACATAGGCACAGGCTAATTGTTGCCAACTAAAATGCTAGTTAACATTAGTAATTAAACTTAAACAGCTAATGTAAGTCGAAACTGCCTGCAAGCTTCTCCTGTACTATACGGTAATTGCTCTACCATGCCACAGTAAGTCGCATGGTTATGACACAATTCTTAGCCTATTTTTACAAAAATGTCTGCTACGGAACCATTACAAGGTAATTTAAACGCTTTAGATGTAAAGTTATTCGCTGTCAAAGTGTCTAAAGTTGATCAAGTCATACCTGAGGTCAACCATGTCCCAGGAACGGCTCACTGGCCTTTTCTGTCAGTATCAATCATTCAATAGGGGAGCAGATTTCATACGATAACATCATTGATGATTTTGCAACTCGAAGGGGGTCTCGTCCTGGGTGTAATTCATTGTAGAACCGCCACTGTTTATATCATCGTACATTTATTTTTGCAGTCATTACCATTCATCACCAACACAGACACACCATTCTTTCCATTCCACAGACAAAATGTGAACTTTGTTTCAACATAATGCAGAATTTGCTTTGTTGGCTTAGCTAAATGTTCGGCCGCGAGCCTGTCAGTCACCCAGCAATTGCTTTGCCACTGTGCATTTCTCTTCAGATTACCAAAGGATAGTAGAAGATGTCAGCTGTTAAATTGAAGGCAAATAGTTTCTGGAGCGAGCTAACAACACTGACTTTATTTAATTAACACAGCGCTGCCTTTGCCAAGGTTTTCACAACATGTCTATCTCTGTAATAACAATTAGCAAGCTAATTCCTTTTTCCTGAAGGGTGACTTTGCATTTCTTCTATAAATTCAAGAACAGTGTGTGTTTGTTTTTACAGCTGGTAAACAGTTATACTAATGCTTACTGAAAATACAGTGGGGAAATATGTTCTCTTGGCACGTTACTTACTTTTCATTTCCACAGTTGCAAAGTCGTTTACCATGCCGCCTTGTTGATGCCAGATCGGGGTGAAAATTAAACCTTTACATTTTCTGCCTTTTAAACCAAAATTATGTATTAGACTAAATTGCTTCATTTGCCAGACTTATCAATTCAAATTTAGTTTTAGAAATGATCTTGAAGACAAGATCTTACTCTCAGATAAAAATGTACATTACATGTCACAAAGCGACTTACAATTGCTATATATGTCAGAGGTCACACGCCTCTCGAGCAACTAGGGGTTAAGTGTCTTGCTCAGCAACACATTGATTGATGTATCGGAGTGGGAATTGAACCCAGTTCTCTCACATCAAAGGAATGTGTCATATCCACTGCACCATCACCACCGCCGCCAAAATGTATCCCTCACTCTACATTTGAGAAATGAATGTCTCTGTATAAGTTGACTACTGTTAAGGTAAATTTCATTACACAGGAGATGTGAACCAGTGGGGATGAAAGAGTTGATCAGACTTCCCCAGTCAGCAACTCTCTTTACCCTTCACATTGCCTGGGTGTAGTGCTGTCATGCCCACATTGACTGATTTGGATCAGTGGGTCCTGAGAATTTGTCTTGACTGCAGAAGGTTGGGGAAACAGACCGTTCATCACCTTAATGGAAGAGTATTGATTGTGGTGCAGAAGCACGATACCCTTCTGCAATAGTAATGGAGTTTCAGAGAAGTCACAGATGAAAAGGCATCAGGGGATATCCAGGAAGAGGGAGACACCATTGCCTTGATTGTTGTTAGCACCTTGTTATCTGTTGGGATGTGCCTGTGCCTGCACCTTTTTGACTATTAATGTGTCCAAATAGAGAAAATCAAACCACACAATATTAAAGGATCCGTTCACCACATCACAAAAGAAATGATACCCATCTATGGGGCTTCTATCATCCCAATACAATCTAAATGGATGGAATTGTGTTTAAAAAACACGACACTGGACAAATAATCACCTTATAAAGTTCATATAGCTAAAAGCAGCATTATAATTCATTTGGAGTTTATTTATCATTTATGTTTTGGTCACCAACTCATGTAGAAGTATCCCACTCTTTGGCTGCAAAATGTTTTATTATGTTCACCAACTAGTCGCTAACTTTTTGGTTGATGAGAACCAAGTTGCAGGCTAGAAAACCAAAATAATGAGCTGAAAGATGCTAAAATGCTCCTTAAAGCTGTGTAGAGCTGCAAAGATGAGTTGATAGCTCACCAGCACAGGATTGTTACAATTATGTCCATATTGGAAAAATTCTAAATATGTCCAATGCCTACATTTAGAGCCAAATACGGGAAGTATTGTGACCTGTAAAAAGCCAGATGGTAAGGGTGTGGAGGTTGGGTTGTGGATGTGCATGCAGCAAGACCAGCTTTCATGCATTAGAGTGAAGTTTGTGTCCCATTACAAACCTACATTTCTTGTATTGCCTGTAACCATGATTGCAACCTAAACCAAGTGTGTTTTAGTTGCCCAACTTAAAACATACTCTCCCCTTAACTAAGCTTTTTTAGTAGCCAAGCCCAAACTATAACATAACCTCAAGGTAGGAACCCTAACCATACCTTAACCATAGTTCATTTGTCATATAATGGTATCTGTGATCTTTTACTAACCTTAGAGCGGCTACAAACCAAATCTTTATAGTAGGCTAATAATGTATCAAATGGCATTGTGAAAGGGGTTGCTTGTAGTGATGAAGCTACAGATGATTATCACCTGAATCTACAGCTCCCCTCAGCTTTGAAGTTTTATAGTGAGTTTCAGCTCATTGTTTAGCTGTCCGGCCTACAACTTAACTGTGTTGGTTCACTCTCACAGCTCTCTAGTGTTTTTCAGGAGTTGGTGGAGACCAAAAACAGAGCTGAAAGAGAGTGCTTATAATACAGATAAATAAATGACATTAATGTTGTTGAAGGTGTAAACATGGCTTAGTTGCCAAGAATTTTATAAACATTGGCATTGGCCATAATATAAAACAAAACAAATCGTGGGCATTCAACGTAATTCGAGTTTTGGTAGAATCGTCCAATATTGATGTTCTTGTCTGTTGATTAGATTGTAGTTCATCACATGCACTGTATGTACAGTCTATGGTTTGTCACTATGAGCAACCCCTTTCACATTACACATAGTCATGTCATCCATTAATATAACAAAATTGATTTGTGCAGCTTTAAAAAAAAGGCAACATCTCTCTCCAGTGTTGCCTAGATATTCCATGGAACACACTGTCAATGGTTTCATGCTATTTCTTTGGTAGAAAGTAGTTCCAGTGAAAGGTTGAGGTTGAATTTTTTAAACGTAATTTTTCAATCCTGTGACCACAGATAAAATTGCATTAATCTCATCTCGTCATTGTATTGGGTTGGGAGCAGAAATTTCAGAGACAAAACTAAACAATTTAGCACAAAAAGTAAGGAAATTTGTGTTTGGGACATTATTTCTCTGTGGTAATGATGCTTCTTGGCAATAAATCTTATACCTGTTTAGTTCCCTTTCAAATGGTGCCCCATTTGTAAGGAACATGCATTTGTGGGATGAGCAGCAGCGCTGAGTATGTGGGTTGCGCCCATGAAAAATTTGCCAAATCTTCTCTGCCATTGCCATTGCTATTGACACTTGTTTTGAGCTTCTGGTACCCCCAGGTGCTGCCAATCAGGTGCCTGATTTAGAGATGAGATTCTGCATCCAGTGGCAATCCCATATCTCCACAGTCTGGGACCAAACTCTATCCTCCAAGATGACAACTCTCACCCCCACAGGGCGGGGTTTATCAGAGACTACATCCAGAATGTAGGAGTGGAGAGGATGGAATGGCCTGCCAGCAGTCCTGACCTCAACCCCACTGAACACTTGTGGGATCAGCTTGGGCGTGCTGTTCGTGCCAGAGTGACCAACACAACCACGTTGGCTGACTTGCGACAAATGCTGGTTGAAGAATGGGATGCCATCCCAGAGCAGTGTGTGACCAGGCTGGTGAGCAGCATGAGGAGGAGGTGCCAGGCTGTTGTGGCTGTGTATGGTTCTTCCACACGCTACTGAGGCTCCTGTTTGGGAAATGAATAAATTGTTAAATTGCCAATATGTCTTGTTTCGTCAAACTTCAATCATCCAATCCACCAAACACCAAACGAGTCAATGGCAGAATAGGCTGTTTGGCATTGGCAGAGAAGATTTGGCAAATTTTTCATGGGCGCAACCCACATACTCAGCGCTGCTGCTCATCCCACAAGTGCATGTTTTGAAAGGGAGCTAAACAGGCTTTTCAATGGTATAAGATTTATTGCCAAAAAGCATTGTTACCACAGAGAAATAATCTACCAAACACAAATTTCCTTACTTTTTGTGCTACGTTTATCTGCGTAGTTAAATACCATTATAGGAAATCAGAAAACATGTATTTTTGTTATTTGAATGAACCTTAACCTTTTGATCTACGAGTGTTTTCGCATAACCCACTGTTGTTTATTTGATGTGAATGCCATCGGAAATATCTGCTGGGAACATGGCTTTTCTCCACAGATCAGTGTAATCCCTTTATTCTGTGATCTCACATGTCAAAATCACTGACAGCTGTCAAGGTGTGAGGGCCAAGGCATGGGATGATGGACAACAGAGTCATCCACTGTGTGTGTGTGTGTGTGTGTGTGTGTGTGTGTGTGTGTGTGTGTGTGTGTGTGTGTGTGTGTGTGTGTGTGTGTGTGTGTGTGTGTGTGTGTGTGTGTGTGCGAGTGAGCGTATGGCCTAATAATATAAATCTCTCTAAGCCTTCATCCGGCTGTATCTGACAATCTCCCTCAGTGATTAGTGGAACAAATGTCTGCCTGTCGCATTACAGCTGTTGTTTTGGCGGCCATTTGTAAAGCTTTCATGTCCTGCATGCTTTTCATTGGGAGATCATCTTATTACACGGTGTGTGTGTGTGTGTGTGTGTGTTAACTATAAATCACTGTTATCTCCCTAGCATCTGTCTGTGCATGTTATTGATTCTTACCCATGAAGACCAAATCACAAACAAAAAAGGCGACACCTGGGTTTTTCTTTTTTTCACATTTATATGGAAATTGTGTTCATTCATATTGCTCAATAAAGTATGTAAATAGGAATTATACTGCCCTGTTGGTGGTTTAGTCTATATCGCTCAATCTCCATCTGTCTGTGAATTAAGTCGTCAAAGTTTATCTTTGCCTGTCATTTTGGAAATAGCTCAAACCAGTCAATTTTAGTTTACAAACAGATGGATGATTCATTCACAATTATATTTCTCACAATGACAAGGAGGTTTGTGTCTCTCAATTCAAGTTTCTTTTACATTCTGGGATTCCAGGAAAAAAATCTTGTTTTTCTACTACCTGGACAATAAAGAAACCACACAGCAACAAAGAGACACATCATTTTAATGTTAGAGGTGGTACAATCCTCCATACTGTAGCACGGCTGAATCCAATGTGTTCACTTTTTGATACAGAGCTGTTTTCATTTACAAGGCAAGTTGAGAAAGAGAACATTCCTAATTACATTATCCCTGTGGGAGTAGCTGCAAAGGCATTTTATATACACACACACACACACAGATGCAGCCCAGAGAACCTCAGTCTTCTAAGTTCGGCCCCAGAGCAGCACTAAATGGAACGGTGACTTGTTCAAGTGCACAGTGTGTCGAGTGGGTGTAGGGTACTGATATTCCTGCAGATCTGGGGATTCAAACTGGCAACCATGACAATATAAGTCCAACAGTCTCTGGCTGCTTAATAGGGTGTTTTTGTTTTTTATGGCTGGAAAACACAACTTGTTAGCAAAGTTTATGGACCAGTTTATGTGCTAATAAACTGTAGATGGGACTTTGCATGCATACAAATAGCCTGTGTGATGTATTCAACATTGGTTGCTTTTCCTGTCAGCTAAAAAGGGAGAGCTAAGAACAGCAGGATGAGAGGAAAGATGGTGAAAGGAGCCCTCTGCCCTAACAGACATTTGAGTGTGATGTTAATTTTCCTGATGTGGGTCGAAAAAGGCTCATGCTGACCTAGAGGGGGTAGGAGGAGATCATTAAAATCCGAGGTCAAACACACGTATACACACACTGCACGCTCAGCATCACAAAGACATGTAATTAGACACAAACTAATGTATCTGCTCAGATATCGGAACCTTTGCAGCTACGCTCATGCACATGCGCGCAGGCGTTAATTAAGTGATGCTAAATGTGGGTCAGCACGGTTTTAACCACTGTGGTGTGTGATTAGTGTGTGATCAAGTCATCATCAGAGGGGGCATGCACAGAGTGCGCGTGCACGTAACTTCTTTGATTCTCAACCACTTGTACCCGAGGGAGTACTTCAGCAGTCGCCAGGGGGTAGACTCAACTTATTAAAATAGAAATTAATTTTAGATTAGAAGGAAATATCCATGTGTTGCACCTGAACATAGGGCAAGGAACCGTATTTGGTAACTTCATCGAACATTCATTTAAACTAGCGTCCTCGTGTCTCTCCGTGAGGTCGTATAAACACATTGATTTATCACAGCCAATCAGCAAAGATCAAGCTACTTCAAAGACATTCACCCCATGGCACCTGACCAATCAGGAGTTGAAGTTCTAACTTCAGTGACGTTCATGATTTTGGAAAGTAAGGAAACACGCTATTGCCTACGCCTACAATTGTTATGCTTATCCGCTCTAGGCTACCATACGATATGGGCCATGATTGCACGAATCCCTCTTTTTTTTGTTATTTGGAAAGGCCCTGGTTTTAGCTAACATGTTGGGGGAAAAAACACAAAACGTGAATAGCGATGTGGAGATATTGGAGATTACGTGAATTATTTATTTATTTATTATACAAAGACACTGTAATTCCATGATGGATTAAAACGCTTCTGGATGGCCTACATGGAGGACCTCATTGAAACGGAGCACGTCTCTTCTAAACGAAATAGTAAGTATCTGCACTGGATTGACATGGAGATATTAAATATGACAAGGTGAGCTCAGATAGGTGAAAGTGTTGACAGCTAGCTAAAAGACAGACATGTTAGGCATACACCGTTAAAAACGGTGTCTGTTAATGTAGCTGTCTACCTAACTATTTTAACTGTAAATAGATTGTAACATCTGCTCATATTCATCCTCTCTGCCACAGGCAATTATGAACTGTAGCCTCCTGTTCTGACTGAGCAGTATGGTTTTGCTGGATATTGAAGGGCCACGGTTCAGCTTGAATTCACTTGCCCTTGGTTAGACAGAAATGGCACTTTTTCAACTCGGTCCCTTCGCACTTTTCCACACTTCTGTTCTGTTCTCCCTGCCATTGCCACTGTTGTGGCAGAGCGTGGAGGATCTCATATTCACGCCCGTAACCTTTCATAATAAAAGACAAGGCCGCTGTCCGTGGTGCTGAAATCCCTCCGCTTCTCTTCAAATGTGTTGTTTCACATTTAAAGTGTCGGTGTTTATCATGGTTTATTTAGCGGCGGAAATTGCACTTAAAGTTAAGTGCAACCGTCGGTGCCAGGACCAGCTTTGAAAGTAAATGAACGAGAATAAAAACACCCCCACTACCTCCTCTCTCTCTTTCTCTCTAATGCACACAGAGAGAGAGAGAGAGAGAGAGAGAGAGAGGAGGGGGGGGGAGCGAGTCAAGTCAAGCAGGGATAATTAAAGGAGTCGGTCACTATTGGAAGATAGCATCCACGTTGAGGGAAAAGGCGAGGGAAAGGGGAAACGAGTCAAAGCCGCATAACAATATCAGAGGAGGGAGATAAGAGTTTAAATCGACCTCGATCAGCGCTGACGTCCAGCGTTGGCAGATGCGAGCAGTTTGCTCCGGCTCTCGGCATTCAATTACAATGGACGAGCTCAGCCTGTGCGGACTCTAAATCGCTGCCCAGTCAGGACCGAGTGAAAAAAAGCGAGCGGAGGGAGGCAAATAATGCTCTGGCTCATTTATTTGCAGTGATTTGAAGTGGGGTTCATCTTCTTTTTTTTTTCTTTTTTTTATTGAATTTTTTTTAATTCCAAGTCGCTCGAGCAAGTGTGGAGACTGCTGCCAAGATCAAGTCCACGCACGCAGGGAAAACGGTAGGTTGCATTTGTGTGCTGGGGGATATAGGCTGCGTTTATAGTTACACAGAGGTTCTCAAATGTTGTTTGTCAGGGACCCCGGTTATGTTTAATTTAGGTTCAGGGACTCACATTTGATACAATTTAATCCCAAAAACCACATGAAGGAATATTGGTTTTGTTATGAATTTTTAAGTAGATCGGTCTGCTGTGTACTTTGGGAGATTATAGTATGAGAGTGGAACAAAATATGTGTTTTGAATGAAGGATTATGTCATGTTGAAAGAAGTTAAAGTGAAATGAAATATTATTTGACACTGAGGGAGCCCTGAAGGCACTCAAATCACAAATTGAGTCATCATTGCCCCAGTAGCACATTCCCTTATGTTAATATTAATAGTTAATACACTGCCAGTATTGGTCCAAAATTGAGTCTACCCTTATTAACATGAATGGAGGGGACGAAATATTAGAAACACCCCTCAAGTATAATGCAAAACAACAGAACAACAGCACTACTACGGACCCCAAATTATCGGTCACTGCTGCAGACTAGCACATCCCCTTAATGGTATTATGTGATGCAGATAGTGAATAGTCTACTACAATCTCATGCAATCCAATACAACAGCCCTGCTATAACGTCTAGCTTAGCGTAGCTCATAATGTTCCATTGACATTATCGGAAATGTGTACATTCAATTATATGTTTATTACTGAGGTCATAGTCAAAGGTGGTGTTGTACTGGTTTTTAATTTTGTCATTTTTGTCATTTACATACATGAGAGTATGATAACAACATCAATGCAAAAACATAATTGGGCTAATACCTTAATGAAAGTGGGCTTTGAGGCAGAGCAGTTGCATTGGACAGCATTTGACTCTACAGGTGTACCTAATAAAGTGGACACTGAGTGCATTAGTATATAATTCAACAGCATCACAAACTGTAGCATCAAGTTGAATCTTTACAACAACAAAAACTCAACATTATAACTATCTGGACTGTTAGATTCATTGCATTGCTATTGTTTAAGACTGCATTTGTTTTGGCAAGGGGTATCTAATAAACTGGTTACTGATATCTACTTTATATCCTGTAATACAAACTAACCACCCATGCTGTTCTGTTGTTTTTCATTGGTTTTGCTGATTCTCTCATAAACACAGAATTTAAAATCTGATTAATGAAAATTAAATAACAAATGTGTCACCGCAGGGATCCGTTACTTATAGTTTGTCCCATCATGCCGCAGTACAACAGCACTAAAACAGCTCTCTTAATCCCAGAATACAATTTAGAGACTAACTATAGCAATTTCACTGCAGAGCCACTATGTATTCAAATCGCATGGGAATATTAAAGTGATATTGTTGTAATGGGAAAAAAATGAAGCATAATAAGATCACTGCTGATAACAGCACACACCCTGTAGGAATATGGCAGGAATATTACAGTGACACTAAGAGAGATACCAGGAGTGCAGTGTGATAACATCACTACAAGCTTATTGTTACATACAATCTGTCCCAGGAAGACAGTTATGTTTTCTAATTCTGACTTCTGAGTGTTTCTTCCTTGATCTCAGAGTTTTAATGCATGTTCCCCTGGTTAATTGCTATTCCACGCATGAAGCAGCGTGGAGCCAAACAGGGAGGCCTCTAAATAGGACCTCGTTTGTTTAACTCCGAGGGTGGGGCATCTCTCTTGTGTGGACAGATTCGTACAGACAAGTTGACTTATTACGCCTCTAGAGATCTTTTATTTTTCATTGGCTACTGTCTGCCAGACAATGATGACTGAAATCTCTCTTGGCTGTAATTGCATAGCACCCCAAATCATGGCCTGAGTTAAAAACGATACAGGCGGATGGCAAAGATCAGCTGAAATAAGAAGTGCAAGAGTAAAAAGCTGATTACTTTTACATTTTCATTATTTCCCATCTATATGCCAGACTTCACAGATAACATAATATAGGCATGCCAGAGTGTTATTTGACAAACATCTGACATCCATCACTTGCAGTCAGCAGATGCTGTCACTTCCATGGCAACAAAGAAACTAATTTATGAGGATTCAATGACTGCTTCTGCAGACACTACTGCACACCGAATATTACTAAAACGCAATATAGTGGGATGATAAGCAATCGTTATTGTAGCATTGCAAAGTATTAATTTCCTTTTTGGATGCACACACAGTCCCACACACACTGTTGAGTAATACCTTCACTTTCAACTGAACTGCCACAAAAAGGAGTAATATTTATAATTCAGATTCACCCATCTGGAACACAATAGAAGCACAATGATTCAACATCTTAATAGAAAACAAAATCAAATACAAATTCATTCACGTGAACAGTTATCAGAATTGGAGATACTATTAAGATGGAAGGGATTGTTCTGCTTCTCAATAGAGAAGGATGTGACTCCCCTCCATCCATCTTCCAACCTGTCTGATCTCATCCATCCATCACAATGTGAAACAAAACTACTGAGCAACATTCAAATGTGATTGGTGGGTGTCTGTGCATGTCCACTTTTGCTTCCCTCATTACCACACACTCCCACTCCTCCAGTCAGAGACATAAAAATGGGTGAACGGTAGTGGGGATGCAAACAGATTGATAAAAATTGAGGAAAAGAAATGTGAAAAGCAAACCATTCATTCTGCGCTGGCATAATCTACTGCTTCATAAATTCTGCAGCCTGTCAGATGAAGCTGCTGTGAGTGAAATTGCCCTGATCGATACCATCAACCAACCTTGACAATTACAGTGGGCAGTGTGCATGTGTGAGAGACAGATAGAGATTACAGAAAACTGGCATTTAAAAAGGAGCAACACAAGAAATCATGAGAAAACACAGGAGGAAGTGTCAGACAGGTGAGGTTGATACGGAGAGTCATTGAAATGGGAAAAGCAGGAAAAAGTGATAGTTATATTTCAAAAGGCGACATCATGTATGAACTTGCTGCCAGTGTGTTTACTAAATGCCTGAATACAATGAGTGACATAAACACACATACATAAACAGACCATGGTTAATTGGTTTTCTCAAAGATTTCCAAATGTATTACTTTAATGGAATAGTTTGACATTTTGTGATAATATGCTTATTCGCCTTGCCAGTGATCCCGCCCACTATTTTTTTTTAAAGAATATTTTTGGGCTTTTCCGCCTGGATAGGACAGCTCGGTAAGAAAGGGGAGAGAGAGAGAGAGAGAGAGAAGAAATGCAGGAAATCGTCACAGGTCGGACTCAAACCCTTGACCTTCTGCGTCGAGGCATAAGCCTCTCAGTATATGTGCGTCTGCTCTACCCACTGAGTCAACCCGGCCACCCGCTCTCATATCTTAAAGGTTAATATGAAGCTAGAGCCAGCAGTTGGTTAGCTTAGCTTAGTTTAGCTTAGCATAGCATAAAGACTGGAAACAGGGGCAAACCTGGCTCTGTCCAAAGGTAATACAATCCTCCTAAGATTCCACTCTGGTTGGCTGGCAACCTCTAGGAGACAACAAGACTCCAAGGAATATATATATATATATGATATTTTATAAAATATATATATAAAATATTTTCTTTTATAAAATATATATATAAAATATATTTTTTTACACACTTTTTTGTACAGAAATGTACAAAAATATATATATAAAATATTTTTTTTACACACTTTTTTTTACAGATTAAACAAACAAGACAAATGGGTTAATTAATTAGCTTTAGAGTTGCTGGTAGGCTGGAGTCAGGCCAGCTGTTTCCCCATTTCAGACCTTTATGCTAAGCTAACTGGAAACTGGTTGTAGCTGTATTAATAATGTAGTTTGAAAGGCTTAATAACTTGTCAATGAACGGATTGTTGTCCTGATCTTCTGCAGCCCGTTTCCAAATGATAAACAAAAATAAATGCAGTCCAATCAGTCAAAAAGGATTTTTCATAACATGGCAACCCAAAACCTTTCCTTAATAATGGCTCATAACTGTAAGTAAGTTGTACCTTATTTTGTGTTATTAGTTTTATCTGTATAAATACATTCCTGTGCAAATCAATATGATTTTTGTGCATAATACTTAATAGTTGTTTTGAAGTCATACCTTTTTTACACAGCTTTTGCAACATTGCCTCCGTTTAGTCATGCAGATAAAGAACTGGAGGATTTTAGAGGAAAGAAAGCCCAGAATAACAAAAAAGAAGGTCATGCGGCTAAAAGAGGGTTACCATCTCTCTTTGGGCTTTGAGCAATGATGATGTGAAGTTACAATCACCCTTCCAGTGAAAGCATAAAAGTAAATCTTGTGTGGAAAATGGATATTGATTATGCAGTCGTACAGTTGCCATTGTGCTTTTAGTTCTCAATTATCAGTCACAAATCAGACTGCAAGAATTCCAACACAAAGAAGTGTTGAACCTTAATAGACAATATATGTTCATTATTAATCATTCTACTCATGGTTGGAGTAACCCTGCTGCCTTTCACTGTGTATGAAGTACAAAGTGTGACTGGTAGCTTTAGCCTGTAAAGCATCATATTGCCCCAGACAAAATCTGAGTTTCTGGGTTGCTTTGAACCTTTGTGCAGTTTATATCAATAGCCTTTGAGCTTTTCAGCTGGCCAGCTTACATTACCAACAAGTCTCTGCATTGCAGACTGACTTGTCACGGCAGTTTATCATGTGAACTCTTAAAAAGCAAAGATTTTTCAAGTTTGTTTAAGTACAGAGAGATGGAGTGAGGTTTTTAGACCGAATGCTCCGCTGTGAGAAGTGGCAGAGTGCTGCCGCTTCTCAAGAGGGTGATTCTTCTTGAGGTAGCCTGACAGTGAGCCACGCATGCACGCACGCACGCACGCACACACACACACTGCACGCACGCACACACACACACACACACACACACACACACACACACACACACACACACACACACACACACAAACACACACACATTGCATCTAAGCAATAAGAAACATGCAATAATTTACTTTGTTTCTCTTCAACACAGACATTCGCAAATGCAATCCCAAATCTCACCCCACGACATCTGCTTTCATAGTGAAAATCAATGGCTGCGGAGACCAGCTGGACAGAGCAGTAGTGGCAAAATAAAGAAATCAATGCAGGCTTATTAACAGAGCAGAGCTTCCTTTACCGCTGACACAAAAATGTGTGTGTGTGTGTGTGTGTGTGTGTGTGTGTGTGTGTGTGTGTGTGTGTGTGTGTGTGTGTGTGTGGCTGCCAGTTCGTATCTGACTATGTGTGAATTGATGACGGTGGCTGCTGGTTGTAGGCAGGGTGTGCAAGTGCATAAGCATGTTTGTGTCTGCCAGTCAGTGTCCCTGAATGTTAGTGGCTAGTGTACAAGTGCTACTTTGTAGGCGTGCTTTGCATGTTTATAAGCGTGTGTGTGTGTGTGTTTGTGTGTGTGTGTGTGTGTGTGTTTGTGTGCAGGGTTGAGACTATCGCTCAAAGTCAGTGTGTTACTCTTGGGTTAGTGCCACAGTGTTCTCCCCGTGCCTTGGCCTCAGTCTATTTGTAGACAAAAGGATGCTCTGAGACAAATGATTTAGCACCTGTCAGTCAGCGCAGAAGGACAAGAGATGAGAAAAGAAAGAGGTCAGAGATGGGGGGAAAGGGAAAATGATGGAGGATTTCAGAAAAACCAAGAAGAAAGGAGAGATTAAAAGAGGTTGAAGGGGAAAGGAGAGGAAAAAGTTCAAGCAGGAGAAAGAGAGTTGGATGAAAGGAGAATTTACGATTTAGCTCGGGGTCATCACATAGCTCAAGGTCCTGTGAGCAATTTTCCCTTTCCGGGAAATGACAGCTTCTATTTCTGTGGAGTTGTTTGCCTAACACCAGCTCACAGGAACTGTGTCTGGCCTTCGGGCCCGCGAGCAGACCTCATCACAAGAGTAACCATAACAACGGATGAGGCCGACCTGCACCATTGGCAGCACAGGGATGTGAACTTTACTTCTGCCTCTAGCCCTCTGACTGTCTGCTGCACCTCCGAAAATAAGAGAAGATCATAACAGCGCTATGCTGTGAATCTTCTGTGCTGTTAACGTTTGGCCAGCCAGACTATGATTGTTTGACAGAGGATAATCTGTTTGGGATGTGAAAACAAAGCGCAATGTCAAGAAGAACACAATTGTAATTTCAGAAATGCCCAAACAAACAAACTCCTAGTTGCTCTGGAGTCCAGTGCAAAATAATGTTTGCAGAGAGCAGTGAGTGGATGCATGTTCGGAGGTTGATGCTGATAGCGAATGCTGAACAGGCTTGTGTTGACTGCTGTCTGGCCTGGCAGGTCTTTCCAGCTGCTCTAATTTAACACTTAGATCTATGTACACAACATTACGTTCAAATCATCCTATGTACACATCTTTAAACGGTCAACAGAGATTTATTGCTGACCTTGTTTTTTTTTTACGCCAAACAAAGCAGCCCCCTTTATGAAAACATTGACAGTGCTGAGAGCAGCTTAGCTAACAAGCATCTGATTGTGCAGATTACGCATGTTCCGCACAGGATTACTGAGACTGAAATGAACATATTGACCTCTTACCACTGAAATCCCACATCAGCATGACAAAAGATGAGAGTCAGGGCAAACTCAATCTGAATTGGGGGACTTATACTGTAAGACAAGTTGCAGTCAGCAGCATTATTTAAAGAAACCTCTCCCCGAATGTTTTATTTTTGTTGTCGCCTTCTTTCTGTTTACAGACCCTGATAACTCCGTAGGGGATCCTTGTCTCTACATTTCATCAGCCTTGTCCTAGCACCTAATGCGTGGCATGATTGCCGCTCAGTAACTATGCAGTGAGCAGAGAAATACATAAGCTATTTTTTCTACCTGGCAGGGTGCCATTTGGATTGATGTTGGGCTCATATTGTAACAACAAATACACGGCTGTGCATCCTGTTCTGTGTGTATTCTTAGCCGAGGGCAGGCGAGTGTCTTCCTCTTCTGACACTTTTCAAGCAAGTCAAAGCTTTTTTTTTTAAAGTAATTTCACTGTGAGAAGTAAAAAAAACCTCAATGACAGACCAAGGCCTTATTCAAAATTCAATTTTTGTGCTCTCTCTCCCCAACAATGGAAGTATATAATTTCTCTCCACGCTTGTTTGGGGAGCTCTGGAGAGGAAATGGCATGCTTTTGTTAATAAGTGTCTCTCTGTTTTTGCTGAAAGAAGACGATTGAACAGCTTATGTGGGTCACATTGTATTAAGCATGCTGGCTATCCGCATAAATGCGCTCTAAATCAAACATGCAATATTAAAATCCAGTTCATTCATTTGCTTAATAATGCAGCGTGGCTGCACTGAGAATGACTTCTCATTCACTGAAACAGTGATCCTAGTGCTTTTGCACTTAGGCAGTAAATTACTGGTCTGGATTATAACAGTACAAATGAGACACGCTTGATATCAATCTGACAGAACATTTCAAACACCCTGCAAACTGAATATTTAACAGTCACAGTGGATTTCAGGCACAGCACCCTTTCATATCTTATCTGTAATGAGAGCTGTGTGCACTCTAATTCTAACAATTAATAAACTAGATGATCTGCAAATCATTCCGAGCAAAATGTAAATGCTATCAATTATCTGTCTGGGTGATTCTGCAATCTTAAGTAAACTAGAAATTTCAAAATCAGGCTTAATGGGATACGGAAAGACGGGCCGGGGTGCACATGAATGTTTTATAACAATGTGAGACTTTAGATTGGATCAATGAGATGTCTGCTTCTCTACTGGATGAAGATTCTCTAGAACGAGGCAGGCGCCTCAGCTATAAATCTACTCACTGTCACTGGAGCAGAATGACAGGCTCAGTGTGACATTTCAACATGTATTTTATCTCCAACCCTGCAGTATCTTCATGCGATCTGCTGCAGATGAGCTATTATGAACACTGCTGGGCTACATGATATTGGATGTCCAACGAGAAACTGTGGCGCGGAACAATAAATCCCTTCTGGGCTATATAAAAAAAGTGTACAGATTGCTCAGTGATGGGTTTATATCAAAGGAAGATATTGCTGTAAGGTGCAGCAAGCAGCCAGGGCTGATTTTCTGATCAGATGATTACAGCTTGTTGCCACTTTAAGTTTGCTCTGAGAAAGTAAATGTGGTTTCTGAGATTATAGGGGTCAAAATGGAGCCTCTGTCTCTTTAATGCACATGTGTGTGTGTGTGTGTTTGTGTCTTTTTAAGACAAAGAGAGAGAGACAGAAATAGAGGGAGTGTGAGTGTGTTTGTGCATGCATTAAAAAGACAAGAGAGAGGTCCTTGAGGCAACCTGCACATCTTTTATCACATCTTTAATTAATTGAAGCCCATAATAGAAGCTGCTGCAATTCCACTGAATAGACACAGTTGAAAGGAAAACAGGAGGGGATAAGAAGGTACTTTAATGTTCCCATGCTTTTTTTCTTTAATCAATCCTCCCCTGCCATTTCACAGCCATCTGCATATACAACATTATCTGCAGCCAATGTCAATCTTTGCTTTGTGGATGAAATACGTTACCGTAAAGAAAAAAAGATTTGTTGTTGTAACTGAGTTTAGTGATTTATTCTCGTCTCTTCCTCCGCCTTCTCTCTCTCCAGGTTTTGTCTCTGAAGGTCTAACATAAAACCGCCATGGTCCTCTTGCGGTTCTCCAGACTCGTCCTAATCATCGTGGCCCTCATCCCTCGACCGTCTGCGGGATGCCCCTCTGGCTGTCGCTGCTACAGCCTCACAGTGGAGTGCGGATCTCTTGGGACCAAAGAAATCCCACAGGATGTCCCCTCTGTCACCGAGGTCAGTTGGCAAACCGACAATAAGTTAGGGCATTAGCTGCCAGTGCATTGCAGCTGCCCCCCCTCTCCCGCATCAGTGGTTTTGCATCAGTTGACTCCCTCTCTGATCCATTCTTATTACCCCGAAATGATTGTGCTTAATCAATTCGCTGTGACCCTCTTTGATGTAAGCCTGAGGGAGGGGTTACGCTGTTGGCTGTGTAATTATTCATTCTTGCTCGGAAAGTGACTCTTGCACCAAGATGCTTAACATTACACCGTCTTTTCCTCTTGGGTTCAGGCCCCCCAACATTATTGCAGCTCATGAATATTAATGAAAAGCATGTCCCGCGTAAATTGATTCATTAACCTCAATCAGCAGGTCTATCTTGTCGATCGTACTTCACCTCGTGGCCCGTGTTTGCTTCTTTGAAAACATCACCAATGAATGCACATTGGAAATCAAGACAGCCATGCATTGTGGGTTAAGCACACACTCTTGTGTAGCTCCAATCACTCAAACATTCTTTGTTTGCTGACAAGGTCTGTGTTCTGCAGCATTTGGCAAAATAACTGAACCACGAAGAATGCTGCACATCCCACATTATCAGAGTCATTATTATCACAATCCTGAACTAGCTCATTCCACATTGTTTGTGTTGCCTACATTAACATATATCCAAAGCTCTGCACAGCCCCATGCAGATAGATCTAATGGAGGCCCTGCTAATGTAATCTCTCCTCATGGTTAATACATGTTTCTACTCAGTGAGCATAGCAACAGGCCATGCTCACTCTCTTGTACATAACAGAACACCAATTCAAACATCACTTCCCCTCCTCTGTGTCTCTAATGTAATCAGTTTGTGATCACTCTACTAATTTAATTTACCGTGTCTCAGACCATATTCCTGCAGGACAACGCTATAGTGCAGATTCGTCTTCAGGACCTTACTCGCCTTGGCAGCCTCCATTACCTCTACCTTCAGAATAATAGCATCTCAGCTCTGGAGCCTGGGGCGTTTCTCAGCCAGGGGCAGCTGCTGGAGCTGGCCCTCAATGGCAACCTCATCCACCTGGTCACCCCAGACATGTTTCGGGGTCTGGAGCACCTCCGGATCCTGTACCTCGCCGGGAACCAGATCACTAGAGTGCAGGACTACACTTTCAGGGGACTGCAGGTTGGAGAGCTGAGATAAAGGGATGGATGGATGGATAGATGGATGAATGGATGCAATGTTTAATGCTCATTTTGTTTTAAGCATTCCAAAAACATTAACCCTAATCCTTTTTGGTAAAATAAAAAATGCTTCAGTTTTGCCAGCAAAGTTAAAGCTATTCCAGTATGGGATGTCTTTTAAATAGAATGACGTCTGCAACTGTAAATCCAATTCATGACAACATGTCTGACTAATTCCTGCCATTACAGTAATACCGTACAGACTGAGTCAGGTCGAATTTCTTTTCATTTCTTTTCCTCCTCCTTTAACATTTTCTTTTTGCTGTCTGCAGCGTCTGCAGGAACTCCACCTGCAGGAAAACAGCATAGAGCTGCTAGCAGAGCAAGCTCTGTCTGGCTTGTCATCTCTGGCCCTGCTAGACCTCAGCAGAAATCACCTCCGTACCCTGGGAGCCTCGTCCCTCAAACCGCTCGTGAGCCTGCAAGTGCTCCGTGTCACAGGTAGGCAGAGCGGATACAAAATACCACATTGCGTCAACTGTTACATGATATAATCCTCCAAGATTAAATTTGTCTTCAAAATGTCTTGAAAAATGCTTTCATACCACAATATTGACACTGCTCGAGAATGGACTGCTATAGCCACGACCTGCAGGCTTATGTCAATGAACATTAAGTGCACTTCAACATGTTTTGCATATCAAAGGGTTGCATCCAACTCTAAAACTAAACCTAAATGAGAAAAAAAAAACTCAAAGACACAATTTTAAATAATAAATCAAAGGAACATTCTCTACAAAAGGGACCTCCTATCCAGGGCAATTAGTCCTGCAATGGGCACCAGAGGAGCTTATTAATTATTACAAGCAAAATAAATGTATTTACCAAACAATATCACCTCAAGGTCAATTTAGCAGCTCTTCTGGAGCTTTCAACCCTATCACATAATCTTCAGCAGTTGGAGTTTGCTCAGCTCTCATGGAATTGTAGATCTTCAAATGTCCATTTCTTCTGAGCACTCTAGGAATATCTCATCCATATTGGCTAAAACGTTGGGGTTCAAAGTTAATACTTTACCTTTGGAACCAATTGCAATCAGCCGATGGAGTTTGCTCAGTTTTCATGGAATTGTAGATTTGTTCTGAACACTTTAAAGGATTCTCTGCCATATTGGCTTAAAAGTTGGGCTTTTAAAGTTCGTTCTTGTTCTTGGAAACAGCAGTTGACAAAACCATACACTTTGGTTTACCTTGTGTTCTTCCATTCCTAACCTCCAGAGAACCCATGGCGTTGTGATTGTGCTCTGGGCTGGCTGAGAACCTGGATCAGTGAAGACGGACAGCGTCTGTTGAGCTCTGCCGAACAGCGTCGGCTGATGTGCTCTGAACCGCCTCGCCTCTCCCACCTCAGCCTGGTGGAGGTGGCTCCCAACAGCCTGGTCTGCATCCCCCCTGTGGTGCAGCTCGAGTCCAGCCACCTGACTGTGCGACTAGGGGAGAGCCTCAGAGTCTCCTGCCAGGCTTCGGGATACCCTCAGCCTCAGGTGACCTGGAAGAAAGCCTTGCATGGCAAGGCCCAGTTATCACCTCGAGGCTTGGTTCAAGAGCTGGGACCCAATGGTGAGCTCCTCAGGCCTGGATCTGGAGGGATGGTGACAGCCTTGCCCAGCAGTGGAGGGATCAAGGTTGGGGGTGTTGGAGGAATCCAGGGACTTGTGCGTGGGACTGAGGAGGGCGGCGAGAGGGACAGCTTTGATCCAGACATGGGCAGCGGCATGCTGTTCCTCAGCAATGTGACTGTAGCGCATGCTGGGCGCTACGAGTGTGAAGCCTGGAACCCTGGTGGTGTTGCCAGAGTTACCTTTCATCTGGCTGTCAACGTGTCTTCTTCATATTCATCCCAGTTCTGGCCTCGTTTGAACATGCACTCCTTTGTTTCCTCTTCATCTAACTCCTTCTATCAGCCAGAGGTTCTGGATGTTAGCCAGGAGCTGCTCTATGAACAGGACAGCATGGACTTCTATGCTCTTGGCCCTGCTACACAGACCGCCATTGCTGTTGGCATCTCCTTGCTGGCACTCACTGCCATTCTCCTCTTGATTATGATCTACACTCGTCACCAACAGTACCGCAAAGAAGAAGGCGGCTCCTACTGTACCAGCAAGGAAGAGAGCATCCTCTATGTGAACGACTACTCAGACGGACCCACCACATTTGCGCAGCTGGAGGAGTACCGCGATGACCACGGCCACGAGATGTACGTACTCAACAGAACCCAGCCCGTCCTGGGCTCCACTTCATCCAGGTGTCCCATGATGAGTGGGTTTGTCCAGCAGAAGGGTATGAAGGAGGCCCTCCTGGACCACGAAATGGTGCAGACACTGACCAGATCAGGGGGAATGGGGCTTCGCAGAAACCCAGCAGATGGAGGCGAGGGACCCTTAACAACAGACCCAGAGGAGCTCTTCCTCAGTCAGAGTCTCCTCTTCGGATCTCAGGTTGCCTATGAGATCCACTGCTAAGGGGTTTGAATTGTGTGCTAAATCAAACACAATATGTTGATGGACTTAATTAAAGACATGGAAATGAAATCACTTTGGTGCAATGATTTGAAGCATCATATTATTTTGTGGGACTCCAAAATAGGGTACAGTTAGTTGTGGCTGGGGGAAACCTGGATCACAATCAGCCTCTCAGAGATCCTCATCTAATTGATTGTATGACATTAAGCTGGATCAGAGGGGTGAACATTAATATATAGGGAAAGTAACAACTGAACCATACCTGTCTTCTCCAAATCAATCCTTTAAAGATAATTAGTGGTTAACTTTATCTGAAATAGTTTGTTTGAAAGTTCATCTCAATCCTCACAAAAGAGGCTTAGACTGGGCAACACATAGTGGCAACTAACAAATATGGATTTAACCAGTGAGTCATATTTTGTACTCTTCTTTAGGTTTTGTTTTGTGTGTTTTGTCAGTGTTTTGTGTAAATATAATGAAGTTAATTTTCACTGTGAAGTGCAGATGTTTTGTGGACCTTGTTGCAGATCCCATTAGAAGTAGACCTAAACCGTTCCTCTTACTGAAACTACATTGTCATTACCCATATGTGTGTGGGCGTGGGTGGGTGGTTTTGTTTAAAGAGGTTCATTTCGAATGCAGCAAAGTCTGTTTGTTTTTTTACATTTCTACCATGGCATTGTATTTCTGATGTTAATATGTGTTTTTTCTGCTTGTTTGTCGCAACACTAGAACAAGGAATTAACATTTCTATTGTCTGAAATGGAATCTTTGGTGGAATTAATTCCATTAACATCAGTCTGTAACAACCACTCCAATGTGAATATTGTACATTTTGTCTTCTACATAATAAAATGTATTTTAAAAAATTCAGTGCTTCTTTTCTTACAAAGAAAACCCTTCAACCCATGACGTGGTGGGTGAAAGATGTTTTTATAGAGACTGTGGCTTACAGTAACTGTGTAGAGGTCAGTCTGTGAGAGGTCCATGGTTCATAAAGTTTTTATTATTTTCCTCTGATGCCCAGCACTGTAGTTTCAGGTGTGCTTTCAGAGCTACCCGTGGACTAAAGTAGGAGAAGGCTTTTGGAAATGTGTTTTTAACGCCAGATCTGTCCTTCATACCAAGACCTTGAGCCTTATGATTCTCATTCAGAAACATGTCAATATTCTTTTATAATGACTGCTATTTCAGTTGGTATAGTTGTATTCTGTATTAAATGACACGGTTATTTCACAAGAAACCCAAGAAGAAACACAACTGAAGGCAATCAAAGGTAAGTGATCCTTCTCCTCTGCACTTTACAAGACCTCTCTCTCTCTCTCTTCCAGTGAATGTTTGTGTGTGTGTGTGTGTGTGTGTGTGTGTGTGTGTGTGTGTGTGTGTGTGTGTGTGTGTGTGTGTGTGTGTGTGTGTGTGTGTGTGCGTGCATGCGTGCTTGTGTGAGTGTGTCACTCTTGTCTGTCCGTCCATCGGTCTCTGTCTCCGTGTACCTTATCAAAGTCAAGACAGCTAAAATCACCATGAACCTGGTGTTTTATTTTGAAATGTGGTTTATGTTGTAAAGTATCTAGCTGCACTGTGGTCTTCCTGTATGTGATTACCTACCTGGCTTGACACATTCGCTCGCAAGAAATAGAGGAAACCATTTATTGGCCAGGCATCCATGCTTACGCAAGGTAACGTAACCCCATTTGTTCAGGTCCTATCCCCTGACCAATCGGCTATCCTAACCTTAACCCCTCGAGGTCAAATGCCTAACCCCAACCAATCGAACTGCTTTGTAGGGCGGGTTTTGGCGTGGCCATAGTGGGATTCGTAATTTCGCGGCCGGCGCGGCCGCTGTGCACCTGATCGCAGCGTGGCAGACAGATTGAATAACATTGGCGCCGAAATGAAAATATCTCCGCTTCGTGGCTTTTCACGCCGCTTCAGTTCAGGTGTGTATCTGGCACAAGAGCACTTTATTATATTTTACCCCCCTAAGTCCACCAGTGCTATAGATGCTCTGCGGAGAAATAATGGGTGAATAGATAAAGTGACAAAAAGCGTATTAAAAATAAGTATTTTTGAGAGTCAAGCTAGCTGTGTCCCCCTGCTTTAAGTCTGTATGCTAAGCAAAGCTAATCACCTTCTGGCTTCAGCTTTTTACTTAACACAGATACATGATCAGACAGCATCAATCTTCCCATCTCTTGGAAAGAAAGTCAAAAAGCATGTTACCCAAATGGGTGAACTATTGCTTTGGATATCGGTAGGTATCAGAATAGAATATAATACTTGTCAACAAAGGTAGAAAATTGTCTTGGTCCATCTGGCATTTTATTCAAACATACACACACACAACCCATGGCAGCAACACTGACGGTACAAATACTCATGGAATTGTCTGTGAAATAAATGACTTCTTACATATGTTTTTTAGCCAGAGGCATCCTGTAGCGCCTACCAGAGTTTAACTTGATGGGCCGATCACAGAGTGATGTTTTTTAATGACATTTCTATAAAAACTTGGCAGTGAACTTCAGATGACACTGTATGTACAGATTCAACAAGAGCAGCCTCACGGCAGACAGACAGGGACAAAAGTAGAACATTTTCCAAACGCTGAAAAAACAAACACACAAAAACCAGACCTGACCAAATCATAACAGCTCCTTATCACAGCTGAAGATGTATTATGCAGCCTATCTCAAATGTTGAAATGTGAAATGCTGTTGTTTTAGTTGTCGTAGGAAGCAAATGGATTTCCTTTGTGTCTATGTGTTTAAAGTCTCAGGCTGTGTCATTTCATGTCCAACAAAGCCTTGCTTACAATGGTTGTCATGGACACAATGGCAAATGCTCAAAATCTCCAATGTGATTGGCATTTTGAAGTGTGTCTGTTGTTTTGTACAACCCCCTCTATCACTGAATACACGCTGAGTGTGCTAAACTGTTGTTTAATTTTTATACAGCGTGCGCCTCGTATAATCATTGCACATTATTTTCAAAGATCTCCCCCAGCGTACCTGCAGGCTATGCTGTTGATTAGAGACCTCCATAATTGATTTAACAACCAGACAATTATGCAGAAAAATAGTGTGGAAAATAGTAGTGTGGAAATCAAGGTTTAATGCACTGCTACTGCTAAGAACACCCCACTAATATGGCTTTCATTTTCCAAAATGCACATATGTAAGGGGATTATTTCAACATTTTGTGATGGTGAAAGAGGTCTATGGCTTTTAGAGCTCTCCGAATCTGAGCATTTTTTATATGCTTGTGGGGGAGTTTACAGTTTTGGTTTTTGGTATTCAATTCATACAGCTGTCCAATGTTACAATACTTCTTTTTTTTATCAAAAAAGAGATAACACATTCTCTAACAGTTCAGTACAATCATAATACACATTCATACAACATAGAAAATGGATGCATGCCAATCATTATTGCTGGGATTCTGTATCAATCACATTTTGCTTTCCCTTTTCATAGCAAAGGTTGCCTGTGAGCCCATCAATCAAAACTTTGAGTGAGGCTGGTTCTCACACTAATGCAGGTCTTTCTTTTTTTTCACCAATCCAACTTCTTTCATGTATCTGTTCTCATCTCTCTTGGAACTTGGTTCAACATAAGGGAATGGATTTTCAAATGAGGTCAAATATGAGATATGTGGGGCTGAAGTATTGATGTATTTCTACCTTGCCTTGACAATGGCTATTCCCAGAAGGATTTGTATAAATTTCTGTCACCAGGATGTTGTCTTGCATTTTTGTTTTGGATTAATGCAGATTTGATGCTATGTAAAATGATGTTGAAATGATGTACATACATTATTACATACAGTACATATATATACTGTATATATATTTAACAGTTTCATAGATTTAATATCTGTGTGCACATGCAAAGAACATGTAGCAAAAAAAACTCAAACAGCAAGCAACCTTCTTGTGCGTTGATTTAAATAGTTAATAATATGTATACTGTTTAATTATAATTTTCAATAGTATAGTTTTGCCTGAATGGTGATCTTCATTCAGAGCATGAGTGAAAAGCATGTGATTTCTTGCTAAGGAATACATGATTGATAGCCGAAAAAATCAATTCAGGTCAAAACTATATTTTTTTAAACTAAAATCAGACCTGTCAAACAGACAACAGATATGAAAATCTAACAGAAAGCCTACAGGGCTGGCAGAGTCCTGTGGAGAGAAAAAACATCAATAAATCAAGCTGCACTTGAGTGTCTTGCTTGACATCTGCAGAGCAGTTTCTTCAGTTGTGCTTTCTCTTTTCAAATGGACCCGAGTCCTTCACAACAACAACATCATAGTAATTGGTTACCTGTGAAGAACAGTGTTTGCATTAAAATTGATAGCATATTATGTCATAAAAAATACTAAAAAGTCATAGTACTGTATGTAATATAAAGGTCATAGTACAGTATGTCATAAAAAGTCTTAGTATATTATGTTTTAAGTAGTATACATTTCATTGAAATGTCGGAATGGCAGTAGCTCACTCTGTAGGGAGTCAGGTTAGGAACCAGAGGGTAGCTGATTCAAGTCCCAGTACGGACCAGAGTCCGGAGTGTGGACTGGTAGCTGGAGAGGTGCCAATTCACCTTCTGGGCAAGTCATAATGTAGTATGTCAAAAAGTCATAGTATAGGTATTTTGCAAAAGGTCATAAAGAAAGCCATTAAAAAGTCATAGTATTGCATGTTGAAAAAAGTCATAGTATAGTATGTCAAAAAAATCATGAAAAATTCATAATATTGTTTGTCATAAGAAATCATAGTATTGTATGTCATAAAATATCATAGTAACCTAGAAAATGCATTTCCTGCAGAAAATGCTTGTGAATGCTGAAAAGCTAAATTGATAAAGCTAAACTGGATTGCTGGCATAATTGCATAAGAAAAAGGTGACGTAGTGAGAATAGCTGGAAAAGTTAGGGTGGCAGTAGCTTAGTCCGTAGGGAGTTAGGCTAGGAACCAGATGGTAGATGGTTTGAGTCCCCGTAGGGACCGAAATATCAAGTGCGGACTCGTAGTTGAAAACGTCATGAAAGTCCTAGTATAGGTATGTCGAAAAAATTCATCTAAAAGTCAACGTAGCATGTTGAAAACTCAGAGTTTAGCATTTTGAGAAAAAGTAATAAAAAAGCCATAGTATAGCATGTTGAAAAGTCATAGTATAGGTATGTTGATAAAAGTCATAGTATAGTATGTCAAATAGAGTCATGAAAAAGTCATAGTATAGGTATGTCAAAAAAAAGCCATTAAGAAGTCATTATTGAAAAAAGTCATAGTATATTGTGTTGACAAAAGTGCTGAAAAAGTCATGGTATAGAATGTCAAAAAAAGTAATAAAATAGTCATAGTATAGTATGTCGAAAAAAGAAATAAATAAGTCATAGTATAGTATGTCAGAAAAAAGTAATAAAATAGTCATAGTACAGTATGTCAAAAAAAGTAATAAAATACTCAAAGTATACTGTAGTATGTCGAAAAAAGTAATACAAAAAGTCATAATATAGGATGTCTAAAATAATCACAAAATGCCATTGTATAGTATGTCGGAAAAAGTCCTGAAAAAGTCATAGTATAGTTTTTTTTTTTTTTTTTTTTTTTAATAGTCATCCTGAAAAAGTCATAGTATAGTATGTTGAAAACAGTAATAAAAAGTCATGGTATACTATGTCGAAAAAAGTGATAAAAAAGTCATAGTATAGAATGTTGAAAAAAGTCATAGTATAGAATGTTGAAAAAAGTCATAGTATAGTATGTCGAAAAAAGTGATAAAATACTCATAGCATAGTATGTCGTAAAAAGTAATAAAAAGACATAGTAGTGGCCGGGTTAGCTCAGTTGATAGCGCAGGCGCAGATATATAGTAGTGTATACCTCGACACAGAAGGTCCAGGGTTCGAGTCCAACCTGTGATGATTTCCTGCATGTCTTCCCCCTCACTCTTCCCCTTTCATATCTAGCTGCCCTATCCATTAAAGGCGGAAATGGCCAAAAACAAAATTTGTAGTGTAGTATGTTGAATAAAATTAAAAAAAATCATAGTATAGCATGTTGAAAAAAGTCACAGTGTAGGTATGTCGATAAAAGTCATAGCATAGTACTTAGAACAAAGTAATAAAAAAGCCACCGTATAGTATGTTGAAAAGTGTCATGAAAACTCATAGTGTAGCATGTTGTAGAAAGTGATAATATAGTTTGACAAAAAAAGTCATAGTATAGTATGTCAAAAGAAGTCATAGTATAGTATGTCGAAAAAAGTAATAAAATACACATAGTATAGTATGTCGAAAAAAAGCAATGAAAAAGTCATAGTATAGTATGTCGAAAAAGTAATAAAATAGTCATAGTATAGTATGTTGAAAATGTTTATAAAAAAGTTATAGTATAGAATGCCAAAAAAGTCAGAAAAAAATCAAAGTATAGTATGTCTTAAATAGAAATAAAAATTCATAGTATAGTATGTTGAAAAAAGTGATTAAAAAGTCATAGTATTTTATGTCAAAAAAAAGTCATAGTATAGTATGTCGGGAAAAAAAGTCATTAAAAAAGTCAAAGTATAGGTATGTCGAAAAATGTCATAGTATAGTATTTTGAAAAAAGTGATAAAAAAAGCCATAGTATAGTATGTCAAAAAAAGTAATAAAAGACTTATAGTATAGTATGTAAGTAATAAAATAGTCATATTATAGTATGTTGAAAAAAGTCATTAAAAGTCATACAGTCATGTGAAAAAATTAGGACACCCATGCTAAAGTTGACTAAAAAGAGGAATAAAAAAAATTCATCTTTTGGAAATTGATCTTAATTAAAAATACAATCTTTAAGGACACCAATTTTGTTTGTATCGTAAATAAATAAATGTTCTTCCTTAAAATACAGGGGGCATAAGTAAGTACACCCCTATGTTAAATTCCCATAGAGTCAGGCAGATTTTTATTTTTAAAATGCCAGTTATTTCATGGATCCAGGATACTATGCATCCTGATAAAGTTCCCTTGGCCTTTAGAATTAAAATAGCCCCACATCATCACATACCCTTCACCATACCTAGATATTTTCATGGTTTTATTTCAGTTAGCCTAATAGCTGGTTTGATTTGCTTTTTGAAAAAGTCATGAAAGTCCTAGTGTAGGTATGTCGAAAAAATTAATCTAAAAGTCAAAGTGTAGCATGTTGAAAACTCAGAGTTTAGCATTTTGAGAAAAAGTAATAAAAAAGCCATGGTATAGCATTTCGAAAAGTCATAGTATAGGTATGTTGATAAAAGTCATAGTATGGTATTTCAAAAAAAGTGATAAAAAAGCCATAGTATAGCATGTTGAAAAGTCATAGTATAGGTATGTCGATAAAAGTCATAGTATAGTAAGTAAAATAGAGTCATGAAAAAGTCATAGTATAGGTATGTCAAAAAAAAGCCATTAAGAAGTCATTATTGAAAAAAGTCATAGCATATTGTGTTGACAAAAGTGCTGAAAAAGTCATGGTATAGAATGTCAAAAAAAGTAATAAAATAGTCATAGTACAGTATGTCGAAAAAAGTAATAAAATACTCAAAGTATACTCTAGTATGTCAAAAAAAGTAATACAAAAAGTCATAATATAGGATGTCTAAAAAAGTCACAAAATGCCATTGTATAGTATGTCGGGAAAAGTCCTGAAAAAGTCATAGTATAGTATTTTTAATTTTTTTTTAATAGTCATCCTGAAAAATTCGACGATTTCCTGCATGTCTTCCCCCTCACTCTTCCCCTTTCATATCTAGCTGCCCTATCCATTAAAGGCGGAAATGGCCAAAAACAAAATTTGTAGTGTAGTATGTTGAATAAAATTAAAAAAAATCATAGTTGAAAAAAGTCACAGTGTAGAATGTTGAAAAAAGTCATAGTATAGTATGTCGAAAAAGTGATAAAATACTCATAGCATAGTATGTCGTAAAAAGTAATAAAAAGTCATAGTAGTGGCCGGGTTAGCTCAGTTGGTAGCGCAGGCGCAGATATATAGTAGTGTATACCTCGACACAGAAGGTCCAGGGTTCGAGTCCAACCTGTTACGATTTCCTGCATGTCTTCCCCCTCACTCTTCCCCTTTCATATCTAGCTGCCCTATCCATTAAAGGCGGAAATGGCCAAAAACAAAATTTGTAGTGTAGTATGTCGAATAAAATAAAAAGAAATCATAGTATAGCATGTTGAAAAAGGTCACAGTGTAGGTATGTCGATAAAAGTCATAGCATATTACTTAGAACAAAGTAATAAAAAAGCCACCGTATAGTATGTTGAAAAGTGTCATGAAAACGCATAGTGTAGCATGTTGAAGAAAGTGATAATATAGTTTGACAAAAAAAGTGATAAAAAAAGTCATAGTATAGTATGTCGAAAAAAGTCATATTATAGTATGTCGAAAAAAGTCATAGTATAGTATTTCGAAAAAAGTCATAGTATAGTATGTCGAAAAAAGTAATAAAATACACATAGTATAGTATGTCGAAAAAAAGCAATGAAAAAGTCATAGTATAGTATGTCGAAAAAAGTCATAGTATAGTATGTCGAAAAAAGTAATAAAATACTCATAGTATAGTATGTCGAAAAAAAGCAATGAAAAAGTCATAGTATAGTATGTCGAAAAAGTAATAAAATAGTCATAGTATAGTATGTTGAAAATGTTTATAAAAAAGTCATAGTATAGTATGTCAAAAAAGTCAGAAAAAAAACAAAGTATAGTAAGTCTTAAAAAGAAATAAAAATTCATAGTATAGTATGTTGAAAAAAGTGATTAGAAAGTCATAGTATTATATGTAAAAAAAAAGTCATAGTATAGTATGTCGGGAAAAAAAGTCATTAAAAAAGTCAAAGTATAGGTATGTCGAAAAATGTCATAGTATAGTATTTTGAAAAAAGTGATAAAAAAAAGCTATAGTATAGTATGTCAAAAAAAGTAATAAAAGACTTATAGTATAGTATGTAAGTAATAAAATAGTCATATTATAGTATGTTGAAAAAAGTCATTAAAAGTCATACAGTCATGTGAAAAAATTAGGACACCCATGCTAAAGTTGACTAAAAAGAGGAATAAAAAAAAATCATCTTTTGGAAATTGATCTTAATCCCTTAATTAAAAAAATTAGGAAAAATCCAATCTTTAAGGACACCAATTTTGTTTGTATCGTAAATAAATAAATAAATGTTCTTCCTTAAAATACAGGGTAAGTACACCCCTATGTTAAATTCCCATAGAGTCAGGCAGATTTTTATTTTTAAAGGCCAGTTATTTCATGGATCCAGGATACTATGCATCCTGATAAAGTTCCCTTGGCCTTTGGAATTAAAATAGCCCCACATCATCACATGATGAGTCATTTCAGTTAGCCTAATAGCTGGTTTGATTTGCATTGAGAGATGATCTTATGGAAAGTACCCCATGCCAATCTCTAGGTATGGTGAAGGGTATGTGATGATGTGGGGGTATGGTGAAGGGTATGTGATGATGTGGGGGGGGCTATTTTAATACCAAAGGCCAAGGGAACTTTATCAGGATGCATAGTATTCTGGATCCATGAAATAACTGGCCTTTAAAAATAAAAATCTGCCTGCCTTAATGGGAATTTAACATAGGGGTGTACTTACTTATGCCCCCTGTATTTTAAGGAAGAACATTTATTTATTTACGATACATTATTCATTCACAAAGAAAATTGGTGTCCTTAAAGATTGGATTTTCCTCATTTTTTTAATTAAGGCATTAAGATCAATTTCCAAAAGATGATTTTTTTTTTATTCCTCTTTTTAGTCAACTTTAGCATGGGTGTCCTAATTTTTTCACATGACTGTAATATAGTGTCAGAAAAATGTCATAAAAAGTCATAGTATAGTATGTCACAAAAAGTCATACAAATGTCAGAGTATAGTATGTCATAAAAAGTCATAGTATAGTATGTCACAAAAAGTCAAAAATGTCAGAGTATAGTATGTCATAAAAAGTCATAGTTTAGAATGTTATAAAACATAATAACAAATTCATAGTATAGTATGTTGTAAAAGTCATAGTGTGTCATAAAATGCCATAAAAAAGTAATAAAAAGACATTGTATAGTTTGTCATAAATAGTATACCTGTATGTTATATTATAAAACTAGTCAGATATTACCTAAAATGTATGCACAAGCTGACCAGCAATAACAGAATCAATGTACACTCGCAATGGTGCAGGGTTAGTTAAAATGGAGTCCGAGCACCTTCTAGTTGCTGAAAAGCATGAGGTCAATAGACTCATATAACTAATAGTGTTAAATGACATCAAATTCTAAAGAACATATTTGGAACATAATGGGTGGTGTTGATAAAAATGGCTTGAGTTCATCTGACAATATGTAGGTTTGTCAGACTTGGGAATCACTGTAATACAGTGTATGTACTAAAGTATCGCATTTGGTGGTATAGAGTAAAACCAGATACAATTCAATTATTTCCCATCCCACTTCAGACAGTAAATAAAGTGTAGGTAAAACCTTTAGTTGTCTTTGTGACACTGATGTAACTGATTTTCCAGCACCAGGGTGTGTCCTTCATCCCTCCCCGTCACAGTGTCTGCTTCCTTCCCATCATCCCTCAGTGGGCGACTGTCACATTGTGAAATGTGAACGGCCGTGTGGGATCGCAGACCTTGAAAGCACTTCTGATAGCTGCTAAGTATCGAGCCACTAAACACTGAACAGTTAGGTTGCCTTCCTCTGCCCCACTCATAACCATAATCCATATATATATATATTAAGGGAGGTTAACAAGAAAGTCAATTGCTTTGTCATTTCAAGGTGGGTACATTTAGTGATGTACCAAATATAACTGTACTGCTATTGTTAGATAGAAAATCTGCCTTTTTGTTGTATCTTACACATTTTAAAATGTATCTAATTCTAATGGGATTTGAAAAGGTTTGATAAGAGAATTGTCTCATTCTGCAGAGCACCATGTAATCCTTCAATCGAAGCATTAGCATTAAAATAACAAACAGCGTGTCAACAGAACAAGAACAACAAATCACTTGAATATGAATGACAAATGTCATCATTCCTCTATATATTTAACCCTTTAACACCCACTCACCGGTTGGTGGTTGCCCTAAACAGATGGACTATTTTTGATTGTTAGACCCTTGCAATGAATTTGGACATACTATTTTCAAGGATTTATTACATTGTTGGACTGCTAGACTGCTTTAAAGGTAGGGAGACTCTAATTTTAAAGCTGCACTATATCCGCATATTTCATATTATCAATGGATGAAATGACTTTGTGTAATGTTAAAGGGGTTGCAAACCCACAGGAAATGATCCTTTCAGCTCATTGTTTTGGGTTAATAACCACTAACTTTACAGTTTCGGTTTAGTCTGGTGTTTCTAGCCGCAGAAAGAAGCTGATTTCATCAAATAAGTGCTGAAAACACACTTTACAATACCTGCCCAGCACCTCATGGTAGCGAACAAAGCATTTGGCTGCTAAAGAGCCTGGTATTTCCCTCAGGAGGTGGTGGAGACAAAAACCAAGGTAAAAGGAGATTAGTGGATTTCTAGTTTGAACGTTTGGTGTCCAGTAAAATGACTCCAAATGAATTCTACTATTAGTCCATGTCTGCTGGATGTGTAAATAGGAAACAATGTTTTATAATTCATTGATATATAATCATACAAAACATTTCTAAGTGTGCTACACCATATCTCTGTAATGAGAAAGTGAAACAAGAGCCCCACAGAACAACCCTGTCTGTATATGTTCCCATACAGCTAGGTGAGAGTATTGTGTTTGTTTGACCCATCCGTCCACCCCGACCCAACCCCAACACAGACTTTGAAAGTGTATTTAGATTAGAAACGTATTTGGGATACATTAAAAACCAACGTAATCCGAGACAAAATACTTTTCCTTCTACTTAATTCAGAATTCAGTTTTGTTGTGGAAACACAATTTTTGTAGGAAACATTGTGATGAGGCGCAGGGAATTAGAGGACCCAAATGCAGAGAAACGGCAGGCAGACAGGAGAAGGTTGAGCTCAAGGGTTTATTAAACACAAAAAACAGGGAGCAAACCGAAGGAGATCCAAAAAGCAAAAACTAACAGGAACAAAAGATCACAGGAAAACCAAATACAGCCACATGGGTGAAAACCGCTGACAGGAACAAACTGACCAGGCAAGACACGAACACAAACAACGATCTGACAAGAGACAATGGAAACACAGAGGCTAAATAAACTAGGTAACGAGCAAACACAGGTGACAACAGGGCTGGGGAACAGGTGGAGCACATTAGACAATGACACAGGCGGGAAAACGCAGGAAGCAAACTAGACACGACAAGACAAAAAACAGACTATCAAAATAAAACAGGAAACAGAAACATACACTACTCAGAAAACACAAAACAGGAACAGAAATATACAGAATAAATATACAAAACAGGAAACATACAGAAATACGCAAACAGGCAACAGGATATCCATAACCACAACAAACATGGTGCATTGTCCCAGAAAAACAGAAGGGCCCTGCTGAGCTGGAGCTGCACTAATGATAAAAATGACTCTGTGTTATTTTATTTGACTGTAACATAAAACTTACAGGCGTCATCAGGCTCTATGTGACCAAACTCCTTAATACCAATTCATACACACAGAGCAGGTCAAAATTGAGTTGTTGCACCAATACATTGTACAGGGCCAATTGTTCTACAGAAGCATGAAATAGATATTGATCCCGTTGTGTGCCTCTATTTTCTTCAGCATCTTCTCTCTAGCAAGGGTTGTAGATCATAGGCATATACCATAGCCAAGGGTAATTATCTCACAAGACTCCACTTATATTTTCTCTGATTTTATGACAAATGTACTTCATGGTAAAAGTACAAGTACACTTTCACATGATAAATAACCTATTTTTATGTTTTGAAGACTTATAAGGTTAATTTGCAAAAAAGGTTCTGAATAATTAACTCTTTCCATTATAATTTTATATTTTTTGCATGGCATACTGTATATTCATATATTGTAGGAGCACTTTGTAGATGCAGCATCCCGAAGCAATCTTTTCTCTGGAGCAGAAAGGTTTTTATATGCAAATAACCAATATCTGATATCGCAATATCAGGGATTCATACTGTATATATTTGATAGGATTCTGAAATCCGACATTATCATTGAGTGCAATGTTAGGAGTCACGTCAGACAGACAGTCAAAGTCAAAGGCTGACAGAAATAACAGTGATCTCTCAACATTTTTAAAGGTCAATAAACGTTTTACACAAAATTGATTTATGTTGTTCAAGGACACTGCCTTGTCAGGCAAATAGATATTAACAGTACCTGAATTGTGCTTCTGATGTTTTTATGTCTCTAAATATGGAAGACTGTTGTGTACCAGTGTTTTTCACTTTTGAAAGCAATTCAGTAGTTGTCTTCCTCCATTGCAAGATGCGGCAGCTCATTTGAAAAGTTGAGCAGTTCCATTTTATGCATTGTCAAAATGAAAAATAGGCCCAAACATTTCAGAAACTATTATTTGATGGTCGGACTTGCTGATAAGCGGCAAATTATAGACTATAGATTGTGAATGTTTCAGTCTTTTTCGGTGAAAGTAGAGATAGTCAATGTCAAATGCAGGACAGGCTTCTGCCTATGCTCTGTGCCCTTTGTTATCGCTATGCATTTTCTGCAGAGGATGAGAATACAATGCTTCTTGACCTACTTGGACTATTTTGCCGGAATGCCGCTTCACGCTGGCAATGACATTTAAAATCACAATCCTCATTGTTGAAGGAGCTGCTGAACCCTTATGCAGCCCCATCAGCAAATGGTCAAAACAGTCTGTTTCCTCTCGCATTTTCCATGACTGTTTCAATAGGAAGCAGCAATTCTGCTTACATTAAATCCAGCTTAACCTCAATTAAATGTCATGAAAATATTATATTATACTCATACTCATACAATTTTTTACTTTTAATTCATTTGAATTCAAAGCATCAATAAAGCTATACACAATAACCCCAGGATCCACAGCGTTTCCCCTGAAAAAAAACAAAAAACATTTGGAAATACAGAAAATTAGTGCAAAGCAGAAGAAAACACTTACTTTAGAAAATGAATCCATTTAAATAATCATGTAGGGATAAAACTAGATGTTATGTAATAAGACATGCAGAACCTACGGCAACTCCAGCCATCCATCGATGAGGTTGCACTCCACCATTTCAATCAGGAGAGACTTTGTTGCAAATATGCAAAGTTTATTTGTGCATATGCATATATGAAATGTAAAGAGTCTTTGAAGATTAGACTCCATTTTTATAAAAAATATTTTTTTAAAGGGGTAGAAAAGCCGAGACATATCCCCCCGATGGAGTCTGGACACTGGTGGTGGTGGTGGTGAAGTAGCCCGAAGACCGGACCGAAGGAGTCAACGGGAGAGGTCTGCCGGAGGAAGACCCAGGGTGCCGTGGGTGATGATGACTGGAGGTGGAAGGGGAGGAGCAGGGTTGCACTCTTTGCCTGAAATGACAACTGAAAGCAGCAGAGAGAAGACCATAGACAGTATATAATGGACCAACAGATCCCGTTGCTCTGGACAGAGACCAGTGAAGGATATTAGAAGCACTTTTCCGGTGAGCGCTGAGTGTTACTGTGTAGCCTCCAACTGAGAGAGACGACGTAAATGTGACGTGAGCAACCTGTCTGAAAGTTGTAAGTCTTCTGGTAGCTGTGCCAAGAGAAATCTCAATCATTCCCAATCTTGCAGCGACGGAAAGTGTAGGTATATGTAAGGAGATAACATGGGCACAGGCTAATTATTGCTAACTAAAATGCTAGTTAATATTAGTAATTAAACTTAAACAGCTAATCTAACCGTACGTACACACCGCCGCCGACTTGAGCTTCTAAACATACCGGAAGTCATTCATTTTCAATGGAAGCTGGCTTCTCTCAGCTGCAAGGAGCGTCAAATCTGTCGGCGTCGCGTTTTGGGCGTTTTGAGCGTCCAGAGCGTCAATCAGAAAGTTGAACTTTGGTCAACTTTATGGTAATGAGCTATGACGCGTTCAGCGGCGAGCAGCGGCAAACGGCAGCAACCAATCGGAATATAGACGTCCTTCGCGCTGGCTGATCCCAGAGAAACATACGATGTAAACTTTTGTTCCTACCAAGACATTAGTTCCATGAAAATGGAGGAAAATCTCATAATCGCCGTTGCTGGGTTCCCCTATCATTTATGATATGACATTGTTTGCGTGTAGGGACCAGTTAACGTTACCTGCCGGTCACGTGGTCTCTAAACAGTCTGCTCACGGTGAAGTCCTGCACAGATCAACAGCTGGCGGCTGCTCGCTCTGCCTGCATTCTGCTGCGGTTCAGCGGCTAACGAGCGAGCTAACTGCTAACAGACACCGCCGCGACCAACAAACAATACAAATTCTGTCATTATATATGCAATCTATAAAAGGTTTCTAGTGTCAATGGATTGGCCGTGCAGTGGCTGCTTGTGCTGCTACGTCAGAGCGGCCAAAGCGTCAATAAGCTTCCCCGTACTTTTTGACAAGCGTCCTCGACAGGGCGGCCAGAGCTTCTTTGCAGCTCAAGTCGGTGGCGGTGTGTACGTACAGTAAGTCAAAACTGCCTGCGAGCTTCTCCTGTACTATACAGTAATTCCTCTACTATGCAACAGTAAGTCACTTGGTTATGAAACAATCGTTAGCCTATTTTTACAAAAACGTCTGCTACCGAGCCATAACGTGAGGTACAAGGTAATGGAGCCTTTTATACATTGTCTTTCTTTAGAAATAAACAATGGACAAATAGAGTCTTTAAACGCTTCAGATGTAAAGTTATTCGCTGTCAAAGTGACATCAAAATGAATTGGTGTCAATGGGATGCTAACGTCGGGTGATCATTTGGTAGCATCAAAATGGCACCATAGGACCTACGGGTTGTTGACAGACGCTTACCCCCTTGAAGAAGACAGAGTTAAAGCAGGGATGTCATGCTGTGATTGGCTCGTGAACTTCATGGCCGATTCTGGTTGGTTTAACTGAAAAGTGAACGCCTCTAAAAGGAAGAGAGAGAGAGAGAGAGAGAGAGAGAGAGAGAGGTGGATGAAGTTTAGAAGCCTTCCTGAAAGAATTTACGCTGAGCTTCATTTGTTTAATTCTGTAGCATATTTAAGATTTTCTTTTTTAGACAGGAAATATTTAGCTTATAGTGTTTTCAGTGTACATGTACAGTATACAGTGTTTTTGTCCTTTGTAAAGCAGCTCATCTCTGTCTAAATGGTGAAACAGAATGAAAGGCTTTACATCGGGTCCCGTTGAAGTCAAGACAAATCAGGTAAATAACTATAATACATATTTGTCCTCACTAGGAGCATCCACATAAACAAAAGGGAATTTCAAAATGCTTTTAATTAATTATTCATTCATTTTGTTAGCTGTTGTTTACAGTCCTACTGAGGTAACTTTTCTAATGTTCAAAGTGAAAATAAATGAAATGATAATTGTTAAGGAGTGCAGGAAATATTTCTACACTGGGTTTGATGTGAGGTCTGGTTTTGGAGACGTACCTTTAACAGTAATGTACACAGAGTACACAGTATACAGGGGACCAGCCTGTGCTCTTCATTGTCTTGTCATGCTCTCTTAGTCGGTAAGAGGCACTCTGGTAAGTTTTGTTTTTAATTTACTGTTGCTATAGAAACACTAAAGAAAATGATGCCTCTTTCGACATACAGCGGTGGACCTGTGATAGCCAAGACACAGCATAAAATGTTGAAATTATGCTTTACAACCAGCTAAAAATTATTATTATGAATTTGAATTTTAGTCGAAAGAAAACAATATAACACCTGTGAACAATACCTACTAAGGTTTTACATTAGTTTTATGGACAGCCAGCATCGCCCCTTGAAACAGCAGTAAACCCTCTACCCGTAAACTAAAAGGTAGCTTATAGTCTACGTATAAGAAGTTTTTTTTGTCCTAGTTGAATATGAATTTTATTTTATTTGATAGGGACACTGCAATTTAACATAGCTTCAATACAGAGCAACAGTGGTGCTGCTCAGAGAGTTTATAACTGTTGCTAATTTTCAACTTGTCTGTAGTTGGGCTTTTTTACATGTACAGTCTAATTTGAATACAGCTTTCAGTATCATAAAACCACAATACAATCCCTCCGTCTACTTGGGTCTGGGTGATCAAGAATAGTGCAGTATTTAATGAAGACTATGCATCCTTGTGAAAAGCTTTCCCTTCATATCGATTGTCACAGAGCATAGAAGAGCCACTTATGCTTCATGCTGGCCGTCCATGTTTCCCACTGATGCCTTATTATATGCAGCAGCCATGCGCAAGGAGAGTGCAAATGTATTGATTGATTGACTGATTGATTGATTGATTGATTGTTGATGCCCTCAATTGGCAAAAGTCAAGGAACTGTTAGAAATGTAATTCCTAATGTTAAGATGTTTAAATCCTGTACACAGAATGTCTGTGGTGTTTGGTCAGGAAAAAGAACCATTGTATGTGCTTGAATAGACTCTCTCTCTCTCTCTCTCCCTCGCTCTCTCTCTCTCTCTCTCTCCCTCGCTCTCCCTCTCTCTCTCTCTCTCTCACACACATGCACACACACACACACACACACACAACAGCAATATATATAACGAAAAGTACATATTTCATACAGGGTTGACCTCCATCTAGTGGCAGAACTGATTCCACTTGAACACATTAAGATTAATGACTGAATCCCTGTAACATTGACACAGTGGTGAAACTCGACTGGACTAAAGTGGGCTAAAGAGAGTAGATAGAATAGAATACAATAAATATAATAGAACAGAATAGAATAGAGTAGAATACGAATTTGAAACATAATATAATAGAACAGATGAAGATAGAACAGAGCAAAATAGAATACAAAAGAACAGAACAAAATAGAGTAGAACATATTAGCAGAATAGAATAGAATAAAATATAACCAAATAGAATAGAATGAAACTTAAAAGAATAGAACATAGAACACAGAATGGAATACACTACAACATAATTGACTAGAATGAAATAGACTAGAATATAACATAATAGAGCAGAGCAGAATAGAATAGCATAAAACAGAACTGAATAGAATACAACATAATTGAACAAAGCAGAATAGAATAAAATGCAATGGAACATAATTACTTAACATCATTTTTAACTTATTATTATGCCAATCCACGCAAATGTAGGCATTTGCCAGGTATTTTAGTTGAAATGTTTCTTACGCAAACCCCCTCTTTATACACACAATAAATGGTACGGCGCCCTTGGAGCAGTTTGGGATTCGGTATCTTGCTAGAGGGCTGCTCAGCAGTGCCCAAGGCAAACTGGCAGCTCTCCAGCTGCCAGTCCACACTCCACACTCCAAAAAAATCACCACAATGGTGCACCCTCACTCAAACTGGTAACTTATACTTTCTAAAGAACCTTTTTTTTAATTTCACCTTTATTTAGCATTCTACATAATAAAACTGATTAAAACTTTACCACATAGGCCTCCATGTATTACTGCAACTATTTAAATTCAATAAAAATGCCAAATCTCCCAGTGAATGACAGGTATTTAATTAGGAGGAGTAAAAGCCATGACATTTCAAATGCAATCATTTCCAAGTGGGCAATGTAAATAGCAATTACAGCCAAAACAGTTATTACATACAAAGAAACGTTTCATTATAATGGGATGATATGAAAGAAAAATCCTTATTTACATATCATGACTAATGATGTAGTTGTATCTCGTTGCTCTAATTTGAATTTAAGTCCCATTGAAGTGGACACCTCTTTTGAAAGGGAGACCTGCAAGATGGCAGCATTAGGTTGTAGACAAAACCAACCAAAATCAGGTAAAAGATACTATACTAGACAATACTAAAGACATGTAAAGGTATTCAAATAGTCTTGTGTTCTGTCAGATAACATGAAGCTTTTCTTTTCCATTTCTGTCCAAACCTTAAGGAACAGGAAGTAGATAGATGGCTTGTGATCTGAGATAATGTTTGATTTGTAAAATAAGTAAAGAGATGATGGGAGTTTGCCCAGAATGGCGTTATGAATAAATGTATACAGATGACTCAGTCGACTTAATCAACAGCAAGCAACTGAATGCAGAATTTACTGTGGTTGCAACAGAGAGTTAAAACAATTCGGCTACTTGTGATTCGAACCAAACATCAAATAAAAGCTGGTGAAATTCACATTTCCTGCAGCAGCAGCACTGGCCATAAGCGATGAAAGCTCTTGAAAAGCATGATATGAGTCCACGAGGTGGAAATGGGTGCAAGCATCCTAAGCATACATGACACCAGAAAGGAACACTGAGTGTAATTTTACTTTGCCATTTTTTTTTTAATCACAGACAACAAAACGGCTTTTTCTCATATGAAGGGAAGGCAAACTTATTACTAAGAGTTCCAAGCTCTAGTTGGTTCCACGGCGGTTTTGCCATCTCATTAGCTTGTTCAATTTACAATTCTAACACGTCCTTTGAGGTTCAGTATGAGAACAGACAGTTCAAGCATAAAATATAGAGCTGTTCTCTTGCAGAGTTAATTTGTGAACTCCCTATAATGGTTTCTGTCTTCATTTGCTCACTTCTTTCTTAAAATAAGTAAGTCTTGTAACAATGTAAATAGTGTCTGAATTCTGTCAAACAGACCATGTATCCAAGCCTAAATGTGTTAATTAGCCATTTCATTCTCATTTTATGCTATAACACAGCAGTCTAGTTAAAAATAATAGTCACCAAAACTGAAAATGTACTGTCCGTCCCATTGGGTTTCTGTGCAGACAAGATTTACCATCTTAGCACTTATTACTCATTCACATTGGACTTTTTTCTGTGCAACAGTTAGAAGCAAAAAAAACAGCAGTCTGGAACAGAGAAGATCTTGGTGCAGCATATATGCATGGACACAGACATACCCAAAATGTAAAGGAACATTACTTTCGCTCAGCGTTATTGAGTAGGCTTATGTCACACAGAATCAGTTATATATTCACGTCACCAGGGAGGAGGCAAAACAATGTACTATTCATTATGGGAGTCAGGAACATCTACAAGGTCCTCATCTTATCTTGGTTAGGTTTAGGCAACAAAACTACATTAAATAAGAAAGTTAACTTACATAGCTTACGTAATAAAAAAAAAAAGTCAAAGTTGACTTTTGGTTTAAAACGGGACATGAACACCAGTCTCCCGGGTAAAAATCCTGTGTTTGTGCGATCCATAAACCCCCCAAAAACATCCTTCTATTCGCTATTTATACTACTCCCTACCATTGTCGCTCATCATACTACGTCATCGTACAGCGCTGCGGTCGAGCAGTTGCTCTGAGCATCTAATATTGATGCAGATGGGTGATCCAGCTTACTATTAGACGATGGCGCCCTACTGAGCCAACTAGGAGGTAGTGGAGAAATAATCAATCAAATATGTAGTTACTGATTTTTTGTATTTATGAAAATAAAACTCTAATTCAAGCACACTGGATTCAGCAAAAAGTACAAGTTTAATTGCAGAATGTAAACCCCACCAATTTGCTAAAATCCCCAAATTTCAACAAAAATACAATACACTACGATGATTACATAATATCACATATAACATCAGATCTCCAGCCTATAGCAGTTGCATTATGTAAAGCAGTGAACAGAAAACATGTGTTGTGCTGGTATGTTATATACAAAAAACACTGGAAATAAAGCATGTGCTGTGTGCAGTGAACTGACAAAAAATGAAATTCGGTTACAAAGAGTAAAAATAAACCCTGCACTGATAAAGCTCAGTAGATACGTACATCCTGGGAGTCCCTGTTAAGGAAAACGACAGCAGAGTTTTGCAGGTCACCCGAGTACTCCTGTCGGAGACAGAAAGAAAATTGAGTACAATAATCGCTAATGTATATCCTTGATAATGGTGTTTATCTTTAAACGTGTTTAAGAGTGTAATATTATGACAGATATTGTAATGGGGGCTTACATTGTGCCTTGCTTGTATCTCCTTAACTTGTCTCAGCACAGGATCCTGCTCTAGAAATGGATATTGAGAATATTTAAGCCATAAATTATATATTTAATGCGTATGCAATATTCCATAGACCTATGGAGGAGGTTAGTGGCAGGCTTTTGCCAGATTTAATATTCAAAGAAATGAGAAGTTGCCTTACTGTGCTGTTTCCACAATTTTCTCGCCAATATGACCAAGCCCACAAGGAGCATTATAGAAGCACACACCAGCAACGACTCCAAGATGTGGCTAAAACACAGACACAAGCATCCAGCCGTCTGAGCAGATAGTCCAGCTTCAAGAGCAGCTCAAGCATATAATCCAACTGTTCTTACGTAGTCACATGATGGCCATGATGATGACAGATTTGTCATAAATAGCAGTTGAAAGCACACGCATAAAGTATTGCTTTACTCTTACCTGTGACTGTTCCAGGACTCCTTAGTGATGGGTTTGGGTGGAGGCAGGTATGCAACAGACTGACTTGTTTTAGGTGTGGATGTCACAGATACTGCTGCTGAAGATAAAGACATTATAGCTGAAAAATTATGTTTTATTATAAGCAGAAGAGTGTTTGTAGCAGCACCCGCAGAGTTCATGACATCAATATTCTTGATAGGTGACCTGTGGTAATCGATACCTTGTACAGCTGGAGACATAGGAGCCCCTGCTATCTGTCACAAACACATATTGATCTTCAAAGCTGCTTTTGGCTACTTCTCATTTCAGCAGCTGCAGCGTGATGTGTGGAAAAGGGCACGCAGTCGCAGAATTGTGCCTCTTTTCATACCTACAATGCCTGTTTTAAATAGTTCTCAATAACATTCGGGAGTTCCAATTGGCAAGTCAGATCACTATCTAAACAACTCCCCATAGTACACTGATTTGCTAAACTCAACAGAGTTTTAGTAGATGTTTCCCAGACTGAAATCTCACAGTGAAAACGGAGCTTGTGAGATTTAGGATGGCTTTTGGTTTGTTTAGGATGATTGAAAGAAAAGTATTTTTAAAGCTGGACTGATCAATATTTTTATATAAACCGTGAGTCAAATGAGTATGCCTAATGTGAAAGTGTTTTTTAATTACATTATTTTAGGGTCTTTCAGCTCATTGTTTTGGTTTCAAAGCCACACAACTTTCCTGTTTTGATTCACTCTTAATAATAACAATAATAATAATTATAATTTATTTGATATAGCACCTTTTACAGACAGTCACAAAGTGCTTCACACAGATAGACATTTGTTAAAATACAGTAGGATCCAAAACAGAAAATAAACAAGCAAAAACAAATACAATACCAATGAAGATTAAAAGACTGTGGCTCTCATGAACCTCGTTTACAGCCAAAGCTATTTTCGGATAATGAGGATATTTTTCTCAGTTTTCTCAGAGTTGTTTGAAATCAAAACAAAGCTAAAAGGAGAGTGAATATTCTGGCCCCTTGGTGAATACAAATTCACCAGAAACAACTATTTTAATGTAATGCTAATTGCTCCGTGGAACTAAAACTAAAAATGTTGGCATTTCAATTTCATAAGATCGTAATATGTTAACTGATGTGTTTGCTTGTTCTGCTTCCCCCAAGTGCCAAAAAACAACAAAGAATAGCCTAGTGCAGCTGCTACAATGAATCAAATAGGAATGGATCACTGACTTGTCTCGATTCCAATTGAATCTGAAGGTTTTGATATGAAAGGATCATTTGTTATATACAGTTTTCTTTTAATGTTTTTTTTTTGTAAACCTACCAGTCGTGGGTCGGGGTGTGACCAGCACATGCACAGCTATCTGCTGCTGTCCTGCGGAACACCAGTACCAGCCGGTATCTCTCATCTGCAGCTTCTTTAAGGTTATAGTGAAAGTCCTAGTTCTGTCATCGCTGATGGCCACGGAAGTGTCTTCGTAGCTCCCGTCAGAACCTGTCAGCAGACAGGAGCTCCAGTCTCCGCTCCGACACCACTTCTTCTCGCTTTCTCTGTTGGCAAGCAGTCACAGGGGAGTCAGCGAAGGCTGACTGTCCATCAAAGTTTGGCTTGAATTGAAAATTTGGAAAAGAAATAACCATGTGTCTCAGTTTCGCTGATGCTTTAGAAATGTTGTTATAAAAGTGAGGATTCTACATAGTCTCATGGTAAATAAAACTGACACAACCGTAACATGATGAATGGGACAATAAAATAGGCTACCTGTATCTCTCACTGTAGTGGCATTCAACTGTGATACTACTCCCTTCTTCCCCAATCAGGCGGCTGTTCACCACTGACATGCCTGCAGGAAAGGAATCAACTCATAAATACAGCCTTACATTTGTAATCTAATGAAAATGAATAAATAAAAAATAAAAAACATTTCCAATGGGGATCAATAATAGTTCAAAATCACTCAATTACTCACCATGAATGACCTTAATGTTAGTGTAAGCAACATCATCAGCGCTCCACGCACCACCTATCTCCACGCCACACATGTACCACCCAGAGTCCCCCTCCTTCAGGTTGCTCATGGTCACAGTGAACACCAGCTGGACCGGGTCGTCAAAGATGCTCACTTTCTCCTCAGCTGGATTGGCCGAACGGGGCTCATCTGTTCGAGCTAAACTGGTGCAGAACTCCCTCATCTTCCCCTGACACCAGTATTTTACATAGCCGGCATACTGAGGCCCATAATGACACGGGACTGTGAGAGGTTGACCCTCCATAACTGCATGCTCCCCCTCGGTGGTTACCCTGCAGAGGAAGGCTGATGGAAGAGATGATTCAGTGTTGAACACTAGCTTGAACTTACATTTTCTGTAAATGCTGCAGGCAAATCTGACTCACAGTGGACATTTCTAATCTATGAATGAGGAACGGGGAGAGTGGCCTTGAGCAATACTTGTATCCCCTTTGGTTTCGGTTTCCTTTGTTACAAAACACTATTCCCACTTGAACTTCCTTCTTCATATGCCTGTTTCCGAAGTTGGATTATCCCTCTATAGTAGAGTTATGTGGGGACAAATATAACAGGCTTTTGGAGACTTGACAAAATAAACATCAAACTAAATCTTGCAAAGGGGCAAACAATACAGAAGCTTGGAGGATTAAAAAAACAAAAGCCTTCTCCGGGTCCTGCGGAAAAAAAATATTAAAAACCTATCTAGTCTGTCTTCAAGAAAAAATATAACACGGAAAAGTAATAAAATACTAAAGAGGAGTGAAGCATAACAACCATTTTACAATAATAATAGCATTTGCCAAAAGCACGCTATTAAAGTGAGGGGGCTGCATCATAGACATCAGTTATCTGCAGAAAAACAAGCATATGATCTCAATAATTTCAGTAATTATTACCTGGGAACCATGGTAACAGGCTGAGGACGATTAGAAAGGGTTGCAGCATGTTTCGCCGTCAGTTTGAGGTTTACCAAGTGAACTCTCTCCCTTGTGTAAACATGGACTCCAGGTTCCGCAATGCCAAGTTCCCCTCGGTCATGTGACCATAAGTTGGATCCAGATGTTCCAGATGTTAACCATGTAGGTGCCAGTTAGATTTAAATAGTAATGAATTATATTAGGAAACAACTAACAAGCTGTGCTCACTGTGGCATTGATGTGAAATACCAGAAATGTTCTATGACCTTCTGTAAATAATTTTATAAAAAATAAAACATCGTGAAGGGGCAAAATGTGTGAAAAATTGCACACACAAAAATGCAATACAAATTGTTGTATTTCCGTAAATTGACCCATTTGCTATGATCTTTTGTAGCCTATATCCCAAAAGGATTTAAGTATTTATCTTCTCAGACAGTCCCTGTCTGGACAAAACCTCGCAAATTCCACAATATTAAAGAAATTAAGACTTGAGGGGCATAGTTCTACATTTTAGGAAATAGGCTAAATTGGATGAAAAGATTGGTATGGTAAATTAAAGAGGAGTGGTATCAATCTTCTCATCTAACTCTGAACAAGAAAGCAACAATGCTTATTTACGAAAATGTTGAACTATTCTTTTAACTATGGTTATGGCCTGTAAGTTTAAACATGTCATCTTCCTTCTCATTTCCCCTGCTTTTAGTTAATTGCAATGTTACACATCTTTTTAATAACTTATTCTTCCAAGCAACCACATGCGGAGTGCTTTCCCTCCATGGATGCAGAGGATTCATTTGGCAGGCTACAATGAAATTATTTGATTTTGGTGCCTGAAAACTTTGGATTTAGTCCAGTCTTCATTTGTCGGATTAGGCTTCAACCCACAGCCCCCTCAGCCACTGAATTAACAAACAATTATTCAAAGCTTCTCAATATGCTCTGTGAAGGGTGTCAAAGATATCCCTAAAGCCTCTTGCTTTTTTCTTTGGCTGCAAAGCCTTCTATGGTCAACCATTTCCTTGAAAAATGTAGGGAGAATTGAAACTGATATCAGATTTGCCAATAGAAACTTAACTTTCACGATACTAATTATTTGTATCCAGGCTTCATGCCATATCAGGGCAACTGCACATATCCCAATATCCTGATATTCCTTGCAGCTTTGTAAAAATATATAAATTAAAAAATAGATATTTAATTGAATTGAATTAATTGAATTGCTTCATCAAACTAAGCAAGATTAGCTACAGTAGATAGAACTGTCCTCCGCCTCACAGAGCATGTAAATTAAAATGTCAGAGGGAAAAGGTCTTCTATTAGTCTCTCAGCCATCATTCTTTTTAGGAAAGCGGAAATGTCTTTGTCTTCACCGATAAATGGTGCCACATTATGCCTCCTTGGGTGGTAATATACATTACCTAGTGGTTTGAAGGTACTCAACTCCAGCACTTTAATTTTACAGTATTTTATACTTCCACTCCACTCCACTTGTATAATATTTTTCTTTTTACTTCTTTACATTTACTTGAGAACTTTAGTTACTTTGCAAATTGAGATTTTAAAAACCTACATTGACAATGTGATACATTTCATATACCAAACAGTCAATGGAATTGCTAGAATCAGCTCTACCTCGACCAACCATGACGCTAAAATGTGGCTTACATGTAAATGCACAAGTAATATTATGCAATATTATACAACATAACTTTGACTGTGAACATTTTGCCTGAACAGTGGGTACTTTTAAACTTTAAGTAAATTGCTGATAATACTTAGGTACGTTTACTTAAAGGTGCAGTAGGTAAGCCTTATAAAACTAACTTTCTGTCATATTTGCTGAAACTACCCCTATGTTCCAGTAGATACATGAAGCAGGTAATTTCAAAAAAAAGATTCCGGCTCCTCTGGCTCCACCTACATCCTGTAGTGCGATTTGCAAAAATCCACAGCTCCCTGATCAGATGCACCAATCAGGGCCGGGGGTGGGGGGGGTCTAACTGCGTTTCAATCTCTGCTCATGCACACTCATTCATTCTCCCTTGTGGGGAAAACGTTTTGGGCTTTGGCGGAAAGGGGGGAGGGACTGAGAAGTTGTCGATGTTCACATTTTTTGGCTAAGTCCTGGATCTTCGCAATCCTACCTACGGCACCTTTAAATGTTACATATTATGCTCATATTCAGCATAATATACTATACTATATATAATGATATACCTGTATATAACATATTTAAATTCTTTCATTTTCAAAAAACACATTTTTCCGTCTGAAAATACCTGTATTCACCCTGGGTCTGAAACGCTTCTTTGAATCAAATGCTCCAATAATGTTATCCATTCAATATGTAGAGGTAGGTAGATAAACTACCTCTCTGTCTGCTTTTAAATCAGCATAGGAAGGGATGTAGATCTGGCCTTTACAGGAGAAACCTGGGATGCCAGCTTGATTAAGTCCATTTTTCATCTCTTTATGCAAGGCAGTTCCACATCCAGTTCAAACTGGCCCACACAGCTAAAATGTACCCTCAGGTTAGTACATTCTTTGAGAAATATAAGTGGATCTGCACAGTCACAAGCAACTGAGTTGGAATGAGTTTACATCAGTTATTCCAGAGCAAGTATTTGAAGCAAACTCTCCCATTGCTCTGGGGTGCAATGTTCTTGCTTTCCCCTCTTACATGATTGCCAGTAGACCTGCTGCTAGTCTCGCACTGCCAGACCTTCCTCCACAGCGTTGTGGAGGAGGGTCTGGCTAGTTCACACAACATTCCGGGATGGGAGAAAAACATGCTCTGGGTTATTGGCATTTCTTTAAACTAATTACAATAATCTTGGGCAGCGCTAAGCGCCGGACGCAGGTTCCGGAACTCTGCAAAATAGCCTCAGGAAGGAACTTGTTTTGGTGGGACACGTGCACGTAGGGAAGCAAGTTCTGGAATTAAAATGGCTGTTGAGTGTGCGATGAGAATTAAAAAAAATAAATAAATAAAAAATGATAATTTGTCTGTTCTAGCATGGAGGATGTTTCCCCGAATCGACCAGATGCCAACACAGAGAAAGTGGAAGGTGAGGGACATCCAGCAGAACATCTGGCAGCACCGGAACAATCCCGGAAATGAAACGTCATCGATATAGACTAACCTGCTCACACTCACTCTTATTCTCATAAGAGTTCATCAACTTAAAAAAAAAGATGCAACATGTGGGGTTCAAAAAACATTCTACAAGGAACAAGCCCTTTCCTAGCAATGTTCGCTAAATTATATTTTGTTTAAACAGATATGTTTCTCTGTAGCCAACTCCAAATGTAGCATGCAGCTTCTCCAAACTCTGATGTAAAAAGTCATATATTTTAAGCTGTAATATGATTATATTGATATCTCCGTAATAACGCGGGGTTAGGGGGGTACATTGTCTATTTCCTGTAATGTACTTCTAATTTATTAATAGAAATAACAATTTTGCCTTTTCAAATATAAGAAGTAGGGCCGTATGGCCCTGTTAACTTTTTTCATGACTTAATACATTTGTACATTACCTCTCCATGCTCATTTAGAGAATACCATGCTTTCAAAAGATGTCGATATTTAGATTATTTAAAACAAGTCTTTTGTGAAAAACAAAATGTGTTTCGTTCAAGAACGGCTTCATTATTCTCCAGGTCACCATTTCAATTTTTATTTTTTCTTCTCGGTGCAAAGGGGAATGCTTTACAAATTTTTAATATAAAAAATGAAATGCAAGAAATCAATCATAATCTGTAAAAAAAAATGATGCAACTAATTCAGTGTTGATGGTGGGATGTGACTCAGTGGCACAAAAGTAGATGTAGCATCATGTCTGGAAGGGGATCTTCTCTTGTCCTTATCTAGGAAAAAAAGAAGAAAGGTGGTTGGGTTAGTGACATTGAGGTTATGGGAGTAGTTGTTTTTGTAAAAAAAAAAAGAAAAAAAGAAGCAAGAGCTGTATGCCCTTACCAAGTCTAAAAATTCAATAACATGGTTTTTCCTCGCAAAACAAAACCAATACTATGTAATGTGCTATCATGTGGATCTCCCCATAGAGCACCAAAAGGACAACGATATATTGTATTTCTTGTTTTCCAATAATAAAGCATACATCTGTGTAAAAGCTCACATAAACATCAGTGGAGTTAATAAAATCTAGCATTTATTACCTATTGACAGACTCTACACTATGGACACTAATGCGTATCTCACGCACATCAACTTCCAGAGAGATTTTTTCAAAAAGATACCAGTGGCATAAAATACATAAAAACCACATTCTTTTAACTATGTGGCGTTTATGACCTTGGCCAGTCCGGTTTTAAACCATTTCAATAAACAGAATATTGCAAACAAACTCAAGGTCTAGCACCGAAAACTGCTTAAATACATTTATTTTTCCAAGTTAGCAGTGTGCAGGGGGTTATTTTCAACTGTTGACCTACTCGTCCTACTCACTCGTCTCATAAAATAGATGTGCAAATTATTCTTCCCTTCCCCTAAGTGGCTATACCACTTGTCAGGCCGCTATAAGAACCTGTTCTTAATGACTTGCCTGTAAAAATAAAAGGTGAATAAACTAAAGAGGACATACCTTTGTCCAGACTGTTCTCCAGCATGTTCAGGCCTAATTAATTGACTAGTGGCTCCAAAAAGTGCTAGTTGCTACTTGACATGGGAGAAATCACTCAAACAGGGAGGTAGTCTTAATCAACAGCTGCAGAAAGGTCTTACTTTGGGCAGCTTTAAGCATTCAGCTGGAAGGAAAACTAACTACAGAATATAATAGGATGACTGATGTGGCATGTGTTGTGTCAAATATCAATAAATAAATAAAAACCAAACGTGAATATCTCCATTTTGGTTTGAACTAGACTGAGACAAAGCAAAAATTGCATTTTGGAATCCAACTATAAAAACTCCTAATAGGGCCAGGCAATAAATCAAATTTGAATCGGGATTACGATTCTCTTATCTTGTTTTATCTTCTGAATGAAAAGCAAAGTTCAAAAAGGGAAAAGTTTTAAAGGGAAGTTTCAGAGTTCAAGGTGTTTTCACTGTTGTTTTTTAAATTCAATAATTGTAACAGCTTTCCAAAAAGTCAATGAGTAATCGTGTTAAACAACAGTGATTTCAACATTGACCAAAATAATCGTCATTTTGACTTTTCTTTCATAATCGAGCAGCCCTAACTCCTAAAATAAGAAATTCATGTGTGAAATATGCACCTTCTAAGAGGGGGACACTGTGAGTCAGATTCACGTCTGTTTCAACCAATGAAGTTCATCACAACCAGATGGAGGACGGTGTGAGCGAATAAGAAGTCAGCGAAGGCTCTCTCTGGGGAGATGGACAGGAAGTCTCCTTTGTTCTGTGGGTTGATCTGGATACGAAGACACACTAAGAAAAAAAATCAAAAGACATAGGAGGATTCAGTTGTTGTTTTTACACACTTTAGAGCCATAAGTAACATTATGAAGTAATATTTTCATTATTGGTAAAAATAATGTAGACAAAGTTAGATTTTTTAACTGAAAATAAAGCTCTGCCATTGTTCCTATTAGAGAAGCACCGATTACAACTTTCTAGGCCGATTTCGATTTCTGATTTTCTTTGAGATAGGCCAGCCAATACCGATTTTAGCCAATTCCGATTTCATTTTTTGTAACCACTTTACAGCACACACAAATATTTATTTTCTATCTTTTCTTTAATAGAACATAGAACTTTTTTGAACAGATAATGGATCAATATAAAATACAACTATATAAATTACTCCTGGTGTGGGAAATTCACACACGTCTAAAGTGCAATGTTAGAACCATTTCCTTCTTTTCACATCCAATATCCAACTAAAAAAATGTGATTTTGGTTTTTGATGTCGTCCCTCCACGCTTTACTTTTTCCTTGCAGGTGTTGCATATTGCAAACTTGTTATCTTCTGCACACACGCTGAAGAATTTACAAACAGCTGACATGTTGCAGGTTAATTCACGAGGTTCCTTACATGTGTGAGAATAGCACGGACACGCGCTTCTCACCGAGAGCGGGTACGCGTGACACACGGCGGAAAAGTTGAGAAAAAGAGACTGTGCTGTCGCGTCCATTTGTGCGTACACCCTTGAGAACTGTAACTCGTATAACTTATGTCGTCAGTTAATTGTAGCGTTGACCGGCATGAAATCGGCATATGTCAGACTACCCTGCCGGTCGCCGGTCATGGCCGAGCACGTGAAAACCGGCCAATTCCAGTCACCGGCCGGTCTATCGGTGCATCTCTAGTTCCTATGGTTACATTTTCACAGATAGGTGGATCTGAAGTCAAGATTCATCATGGTGCATCTGTAAGTCTGAATATGAAAACCCTGAAACAACGGAATTCGAAGGGCACTCGAAGAGCGCAGACCTCCGCCAAGACATGCCCTATCTCACAATGTTAATGTAGTGTCAATTTTCCCAGATGGTGCTAATTTTTCCCTATCATTTTTGACAACACCTGAATGCAGCACAATTGCCCGATCACGCAATACTAACGTAAGTGAATATTTTATTTTATTTAAATGGGTTCTTTCTTGGCCCATACTACACCCTTCCACTAAGTGTCATGAAGTCGGGCCAGTAGTTTTTTGTTTGTTTGTCTGCTGACAGACAAACAAACAAACAGAGCCATGGCGGAGAAATTGAGACTTGTAATGTTGTCGGTAATGGAGTCCGATTCATTCTCCCTAGAGCTATGTAGGCGGTCAATATGAAAACCTCTTCCTCATTGGAGCCACAATTTGATTGGTTAAAGGAATACGCCACCATTTGTTGAAATAGGGCTTATCACGGTCTACCCTGGCTGTAGATAGGTGGGCAAACACATTTTTTGTCTCAGTGCAAGTAATTAGGTTGTTTTTTTGTCTTTTGTTGGCTCACTTTTACTTACAACATGCTAACCGCAACATAGGATTCCATTCACTACGCTAAGCTAACTAGCAGCGGCGCTGCCGGTGTTGCACCGGACTAAAACAACGCATGCACAAAAAATGCGTTGGCCCACCTATCTACAGCTAGGAGAGACCGTGATGAGCCCGATTTCAACAAATGGTGGCGTATCCCTTTAACAATATTGTGCACATCGTGATGTTTTTTTCAAACTGATAACCAAATTTTAAATACTCAAATAATTCTGAAAAATTAAAAATTCATATTATGGTGCAGTAGGGTTTAGACAATCAATCGATTTGTCAACAGACAGAAAAGGGTATCACCAACTATTTTGAAATCTATGAATTAATGATAATAGTTTAAGTCATTTATCACTAACATATGCTAAACTTGGCTGGTTCTCTGTTTTCCATCACTGTGAGGTAAACTGAATATCTTTGGGTTGTGATGGGCTATTTTTTATTATTTCTGGAGATTTTAGAGACAAATGATCAATTTAAATAGATGAATCATGCAGGTCATGATCATCACATCAACCCAATTGCTCAATATCACCCATTTTATTGTTTACTCATGTAGTTATGTCAATATGAGCTCTGAGTAACAAGGTTTTTCTCTGTCCTCCACTATGGGAATACAATTGATTCTGAAAGTACTAAGGCACACCCAGTAGCTAGGGCTGCACAATATGAGGAAAATATGTGATATTCGATAACGTTGAATATCGTGATAACGATATTACTTGAGATAAATAAAACGGATATTAAAGTGTTCTCAGTTCTTCTGCTGCTTGTTGAATTTAAAACAAATGAAAGGAAATCATTTCCAACATTTTATTGAACAACTGAACATTGAATTGAATATAAAACAAAGAATGACGGTTACATTTTAAAGGGCAGTTTTCTACTGCTATTTTCTTTCAGTGTCTTTGGCGATATGTCGCAACCTTTTGCGATGTGTATATTGCGCCAGTTGATATCGCGATGATGATTAAAAAAAATGTATTTTAAGTTTAAGTATATAAAGTTTATTCAGCACACCTAGCTAAGACGGATGCATTCTAATGCAACAAAACTGGCCTTCATGAAGGTTATAATGTGCTTCTTAAAACTGCTGTGGAGAGGTGTTCAATCAGCTGTGTGGTAATTTTGGAGGCTGTATGGTTTGTGATGCTTTTGTGTTATTGCATTATATACATTTTATGACACCAAGGGGTTTCTTATTTAGTCTGATGAGACTGGGTGGATAAAACACCTCTAATTATAACACAATTCAGTAAAACCACAAACTAATGCCGCGTTCTATTTACCCCTTTTAACTACGATAACTTGAATCAACACCTTTCTACAAACGTTTTACCTTCATTAATGGTTTATTGCAAGGCTTTTGTAACGTTAGTAGACTGGATCACTTTTAGCTAGGTGTGCCTAATGTGGCATCTGAGTGTACTTTTTCCATTCTAATTGAGTAGGTGAACATTTCCATACTTATTGTACGTGCTGTATAATTTACAACTCCAGCCATTGGATGTTAGCATGGTTAGCTAACTTGTGTCTGCACACAGGTTCACTAATGGGCCAGAAGTCCAGTGACTGACTGATACCCTCGAAACTGACGCATTGTATAATTCATTGGCAAGGCATAACAACATTTAACTGAATTAATATTTACCTCCGAGAATGAAAGCGCCCACACATGAGATGAAGCCCGACAGAAAGCTATTGAAGGGGAAGGTGCCAACGAGCAGACAGTAGAGGAACTGCAGCGCTCCTGTCAACAAGATGTACAGCAAATATGCATCCACCACTTTCAGCTTGTTGGGCGTCGTGGTGGTGTACTCCTCTAGAAACCGAGAAATAACCGATATGACTGAATTCGACATGATTTTGCCGTCTTATTTGTACAAATGAGGTCAATGAGCGTTTTGCACAGGTCCACTTCCTTAAGCGAATGAGTGACGTGTCCTCGTCCACCGGAAGCGGCCTTGGTGTTACAAAGAATATATTCCGATTCCGTCGCTCGGAAAGAAGAGCAAAAGGGCCCGTTGTTGAAGGAAAGAATCCTTAGCGCCGCCCAGAGTGATAGAGGGCTCTGGCGCCGCCCACCGTACAACAGAGAGGTGTAAAATTTGGAAAGATGATTTACTCTGCCAGTATTTCGAGGTGCGGCTGCGTTAACTACATTCTCGATTCTCACCCATTTTCTTGGCTCCGAATGGCCCCAGTGCCTCATCTTTGAATCACAGTCACCCACAAGTTAAGCTTTTGCAGTTTTTAATTTCACCAATCATACAATTCACACAAAGAACACACACAACAGCAATAACATTACACTAAAATAATACGTGTACTTGCCCGTCCAATAGGCTAATAGTTCTCCCATTGCCAAATTGACGCAGTGCGAATATTCGTTTGCATTTATTTTTTACTGTGAACGGCCCGTCAGACTTTGTATTAGATGGAACATGATTGACTAATGACCATAGACTATATGACTGTAAAAAAAAAAAGAAAAACAAATGCGAGTTATGCTTATTGCCGACCGTTGACGCATCTTCATAATAGACCATCTTTGTATTCGGTCAGCTGATCTATAAACGACTTACAAAACATCAGAAACTAGCCTACAGACACAGAGGCGTACATTTCAAAGCAGATACAGAGAACCGTGTTGTCAACCTCTTAACTTGATGTAACTGAATGTAGATAACCAATGGAGCCTGCTACAACACTCACAGCTCCGATACAGACCGATTGCGAAACAGAGTAAGTAACTCAGATAGATAAACAGTCTGGTACAACCTCCTTCAGCACACCGCTGGGCTGATTACATCAAATGCTAGCTAAAATAAAAACAAACAAAAAAACTGAATGTGTTTACTGTGTCCTGTACCCCTTTAAGGCATTTATTGGGATAATCTGTGTAGTACAATACTTAACTAGAGTGCTATGTCATTGTACCAATATCAGTTTGGATATAAAATATACATGTTCTTATATGTGTTATATCCATGTGACATTACACTTAATTACAACATTTTATAAATGTAACCACCGAACTGTTTTAATAAAACGCAACTGCTTTTACCGGTAAGCTTATCTGACATGAATAGGGGGTTAAAATATTGTAAAATCAGTGATCACAAAGTTGTCTATCACTGGCTCACTTTAACTTCCAGAATCAGCACTGTAGAGAAGAGCAGCTTTGAGTGACACTCCAAGGTGAGCCAGTTGACTGGATGACTCGGCATATTTTAAATGCATGTTGACTCCAAGCATGGCACAGTAAACTTCCTGAAATTTAAATTACTCTTAGAAGGTCAGAGGTAATCATAATAAATATTGACCAATACATCGCTGCTGCTGTGGCTTTGGTTGACAGCATGGTGGCTGTAAAATGTGACACTCCTGGGTGGGTTTGGTCTATTCAGACAAAGATAACGCTGACTTAAACCTGTTAGTATGGTACATTCAGCGTGTGTCGAATAATTCCTGTACTACCTATTATCTCTTCGTTCTTTGTTTTTGTTTCTCTCTTGTTAGGCCAAAGTCTTACTGCACTTTTTAAAAAAAGACTAAAAATCTCCGGCTGGTGGCCTTTCTCCCCCCCCCCCCCCCCCTTTTTTTTTAAAAAAAAAAAACATTTTTTTTTTTTTTTTTTTTTTTTTATATATTTTTTTTTACAAAAAAAAAAAAATACTTGTAATGATATATAAATGGCTACTAACTCTTCTGCAAGTGTAAAATGACACTGTTATGTCACTAGCTATAAAGTCTCGCACTGCTAGACCTTCCTCCACAGTGCTGCGGAGGAGGGCCTGGCTAGTCCACACAGCATTTCAGGATGGGAGAAAAACGTGCTTTGGTTTATTGGCATTTCTTTAACCCAATCACCTGCCGCCTCTGCAAAATAGCCTCGGGGAAGGAACGTGTTTTGGTGGAATGTGCTAATTCAAAAGTTGTTTTAGTCGTGCAAAAAGAAAACTCAGAATGGACAGATAGTCTAGCTAGCTGTCTGGATTTACCCTGCAGAGATTTTAGGAGCAGTTAACCATAGTCCTCAGAAATCGCCCAGAGTTTAAAATGCCAACACAAAGAAAGCGGAAGGTAACGGACATCCGGCAGAAAAGAGTTGCATCCGGTGGAATTTCTGGCGGCACCGGGAGCAATCCCGGAAGTGGAACATCGTGGCTACAGACTACTAGCTATACAACTAACACATAACCTCACTGAGGGTTAACTGATAATTTCTCCTCTATGTCTGGTCACAACAGGTATTCAGAATGACCTATGGGCTCGGTTTGTGACCCTGCCAAACCAGGATCGAATATGGACTCTGACGCTCACCAACAAGGCGGTGCGCAAACCTGCGGAACAGGGTACGACCCTCCTCTCAGTCTGTTTGTTTATTTGGAGATAACAGCTGTAATTCCAGAGTGCTGTATGCATTATAAGACTCATGTCTGTCATCCTCTTTTACCTCTAGCCCACAAGACTCCCCTGGTGATGGTCCACGGCTTTGGAGGAGGGGTGGGCCTGTGGATCAGGAACATGGACACGCTGAGTCGGTCACGGCCTGTTTACGCCTTTGACCTCCTGGGCTTTGGTAGGAGCTCCAGGCCTCCCTTCCCCTCAGATGCTGCCAAGGCAGAGGAACAGTTTGTTGACTCTATTGAGCAGTGGAGACAGTCTGTAGGCCTGGAGAACATGATTCTGCTGGGACACAGTCTGGGGGGGTACCTGGCTACCTCCTATGCTATCCAGTACCCTTCTAGGTAATAATACTAATGGGACATCATGTAAAGCTTCAGATTAGGGGCAGCTGCAGAACAGAATACTTGCAGCTGGCAGTGATTTGTTTGAGAATAAAGGACTTCAGTAAGTCATGTATTATGGAAAGACATTAGTGAAGGTAGAGATTGTATTTGAATAGTGAACGATGAATATGTCATGTTGAGAATGAACCTGATTCATATCTAAAATTTAGAAAACTGAATTTCACTCAGAAAGATCAGTAATAATCAAATTCAGTGTCACACTATTGTTTCAGTTGCTACAGTATTTATACCTGACAAAATATAGTTTAATACATGTGTTTAAGGAATCCATTGTATTAGGGCTGCACAATTAATCGCAATTTTATCGAAATCGCATTATGGACTAGTGCAATATACAAATCACTGGGGGGGGGGGCAATGTTTGTTAAAGGCAAAATATGTGTTAAACCATTCTAAAATAGTGAAAGTATTATGGTGCTGCAGAGATGTCCCGGCCTACAAATCGTATCCTACAGACTAAAGAAAAAACGTCTTTGTTTGGTACAGATCCTGGCAAAAATCACACTATAATAATTTTTTTTATATACGTGTATATATATTTTTCAATGAAAATGAGAATAATGATACAAACATGATCATTCCCTCCAATATCATGAATCATATCGCAATCGCAATATCAGTCAAAATAATCGCAATTAGATATTTTCCTAATATCGTGCAGCTCTACATTGTATGTTCATTTCAGTTGTTTTGAATGAATGTAGCAAATTCAAATTCTTGCTAGTCAGATATGATCTTTATTGGCACTAATCATTTTCCACAGCCTCCAGGAAAATCCACAGTCATTTATGCTGTGGTTGTTTTCCAATTGTAGAATATTTATGGTTTAGTTCTTTTGAAGTTTGTTACTTAATACAGGTGCAAAAAACGTCATGCTCTTAAGGGAATAGTTTGCCATTTTGGGATATAATTCACTTTTTTGCAAAGAGTTAGAAATCACTCTTATGTTTGCATGGTAACTATGGAACTACCACCTGCGGCCAGTGAGCTTAGCTTAGCACAAAGACTGGTCACTTTTACACTTCGGCTTTTGTACAGATTTAACAAACAAGATGTAAAGTGTTGATTAGCAAGAGGGGCTAGTAGGCAGATTTCATTAGCTTTGGACTGAGCCAGGCTAGCTTTTCCCTCTGTTTCCATTCTTTACGCTAAGCTAATTGGCTGCTAGCTGTAGCTTTATTTTTCTATACAGATATAGGAGAGTGGTATCAATCTTCTCATTTAATTCTCAGCAAGAAAGCTAATTTATTATTAGTATTATCAGGTTTGCACTTTTTTCAAAATCCTATCTCCGTGTTGTCTAGACTCTAGTTAACAGACCAAACAATCAAAAAATGTTCCCTACAGCCGATGTGTGTAAAAATTAGACAAGTCCTGACGTTGGCACCTCCTAGTGGTAGTCTCCAAAAAGACAGCAATGCACACCACTGTGTGCTGTGCATAGGATGATGTCACATAAATGCCAGTTGATACAAAGTTATTATAATATATGATGTATTCTGCTCTCCACGTGCAGAGTGTCACATCTTATCCTGGTGGACCCCTGGGGTTTCCCCGAGCGACCCGAGACACAAACCCAAGAGGGTCAGACAGGACAGGGGACAGAAGTGGGGAAGAGGCCACCCCTTCCACGCTGGGTAAAAGCTATTGCAGCAGTGGTTTCCCTTTTCAACCCACTGGCTGTCATCCGAGCAGCAGGCCCATGGGGTAAGATATGTTGTTGTTTATTTAATATTGTGCTGTGCTACATTATAACTCTTTCCACTCATACAGTATGTCAACGATTCAGGTCCGGGCTTGGTGAACAGGTTCCGTCCTGATTTCAAAAGGAAATTCGAAGATCTGTTTGAGGATGACACTATGACACAGTACATCTACCACTGTAACGCACAAACCCCGAGGTAAGACCAAGGTAACACTCGCATCACTTCATCACATTTTTAATAACGGGTCATAATGCCTTTTAAAAAGCTGACCAGTCTCCTAACGCCTTTTTTATTTTCTTTCCTCCTCCTCCTCCCAGTGGTGAGGTGGGTTTCCGGGCCATGTCAGAGTCTCTGGGCTGGGCCAAGAGGCCCATGCTTCAGCGGGTTCACCAGCTGCCCCCCTCTATGCCCCTCACCATGCTGTATGGAGCACAATCCTGGGTGGGCAGCTCGTCTGGGGACAAAGTGGCTCAGATTAGGGACCAGGCCCACACCAAAGTACTGGTGAGTACAGATGCAGAGCAGAGTCATGAGGAAAATATTATCCAATTAGGGGTCTAAACGGTGCAGTTCAGCTTTAAATTAGTATAATTTGAATTCCATTTAAATTAGTGTGTTCTTCTTCACTTTGTACTGTATGATTGCTGACTGTTTGTGTTATCTTTATTTCCTGTTTTTTTTTCACTGTGCAGCTGATAGATGATGCTTCTCACCATGTGTATGCTGATCAACCAGAGGAGTTCAACAGAGTGGTAGAAAATGTATGTAACTCTGTTAACTGATGTGTGTGTGTGTGTGTGTGTGTGTGTGTGTGTGTGTGTGTGTGTGTGTGTGTGTGTGTGTGTGTGTGTGTAAAAGGGATGGAAAGATTCTGTGAGCTGTAACCTTTGCCTGTGGAGCATGCTGGATGGTTTTGTGTTGGGGCATATGAAGACATCATGTTGTAGCTCAACATGAGTTTGAATGTTATTTTGTTCTAAATCCTGTTGTCATAGTAACAGGTTATTGATATTATTGTAGTAAGCTTGTAAGCTGATATGATTGTTATTTTTTCAATTTAGGGTTGTTAGTAAATGATTTATTTATAACATGATTAAATTTATCATACAGAGAAATCATTGATCTTCTTAATTCAGTGCTAAATTATGTTGCCAATTGTTATATTTTTAACAGTAAGTGAGACACGCACACCACTCTGGATGCACTGGTTTTATGTGTTACCAAGCAGTCACATGGCTACTGATTCACACTGTTTATGTGCCTGACATGGACCATTAAGTACTGTATGAGATATTTCTTCATTGGTCCCTGCGTTTCTTTAAAATATCTTTCCCTGTATCAAACAGCTATTTGTATTTTATACCTTGAAAACAATAAAAGCTTATTTGACAAACTGCTTATGTAGAGATCAACATGTGATGCACTTTGTGGCCCAACCAGTAGAGGTCAGTAACAAGTGGCAATTCTTATTAGTTTAACAGGGGCTTCACGCTTCTGCCTGTCAGCAGTGGAAATGGATAGTGTTAAGGCCTTCATTCAAAATATTGTATATGTAAAAGCACACAAATATTACAAGTAAAATATACAATGAAAAGTGTTAGTTATGAAGGCCGAATTGCCCCTACCATTGTTATGTTTATGCTATAACTGAATTATTACTACTGATTATGTTTAAACAGCTTTTTTATTGTTGCAACTGGTCGAGGTGGAGCTATTTTAACTATTTTACATAATGTTAGTTTAGTTAGTACGTAAACTATAGCCACCGATAAACGTAGTGGAGTAAGAGATAAGCACCAATATTTCTCTCTGGAAAAAAATTAGACGTTTCATAAAAGAAAATACTCAAATAAAGAACCTTTGATTACATTCCGCCACTGCTGCCTGTGCTTAGACTACAGGATATCATGTTCCTGTTCATTTTGTTATACTCTATTGTCATCCTATCAGTGGTTGAAAAACAATTCAACAGTGGAAACCTCTTACAGTGATCACAGTTACAGTGATCAACTGCTTATATGGATCAAAAAGCTTGGGATACAATCCTTTCTATACAAATGCTGTTTAAATCATTTGCTTCTAGTAAGCAATTAGTTAACTTACAGTTTGAGTTTTTGAGGAAAACATTTTTAACTATGGTTTATGGTAATTCTATTATATATAATTGTCTTACTTTACTGCCATGATACGTTTTTATTTGTGACTAAGATCAGAATATTTTGTTTTCAAACTCTGCTACCAGTTTGGCATTATTAGCCAACAGTTTATTTTCAGGCCTGTTCACAATTTCAGAAATACATTGTAATGTTAACAGCACAATACTGTTTTGGGCTATAATTTGAACAGTAAGCTATATTTTATAAACAGTACTGTATTATATTGTATTTTAGCTATACATAGTACGGTAATTTGATTTGGTCATTTCAATAGCGCTTGAAACAGCTGTACTGTCAAAATAGTCAATATAATTCAGTAAATCGGAAGCTGTCCGTTTCATTACTTTATAATTATGTAATACATATGCAAATGTTAGTTAGATGGTGAACTGCATAAGAAATAAAGAAAAACTATTTAGTTATAATAATTATCCACTTAATAGTGATGACAGACGTGATGACTACAAGAGGTTTGCACTGTATGTAAGCAAAAGTAAAAAATACTAGAATATAAAAATACCAACTACTCCAAGTACATAAATAAGCAAAAAGCAACAGTACAGAAGTGTTTAACAAAATTTACTTAAAGCATTAAAAGTAAATGTACTCATTAGGCAGCAGAATGGCCCTGTCAGTTATATATTATCTTATATACATTTTATTATCTATGTATTAATGTTTTGTATGTAAGGTTTAATAGCTGTTAAATAAATGCAGTGGAGTAAAAAGTCAGTATTTCCCTGTAAAATACAGTGGATCAGAAGTATAGAATAGCATTATGTCCATGCACCTCAAAATTGTAGTAAAATACTTGAGTAAATATAACTTTGTTAGACTCCACCACTGCCTGTCTTCCCAAGCATGTCTTAAGACTGCAGCTAGTCAGTCAAAAAAGAGACTACATCACTGCATTATGCATCTTGAATGATGAAAGGCAGCAAAGGTGTGTCCCCTGTCTCATGTTACAATTGAAACGAGTCACTATACAGCAAATCATCCCTCATGCAACACACGTTTTTTTCCCAAATGCAAAATGGTTGATTGCATAAATGAAACAGGTAGCCACTTACGTCCTCTCTGATCCCTGGATTACATTAGAATTAGTCTCGCATTGCCAGACCTATCTCCACAGCGCTGTGGAGATAGGTCTGGCTACACCACACATACATTATGGGACAGAAAAAACTTAAAATCATCTTGGGCATCGCTCATGAATGTTTTATATTGACGCTAAGCCCCAGACACAGCAACGGTGGCTCTGCAAAATAGTCTCGGGAGGGAACTTGTTTGAGCGGAACATATACACACCGCAAAAAAAAACAAAAAACGCCACCAACAATATTAAATGAAGTTCACACAATACAGTAACGTGAGCTATTTAAATTGGTCGGATGTATGGTTAAACGTAATTTGCTCTTACCAGTGTATCGCCGTGTGTACTTCATCCAGGTCCCAAAACATCCCAGTTAGATAGTAAATGCTGTAGACATGTTCTTTGATAAATCTTTACAATCATTCCGCGAAAGAACCAAGCAGGCTTGCCTTGTTGCAAAATCAAAACTTTCTTCAAAACTTGCCATTTTCAGCATGTGGCTTGCTAGCTTGAAGTTTGTTGTTGTTTCCCCGAGTTTGAGAACGGCAACACACACAGAAGGTGAGGGACGAGCAAGCAATTATCCTGGAAACGTACTTGTACTTGATCCAGACTAGATCCAGTAAAGACTTGTCTAATGATATACGGAGATAGGAGTCAGGCCATTATTTCAGTGTAAGGTTTATTACCATCACAACATACAACTCCACAGGTAGATATGGTAGATAAATATTGTTATGTTAATAAAATACTTTCCTTCACATTGTACTTTGAGTGCTCACGTTAAAAAGACCACTGTATGTAGTGTGGTCTGATATGGTTTGCTAGGATTCACAGCAGTGACAAAGTCCCAATTTTGCAGTTGCAATATACTGTAAAACTGACTACAGTGTTATTATACACACACACATGATGGAGAATCACACACAGAACAACATCTGGTAGAATTCTTTCTAAGGAAACTTTGAGAGAGAGAACAAAGAGTTTTATGAGTAGTAACTTATTGGTTTTCAAACTCAAGGAGGCATTATTTGCATTTGATCTAGTGATTCAAATAACCTTTTAGCAATGTCCTTGTAGATTTTACTTTTTTGGAAATCTACATCATTAATTGGTACGGAATACATTACTTCATCTTTTCAACAATAATTACACATTCTTCAGTCAAATGTGACCTAAAAACATGGGGAATTATAATAATTTGCCCTTTGCAAAATGTCAGTGCCAATTTCAACATCAGTCCCTTTAAAAAAAAACATCTCACGGTACCCTTCCTTCATGTAAGCCATGTGAGGTTCATTTTGTCTGACAACACTTTTCACATACTTTTCATCCTATGACAAGCTATAGGAATAATACACACACAATATTTACATTATCACGCAATAACCATGACCTGGCATTCTGTACCTCCACATGCTTTGGTCAGCGTCTTAAAACGCACTAGTATTAGAACAGTCTGTGTAATCTGACAGTTTTTGTAGCTTCAATATACGTATGCTCGTTAATTACAGCACTGTATTTGCTGTTAATGTAGTTAAACCCGCAAAAAAAATACTGCATACATCACCACAGTTTAGACATCTCAGAGCAAGGCAGAAGTGTGAATTTATATTATTTTAAGTATAAAAAAATAATAATACTGATAATGCTACAGTTGCTAAGTGTCTATTCATAGTTTTAAAAATAAAGCATTTTTGCAGTAGTAGTAGTACAAAATAAACAAGATAGTTTAAGATACAGGAAGGTAACACACTTTTCATATAGTTCATACTTTATGAGGAAAACGTAATAGGACAGGAAGTGATGTTGCCCCTCATTGCTCAAGAACGACAATATCAGCCACTCCGTGCACTTGTGTGAGCTGTTTACAGTCAAGAGACGCCACCAGCTTTCTGGGTCCGGGCTGGGTGGGGATGAAGTGCTCTGTCAGTGTCACTGTAGAGTGGCCGCCTACATCACTGAAAGGGAAAAAGGGGTGGTGGAATATTAGTATGGAGAAGAAATTGTTGGGGGAATGCGTGGGTGAAAGAGATAAGGAGTCAAAAGAGAAGGAGATATTTAATGTTCTTACCCAACAACCACTTCATGGCCCTTCTGCAGACCCAGGCCCTCCACTCTGAACACCACTCCCTTTAGCATGCGTGGCAGGGGATTGGTGAAGGTAATCTTGGCTGCCATCTCCTTACCAACAAAAGCATCTCCCAAAGGCTGCCAGAGGGTAATTCAAAATGAGTCAGGAGGTGTGAACAAAACATTTGCCTATAATTTTCCTTTGCTCCAGAGTGAATAATGTTCTATACTAAAAGCAATCCTAAAAGTCTACAGAAAATCAAAAACCTACCGTGATGTTGAGGTCAGGTGTGCGAAGCCTGAAGGAGGTCTGGTTGGCTAATACCTGCTGGGTCTCATTGACTCTTCCAGACAGGGTCAGCATCAGAGCTGCCTGATCCACCAGCTGGTTTTGATACTGTTGGTAGGGCAGCACCCACTCAATGGTCTTTTCTGTGTGGTGCAGAGGTACAGAAAAGGGTCTGGGCTCAGTATTCACCATTTTCACTATGCAAGTTTTACTGTCTTTTGTATTATTAGCTTATTAGCTTTGCATAAAGAGAGGAGGAGAAAACAGCAAGCCTGGCTCTCTCCAAAGGTAACAAAATCCCCCTACTGGCACTTTCAAAGCTCACTAATTAACATAACTTCTTTGTTAAATCCACAGTTGCTTATTAGCAAAGCTCCCCTGGCTGTTCCAGTGCATTCAATTGCATTAAAGCAAGACTACTGCATTCACTATTTTATTCATTACAAATGAAAAGTCAGGGGCAATAAAACATACCCTTGCTCAATTCAATATTGTCAGGGGTTTTGCTGCTGCAGCTGTTTTGGGTCTTGTATGATGTCTAGCTCATGGTGGCTACTGTTAGCAAACTTTAGATAGACACTGATATGTAACACCCAGTTGTGGCCACAGTGGTCGCTGTTTAACAAGATACATAAGCTTGTTTTAACCCTGAATTAACACTATAACTACGTTTACATGCAGCCAATAACCCGTTCAAAACCGAAATATTAGCAATAACCGTGTCGCGCACGGCCATGTAAACACCGGCAAAAACCCGAATATGCTCATATTCCGGTTTTTAAAAACCAGTTTTAAAAACCGGAATATGCTACCTGGGTTACCCCTTTTCTAACCCGAAATTTTGGTCATGTAAACGCGTATCGGCATATCCCCATCAAAAGGAACATTAATTTGTGTTCTGCGCATGTTCTATTCGCAAGGAATCTTGGTCTTTTGAGTAGAGGAACTTCTTGTATGCGCCAGAAAACATAGTTATAATAATAATTATATACTATAATAATAGAGTTATATATATTTCAATGCAGAAAACCTGCGCGCAGTATACCGGAAGTAAACAAGAAGTAGAGGTAAACATGGCGAGACGCAGCACAGCACCACACTTTTGGAGCGAGGAGGAAACCAATTTCTTTATTAGTGTGGTGAAAACCATGAATATAATGTCTTTTGTTGACGGCAGAAAGTACCGAGATAGTGAGATTTATAAGAAGGTGACCGAAAAGTTATTGCGTCTTAAGGTTGTCCGTAGGCTACGTCCAGACGCTAACCGTGCGTCGCCGTTTACGTCGGGATATTGCCAATTGATTACAAATTCCATGTAGGAGTAACTCTCTCTGCTCACGCATGTAAACGGGTTATTCCGAATATTTCAGAAATCCGAATAGTGACCTTAACCCGACCATAACCCGAAAATTGACAGCTTGTAAAAGTAATCATTGTTAAGCCACTTGGGGGTAACAGAAACAAGCAAACACCACACTGAGCTACTATCGCCTTTAGCGTTGCTATGACAAAGTTAGCAAACAGTTGCTTAATAGATACGGAATAGCATTAGCATTCATCACTCTCCTTTTAGCTCTGGTTTGGTCTCCACCCACTACTAGGGAATAATAACCTGTCTGTCTGCTGTTTGATTGTTGACTGATATTGTACAGTAGTTTTTCAAACCTTTTTTGCTACAAAATATCAGCCTGCTGCTGATGAGAGCAGTGAGAGTCAATCAAAACAGTAAAGTTGCAGGCCTTTAAACCAAAACAATGACTTGATTCTACGCTTCTGTAGAGCTGAGGGAACCTGCAAAGTTGAATGATAATTGTAAGTTTGTCGCCGGGAGTTAGTTTTATATTTTTTTGTTAGTTTTTTATTCTACTTATTTATGTATCTGTATTTTATGGATTGTTTTTAACAATCTACAGTTTATGTACTTATTAGCCACTGTTTAGAGCTTTTATTTATTTATATGGTATCTTTTGGTTTTTAAGTGTCATGCCTCTGGCGTGTCCTCAGCTTGTTTCAGCTCGGTTCCTGTATGTGTGTGTGTGTGTGTGTGTGTGTGTGTGTGTGTGTGTGTATGTGGGGCGGGGGGTTGAATGAAGCAATTTGTGCTACATTTACATATACTTTGTATGAAAAGTGCTACACAAATAAAGTCCGATTGATTTAAAAATATCGATGAGAGCAGCTTTAAAGCTTAGTGAAAAGCCTACCTTCATTGGGCAAAAGCTCCACGTGCATCTGCTCCTTCTTAATAGTTCCCTTCAGCACACCCGTGTAGTACATGACAGCCACCTGGCTGTGCAGAGTGGTCCTACGAGGCTGTGAGCTCAGGTTCTTCACCAGGATGCTCAGCTGGGCGTCAGCACCCATCCTGGGCCCCTCGCCCTCCATCTTCACCTCCACGCTCACATCCTCTGCCACGGCTGAGGAGTAGACATCTGGCTTGCTGCCGTAGCGACTGGCAGTCTCCACAGCGATGCGTTCCTCTTCCGAACCTGATACAGATGCAGGAGAATGTAAGTGCACTTCATCCTGTCTGATGTTTCAGGATTTATTGACAGATACAAGAGTTATGGCATGGGTCCTTCAAACTAAGCAAACAGAGACACGTATTTTAATATTGTGAAGAGCAGGCGAACAGTTGAGGGGTCAGATGAGGGGAAGCTACAGTGAAATGATCTATGCAGCAATAAAGTATTAAATCGTTACCTTTTAAGATTTCTCTGGGTAGTTTCTAAATAATTCTGTCTGATTCTAGATCATTAATCTGGGGTAGAAATGCAATAAGCAAAGTATGATATGCTTGCCAGTACCTTCTTGGTGTTTGTACAGGTGTGTGATGTCTGCCCGCTCGTCAGAGCCCACTGCTTTAGTGCTGATGCAGTGGCCGACAGCTTTCTTCTCACTTTGGATCTGGCGGAAAGTACCGTCCAGTTTCCTCTGCCAGTAGATCTTATCACTGTTGACCTGGTAGAAAAATACCAACAAGTACATGAGAAGTTTTCCTTTCATACTGATGATGAAGTTGAACCAAGGTGTGCATCAGTCTTATTTATTGTTAATCTTTGATTCGTACAAGTGGACAGGGTAGACATTTTGTCTTTGTTATTCCGCATTGAATAACACGAGTGCATTCTGTTCTTGATCTAGCGAGAGACAGGGATCCAAGAAAGTAGTCCCTATTCGAAAAGAATGCATGCTGCAAAATGATATCTATTAAATCTAAAGGTTTCACAATTCATGCCTGATTATAGTTATTCCAGCTCCAAAGACCACCCTCTATGCCTGCAATTTAGTTTGACCAGCTTGCTCTCACTTTGGTAATGCATCAAAATGAACCTCAAGAGAACTAAAGAGCAACGTGCACCTGCCAATTTCGGACACTTACCTCAGCGAAGACAAATGGCGTGTCGTGTTTGAGGTAGACCTGGCCAGAGCGGATGGCGTTGACAGAGGCCGGGCCACAGCGGAAGGTGCCCTGGCTCGTTTCCTGGGGAGTAGAGTCAACAGCCTGCCAGCCTCCATGACCAGGGGGCAGGTCTGGTCTCGCCATCCAGCAGTCATTCCACACGTGGAAGTTCCTACATGGGATTATGTTATATTAAGGGCCTATTTAAAGTAATATTAGACATTTTGGGGAATGCGCTTTTTTTTGTTGTTGCCAAGAGTTAGATAGCTTAGCTTAGCATTAAGGCAGATGGAAATATGGGGGAAACAGCTATCTTGGCTCTGTCCACGTTTTTACACTTTTGGACAAAGCCAGGCTAGCTAAACTAAGGTAAGCTAACTGTCTCCAGGCTTAGCTTCATATCTAACAGACAAATACCACAGAGTCGATAGATACCAAATTAGCCTCTGCAGTCTGAGAGGAGTTGCAAATAATTAAACAGGCATGATGTCTGTGAGGTGTCAAGTTAGAGGGGACTGCTTTCGGAGCAGATCTAAATATATGGCGCATTCCTAAGGTATGGATTTAGCAGCAGGCAATTGTCCTTGCATGGTGTCCTGGCTATGTAAAGTTACACATCTTACCACACAGAATCACTATTGAGGTAGTCGATCAGCTTCATGTTCTCATCGAAATACACATCTGTGGTGAGGGATACATCAGTATCATGAGCTGACTGGAAGTTGGTCACACTGCGGGCGGGTATGCCAAGACACCGCAGCACTGGCAACAAAGACAGACAGAGAGATTCATTAAAACTCAATTTACGAGGTCATTTGATAAATGAATTATGTTCCCAGATGCTAAGACTTGAGCATAATGACTTCAGACATTTCTACTACAGTATGATGGCATTTGCATGGTTGCATGGAACTTTATCATCCCGGCTGACTGAAAGCAACACATGTGGCTCTATCGGTAACTAAAGTAGGAGGTATGACAGGAATGCCAATGCCAGGTATTTAGGGTGTATATGAGCTTCGGCTTGTTATCAGGTGCTAAGGTCAGCTAGCTACCCCCCAGCATGCACACACAATGAATGAAGTATTCTGATACAGAGCAGTAAAGGCTAATGAAAAGGGCCTGATAGACAGGAAGCCCTGACCATGATCTTTTGACGGTTAATCCAATTCACATGAACACTGGGAACTTTGTGGCATTCACGCGCGCACGCACACACACACACACACACACACACACACACACACACACACACACACACACACACACACACACACACACACACACACACACACACACACACACACACACACACACATATTCAGAGCAGTCTCTTCACACGCCTCTACCATAAAGTATAGCTTTCCATCCTCTGAGCTCCAACCTGCCTCCACATAAACACACATATTCCTCTCACACACGCCATCACATGCTCGCTCTGTTTTAGTGTTGCTCACCTGTTGTAGTGATCCCAGAGAACACCCAACACTGTCCATATGACACAGGCGTTCCGTTGGAGGAGAGGTACTTCCTCAGGATCTCCACGCTGCTGCTCCACGCTGACGGAGAGACTCCATCAGAGTAATCCCCAGACCAGTTCCCCACCAGAACCCCAAAGTCATCCTGAGCGTTTATCTGAAGAGAGGATGGTGACACAGTCAATTACAAATGACTGCTCTCATTCACTAATTCAAATGATAATTTTCCAAGCAGAACATGATTAGGGACATAGCTACTAATGGACACACTGGGGTCACTGCATTGTTCCTGGAAATATGTTTTTGTTTTTTAGTAACCTGAGGCTAGCTACAATTTATGTTTTAAACACATGGAGGGTATGTCATAAGCTTTTGGCAGAACGTATATAATTAATATATTTAAATTTGAATATGTGTATGTCCTATACAGTATATTTAACCGCCACAATATTATTCCTGGCAGTGTGGTGGAGATGGCTTTAAAACAGCATATGATGTTAATAAACAACATTCACAGAAATAAATTGAAAAGTTAACTGAATAAAATCAAACATAAGCATTGGGGGACTTGGACTCACGTCCAACCCAAGTATTTCTAATATCCGGAGATATTAGGATGTTAATATAAATCTAAACTTACCATGGCAGATATGACTCTAACCACATTGACAGGATCCCCTCGACCAGATGGCGGCATGTCACTCTTCTCCAGGATAAACAGACATGCTTCCAGGATTCCCTCATGAAACTACAGCCAGAAAAAAAAAAAATGCAGATCCTCAGCAAGGAAAAGTAGTTCATTCAAACGCCAGGGTTCTCACCCACACCGAGACCTGGCAGCACATCACCCCAACCATCATCCACCTTCACTGGCTCCCAATTAAGTCCTGCAAGTCCTGCATAAAATCCACCTTCTCACCTACAAATCCCTGCAAGCCCTGGCCCCACAGTACCTCTCCGACCTCCTCCATCCATATACCCCACCCCGAAACCGCTGGCCTGCTCTCCATTCCCCACACCAGACTCCGTAGCTTTGGAGACTGAGCCTTTAGTGTTGCAGCCACATCCCTCTGGAACACCCTCTGTACAGATATCCGAAATCCTCCATCCCTGGAAATTTTTTTTAAAAACTCCTGAAACACCTCCTGTTTACCATAGCCTACAACCTCCCTTAGCTTAGCCACAGTAATTCTGTAAAGTGTCCTTGGGTTTCATGAAAGGCGCTATATAAATAAAGTAATTATTAGGGCCAGAGCACAAAAGTGCTAGGCCCAACGGTGCCTAGCACAAAGTTAAGTTAATCTTTTTTTTTATTCAAAAACAAGTCTTGATATTACAACACTAATAAACAATTAAATATATAACGTGAAAGAACTAGATTGTCAGTGATAAGAATATGCAGCTTCTAGCAGCCTCTGTGCTTCAGTAATTTGCATTTGTGGACTGTGTTCTGGCACAGAACTGGAACATGGTGCTGTTCTTTCAGCACAATGGAGATAAAATTGACAATGGCATCTGGTGGAAGACTGATAAGGCTACTGAAACCTAACTGAAAGCCGCCTTGTGCAACTTTTCATTTGCAAAGCCAAAGAAAAAACTTGACATGAGAATGGACTGGTGCCAATACACATCTTACAGCAGGAGCGTGGTGTTTGCAAAAGATGTCTTCATTTTGAGACGCACAAGTATTGCCTGTGTAGCTAATAATGTATATCGTATTCCCCTGTGTCACAGAAAATCAATCCATGGTGGTTTTAGAGCTAAACCTTTGACTGTGGAGCATGCTGGATAAAGGTCAATTGATGTCCAAAAATGATTAAAAACTCATAAATGTTCAATGTTTCAATCCCACATTAAAATTTTTATTTATAACCATATACCAAATGTCTATTATTCTGCAGCTGAAAATAGTCCCCAACAAACAGACACTGTTTACCTCCTGTTTGAGAAACATTTAATAAAAACAACAGTGCTCAGCTGTTTTATAAAATGACTTAGTATTTTTTAAGAATCAAATGATATAGTCGTGACACTGTTTTAAAGATTTACATCCTTAATAGGGGACAAATGGGCCGACTGCCACAGACAGCGATATAGTGATCATTCAAAACCATAAGCGTTTCCAGTCCGTACCTGCCCAAAGTTCCACGTGCGGGCACCTATTTGTTTCTCTGTGCCATAATAAATCCTCCCGATGTCATTCAGAACGTACTCCTTCCTCTCCTCCTCGTCATCCAGGAACACCACGTCCTCTGAAAAGACATGACAACATTATATCACAGTAATCTGGCGTTATATAATACTGACAGTATAGCATTGAGGGAACAGTTTTACATTCTGTGTTGTAAACATTTAAGTTTTCATTACTTTTACATACAACTACAGTTGATCCTATTAAACTAGCCTTGACAGGAAATACAAGGAAACAAACACTTTCTTTGTAGAAATGTAGGATTTGTTTAAATGATATAGATTCTAATCAAGAATGTGGCATCCTCTCTGTTTGTGAACTTTACAAATCCATGCTTTAATCACCTCTTCAGTGACTAAACCCTTTAAGAATGTGAAAGAATCCCCAAAGCCAGGAAGTAGTTAGGAAACACAATGACTCCATGGAACTTGCAGTGGGGGCCCACGTTCATTTATGGGAGACTGGTCTGTTCTTCGTGACATCAGCCCTGCAGACTTGGGTGTGCACCCCTAACATCAACATCACAAATAGGTGTCTTTGTTTTTCCATAGCTTTTATCTCTTGCTGTTGCCAGTGGGTGGAGTGACAAAAAGAAAGCGAGAAAGCAGTGAAAATATCAGAGTATTCAAGACGTACGTGAGAAAAATCTACTGGGAGGAAGAAGTTTCACAAAGTCATGAGGGACGAATGAGAGAAAGAGGGGAAGATATGCTTGGGAGAGAAAGGGGGGAGGGAGTGAGGGAGAGTGGAGCGTAACAGAGTGTCTTGAGATTTTACAGGAGAAAGTCTGAGGCTGAAAGCATCTGGCAGCTGTGATAATTATGGTTTCACTTTTTCTTACTGAATATTTCTGCAATGTAGGGAAAACAGACACACGCGCGCGCACACACACACACACACACACACACACACACACACACACACACACACACACACACACACACACACAGGGATATGAAGGCGCAGGAGGCCAGAAAACAGAGCAGTGGAGCAATAAGAGTGAGGATCGGGTCAACAGATAAGAAGCGCAGCTGAGTGGGAGAGGCATATAAAAGCAGGAAATACACATGGTGGCAGTAAAAGCGAGGGAGAGGACAGGTTGTCACCAGCTGCAGGATTACTGTGAGCTCGCCCCATGGCGTTTTTATACAGTAATTGTAGGATTTTGAATTTTATGAGCGTGAGGGAGAGATTGGTCTCGGGAAGAAAAGATTGAAAGAGGGAAGAGTAGATTGGGCTTGCCGCCAAAAGCAGCCACGCCGTAATGAAAGACAGACGGCCTTTTTTATCAAATCCAGGTCCACAGTTTTTTTTTATTTTGCTGTGTTGCAAATACATTTCTTTTTGTCAAATATCCTGTGCGGATAAATTTGTAGTGCTCAGGAAACTGATCCCAGCAGAATAAACAATGGACCTCATTTCCTAAGGCTTTATTACGTGAAGAAGAGAATAATAAGTATGCTTAATAAAAAAAAATTAAAATGGAACTGCCTTTTTATTTTTTTTATTTTTTTTAACATAATGGCAAAACAAACCCGGCAAATTCGACCTACTTATAGTAGAACTATAAACTCTGTGCAATGGATGAATTTAGACATGTATCTGAAGTCTGACTATTAGTTCTATCTAAGCCAAAGTCTACATTTGTGAAACAAGCCCCAGTGCTAAAAGGAAAGTGAATATGACATTCGACAGGTTGCCAGAAACACTTCCCCCAAATGCTAATGTTGCTCTGCTGGGTGTGTAAATAGGCATCAGTTTGCTAATATGTTAGCCATATTAAAGCTGCAGTTAGTAACTTTTATAAAAATAAGTTTTTGTCATATTTGCGGAAAATGTCACTATATCTTCAGTAGTAGTACATGAGACAGATGTTCTGTGAAAAGAATCATGTTCCTCTGCCTTCTCCTGTTGCTTAAGTGGTATAACTAAGTGTGTCTTGAATCTTAGCCAGCGGAGTTATATAACTCTCATAGTTACACACAGGGTCACGCTGTAGCTTTTTGATGGACAGGAACACGCTTGTGGATTAAGTTGGCCTTTCTCCCCCATGTGTTACATTATATCAGGTCTCCTCTCACATATTAAACATCTACTTTGTGCCAGTACTTGCTATCAGAATGCTGATTCTATTTGTAATACAGCAGCTATGTTCTGGGAACACTTTCCCCAGTAATTGGGCCGTATCAGACAGTTCTACTGCAAGAAAGACTGCAAGACATTTTACTTAGAAGTTAGCAAATAATAAGTCATTCCAGAAATGTTATGTAACACTGTCTGTCTTTTCTTCTTATATTTCTCTCCTCTTCTCACCTATGACTCATCTTCTTTCCTTCCTCTCTTCCACACTCCTACCCTCCGTCTTTGTAAACCCTCTGCCCCCATCCACACCCACTTCCAATCTTACCTTCACACCAAGGGTTGAAGAGCATGACAATGTTCTTGCTGGAGTTGTGAGTAGTTGCCGCCTCATCCTTTGAAGAGCTAGTTGTCACCGTGACCCCATACAAGCCAATCACAGCACTGGCTGGCGAGTTGACGGACAGCTTTATCTTGTTGACGTTCTTTTCTACAATCTTGGCCTCCCAGCGTTCATCATCCAGGTGATCCACCAGTGGGACGATGACATGGGTGCCTTTGGACACCATGGGCAGGGGACCTACAGCACACAGGTTATATTTGAGTCATGTTGTAGCAGAATGTTACATTAAAGAATAAATAAAGGAAACAATCCTAATGAACAAAAGCCTGATGTATTACAATGCATTCCATGCTAATGCTTTCAGGTGGTACTGTACAATATGGTCTGTGAATTTATGTGCAAATGTCTACCCATTGAAGGGAATACTTTTTTTATTTTCTTATGGATAATTGGATAAGAAGGTTGATACCACTCTCATATCTGTTTGTTAAATATGAAATTAAAGCCATGACACTGTTGCTTCACTGAGCACAAAGACTGTAAACCGTGGGGGGGGGGCTAAAAATAACTAGCTAACTGTTAATTTTTTTTTTAAAATAAATCGCCTTCTGGCACCTCTAAAGCTCACTAATTAATGAGTTGTATCTCATTTGTTTAGGCGGTATAAAAGTGGAATTGTAGTGACTTTTCTGGGCAGAACCAGACTAGGTGTTTCCCACTGCTTTTGTCTTTGTGCTAAACCGAATAAACATATTTCCCAAACTGCCAAGATTAAGGTTAACTGTATGCAAATGATTTGCTGTGAACCACTAGAGCTATTAAAATATCTAGCAAAACATTGTATATGGAAATATTATGAATAACAAATAAAGAAAACACGTCTGCAATACAGGAACACATTCATATATTTGAATAGCCTTTCGGGGGGGAACAACACAATTGGATGCTCCAAGGATGACCAAAATGAAAAACACCCAACAGTTTGTCTGCTACAATATGTTCTAAAGAAAGCGTATGTATATATGTGTGTTGATGCACACACATTTGTACATGTTGTGTTTGTGCATTCAACGTCTTTTTGAATATGCTTTATATGTGCAAGTGAAAATTCAAGTTGTGCAGTTTGACAAAGTGCGTTGCAGAAAAGGCAGTGGAAGGACTTCATTGCAACATCGGAGTAACCTTGAGTATTCACGTCCCGGTAACTGTTGGGCTGTTCCCACAGTGGAGAACACAAACAAAACAAACTGTTAACCACATATGTCACAGCCCTTCGTCCGGCTGTGCATAGCTTGTTTGAGTAAACAAGCTCTGGAGAAGCTCCCACACTGCCCATATGCACAAGCCAAGACTATTTGTGATTATTTGTTAGCTTGGATGTTCCCTTTTACTTGGCTTGATGTTTTTGCTCAAGGCTAACAAATTCTCCCTATCATTAGCATGATTAAGACATTTTGGATGCTTTCCTCTAAGCAATTTGCTTCGTGGCACCCTGCTGGGCTTAAGCTGCATTTGCTGAAGCGATAATAGAGTTCATCTAGAAACCATTGTTCTCCATCCTGGAATTCCTTTCTTACCTCTGTGGACATCAATGAAAAACAAATCTCTTTTCTGCTGGATCGGCCTCACCTTTATTTAAAATTAACTTGTGCTGCTGCACTGCTTTTAGTGCTGCACTTAGAACCTTTTCCCAGCGAAGGTAATGGGAGCCTGTCAAATGTGGATGGCTCAGATAGTTATGTATGTCGATTCTGTTTCTCCTCCGCTCTTCCAATGTAACTATGTGACAGCAAATCACCTCTCTATGATGATGTAATGGCCATATATTCCCAAGTGTGTGGTGGTTAGTTGTAGTATGAGGCCTGTAAAGCCTGTCCTGCAGCCTGGGAGCTGTAAACACTGTGTGGTGTTGGGTGGAATCCAAAACATGTGATATAGTTATGATTAAACTGCTGCTCGATATAAATGTGCATTTTGACCACATTTCCCATGCTTTGTTTAGATTAAGTCGTTCATTCCCCTGAAGTTTCACATAGGCTTGTAGAAAGTACTAATTAAAGGGGCATTCCACCATTTTTACACATTACGATCAGTTTATTCATCATAGATAGTACTCAACCTGTGAAAGCTGTGTTATATAATGCCTTCTGTGGCTCTAGAGCAGTGGTTCCCAATGCTTTTATTGTATGACGTACAACCACAACCCTGCCAGATGAACTCAAGTACCCCTTCATCAACACCACCTTTTATCTTAATATCTTGGATTGGGCCTTCAAACTTCTAACAGAGAGTCTGTCTTACGAACTTGGGGTTTTAGTTTAAAGAAGTAGACATTTACCAGGCTGGGAGGGTCAAACTAATGCTGTGTTCCAGTTCAATGATCATACTGATGATATTTCTTTATCATATAAATCATAGATTCTGTTGGAAGGTATGATGACACACGCACAGACACTGTCCATCCATTCCCTACCGGTTCTTAGGTCCAGATGCAGCTTGTCACTGTCAGCATTGAAGGGCCTGTTGAGCTCCAGCTCTATCTGGAAGGTCTGTCCTCTGCGGATGATCAGCTCGTCCCCATGATACAAGTCGGTGTGGTGCTCCTGTCTGTTCTGACCCATCTTGGAGCTCAGCAGGTCCACAGAACACACTGACAACTTTATTCCTGAGAGAGGAATGTTTAACATGAAATTTAAGTATGTGTCTGTGTCACCGCTGGTAGGGATATGTAGCGATCATCATGATATGTGCAACATGCAAAAAAATTTTTAAGTTTAACTAAAGCTAGTCGTTACAATGTAATACCAAAATTGACACCAAAAGTCAGTGAAATTACCTTCTATTTCCTTTGCTTCTCCATTCTCAGGCTTTGGCTTTGCGGGCTCCGGAGGTTTGACATATTCCACTTTATCTGTAACATCATTTGAGGTGCTGTTCTGGCGCTTACAGCAGCACGGACACATCTTCCTGAACCAACGACGGCAGCCTCCCTCCTCCTGTTTCTTCTCCTCCTCATTGTGAATGGTCAGCTCCACCCTGATGGGTGGGGCTGCTCCGGGGAAACGCCCCACCTCTGATGTGCCTCTTACTGCCAACCGCTCACCTGGCATTCTAGGAGACGTTTTAGAAAAATTACTTAATGTAGTATTAAGATGTTGGCCTAAACTGGTAAATATAATTTATTCCCCCATGACGTCTTGGGAGCGATTTTTGCCCCCCGATCACATTTTTTATGGCCATTCCATTTGTGAGATTTCTTAGGGCATTTTTGCCTATTGCCCCCCTTACTTTATCACACTGATTTCAGGAATATAATTGCAGATACAAATCATTATATTAAGTCATTACTTTGTTTGGTACACAGATAACATTACAGAGTCCTCCTCCTTTTCCTGAAGTTAAGTGTGTCAAGAAAAAAGAAGAAATTACTGATTAGGTGATTTGTTTTTCTTATCATCTCTTTAATCATCTTATTACCAATCAGATTTACTTTGGGTCCCACTTGGGGGTCTCGACCCCAAGGTTGTGAACCACTGCTTTAGCTGTTTCTATCAATGCAACTAGTTTGGGTTTCATTTGACCAGGTTTTGAAATATTTTTCTGGTCCCCAGTCCTTGCTGTAAACAGATTTTACTGGAACTACTCTCTACAAAATAAACAGTCATCATAAAGAAAACTGCTGACTGTGTTGTGGTTTATCCAGAGCCATGAGTACATTGTTTCCTGAAAAAGATGCTGCTGTTGAATTTCTAAATGATTGTTTTTAATGATGCGAGTGCCGCAAACAGCAGAAATGTCAGAGAGGGACAAATAAAACCAAACTTTTCTGCAACAACTAGTAGAAGTGAGAAGCCCGACAGTTCAACAATAGTGTGAGTACACTACTAGACAGACTGTAGAGGTCATTGGCAATGTGCTACATTTCTTCCACCATTACATATCTGCGCTCTCCTTGGCCGTCAGGCTCAAAGCATTCTGGGGTATTCAGCCTTTCGTTCTTGTCGGCTACACTCCCTGAGCAATCTAACATACCTCCTACAAGCAGCTGGATTCCATCTGCCTCACCCCAGCTGTTGCACAACATATAGTTTTTGTCTCTGTGTGTGCGCATACACTGCAGATGTGTCCAGTACTGTAAATCATTTGTGAATAACATTTATCACACTGTCACATTCCCGCCCTCATACAGTGCACTAATAATCACAGTGGAATTACATCATTCGTCACATTGATGATAAGCCGGCCCTTCCTGCCCATCCGCAGATTTTAAAATCGGGTTCACATACAGCAGGTTACACCAAATGTCAACATTAGGAGAGTGAAAGCAGAAAGTGTTTACTTGAATGAAGGAAGAGGGAGGGAGATCATCATCGCCTTCTTCCCCCGCTTTTTTCTCACCATCTGCAACTTCTCAATCCTAACAAAAAAGCCACACAGGGCTGTGGCGCTGCATGCAAAAATAAATCTTTATCAGCACCATTGGAGTTTTGTTAGCTCTTGTAAAACACCCAGAAACTGTAATGAGCTGCAGTAATGCACAGAGTCAGGAGAAATGCATTGTTTAAGTAAACACATGCTGTATGAGATGTTCGGTTTATAGGGTGATTATTCTCATTTATACAAATGTCCTTTGCTAAGCCCTGCCCCCCTTAGTTACTGTTGCTACTCACACTTCCCATGCTAGCACCTAGATCGAGTTTGTAATGAGAATAGGGACATTTGGAACGGTAAGCGACCCGGTATAAAAATGGTCAGCTCTTCAATACAAAAAATCTGATCGGGGATGAGCATACCCTAATTTTAAACTGTATAACTGGGCATTTGTATTGAGAAGTCTCAGCTACTGGGTAAATGAAGATAAATGTTGTCTTGGAAGGATATGGAACAAGAAATAATTGCACCAGTAAGATTAAAGGATTTCCTGCATGACATAATGGTAAAAGACTGAGGCTACCACTTACAAGTTTTGCCAGGGGTTACCCCAAATCTAGTCTATATCCTTGATGTTCCACTTCCGGGATTGCTCTGTTGCCGGCGGAAAATCCGCTGGATTTCACTCATTTAGGCTGGATATCCGCTGCCTTGGGCTTAGAGTTTAGATTCTCTGCCCGAGCCCGTGCCCGGGCCCCGTGCCCGAGCCCGAGCCCGAGCCCGAGCCCGAGCCCAGGCTCGGCCCAACCCGCAGGACTTTATGAGCCTAATTGTTTGGGGAGAAAGCTATGCCTCTCCAGCTTCTCACGTAGCTCTGGGTATATGTCCTGTTGTCCTGACTTGAGTGTGAGGTAAACTGTGCTAAATCGTTTCTCCCCCATCTGTAGCAGCTGTCTTCGATAATTGCGCATCCAGGCCAGATTGTTTCAGATATCTCACGAGTCCTTTAGCAGCAGACATGGTTTCTCCTATATCCGACGCGTTGTCGGCCAGCGCGTCGGCATGCACCGTGCCGACACAGGGACAGTATTAATTAGGTGATCGAGACAAGAAAGTCTCCTATATGGTTCTAGGGCTTTGATTATGTTGCTGCCTTGATCTGTTACCCACAGGTAAAAGGAATTGTAGTTGAAAATGTCAGTTATAACGGCCCACGTGTTAAAAAATTGTCGGGTTTAAATCGGGCTCGGGCTCATAATTACAGTTAAAGTGTCGGGCCGGGCCGGGCCGGGCTCGGACACAACGTGCACGGGCTCAGGTAGGGTAGGGCTTGATTTTTTGGGCCCGATCTAAGCTTTACTTGGGCGTCCTTTGTGTTGGCATTTTAAACTCCGGTCGATTTATGAGGACTATGGTTAACCTTTTCTCAGATCTGTGCAGGGTAAATCCAGACAGCTTTTTCTGTTGCGTGACTAACACAACTTTTAAACACGTTCCACCAAAACAAGTTCCTTCCGAGCCTATTTTGCAGCAGCACCGCAGCTTTTCTCTGGTGCTTAGCACCACCCAAGACGATTGTGATTGGTTTAAAGAAATGCCAATAAACCAGAGCATGTTTTCCTCCCATCCCCGAAATGCTATGGAGTAGCCAGACTCTCCTCCAGCGCGCTTTGGAGGAGGGTCTGGCAAAGCAAGGCTACCCTAAATCCCAATACAGAGCCGGTGAGAGCTGCTGACGTTAGCTAAACTCTTGAAATAGGAGCATCTTGGCTCTCACAGTGGACATTCTATTCAGTTCCAATCCTGTACAATGATTTTTCTGAAGTAAATTGTAACCCTAAAAAGTAATGTAGTTAGCATATATTATGCTACTTCACTTTGAAAGTAATGCAAGTAAAACTATTGTATAAGCACTGGGGAAGCTAATGCTTTCTGCTGACGTTGTGCATATCTCAATGTGTGTCATTATGTTGTCTTTGTTATGCTTCAACATTTTGTTTTGCAAAGTAAAGCTTAAAGTTGAGGCTGGACAGGTGATACTTGGGTGCCACCCGGTGCCATCTGAGGAATGTTACAGTCCCTAATTCATCGAGATAAGGAGCAGTGAGTCTTTGATCAAGTGCTTCTACTTTTCTATTGATTTGATGGCCAAATATTTGCATGGGACAGGCATATCAAACGCAAAGGCTAAGCACACTGGTTTTGGGAAAAAGGCAGTGATAGCGAAGTTATGTGGTGCAGTTCAAAGGGCAAACAGCTGAGGAAGAGGTGGTAGGGAGGAGCGCCTCAGAGGATATCCATGTGTAAGTATAGAATATGCATGCCTGCGTGTGATTTTGTGTGTATGTGTGCGTATGTATGTGCATGCGTGCATGTGATCTATGCTCACTTTTGATTTATGAACTCCTTGACTTCCTGAGTTCATCTGCTGGTCAGATGAGATTCTCCTTCCTTCAACTGTTTCCTAATCCTCTAAATATTTGGCAAAAACATTCATAGTCATTGTGACAGACACAATGGATCGAGTCAACTGTATGTATTTCAACATGATCTCCACCCAAATCTAAAGAAAGGAAAAGCATGACAGGATTCTTTTTTGGTTTGGTGAGCAATGAATTTAAGTTCATCATGTAAAATTGAGCTCCCATGCCTTTTGCTCACTCACAGACAATGGGTGACTTAATATTTGTGATGATAAAATGCAAGATACAATTATAATTGGCCAAATAATACTGCAAATATGAATTATTTTCAAATGTAACAACCGATCCAAAGCTATTGTAGCTGTTTTGTTAGTTCTTTGTGTCTTCCCAGGCTTTAATTAAGGACATTTATCTCACTACTGCACCTTAGGTGGCCTAAAATTGCCAATTAGAGCCACTCAACCCCCAAAACCATGAAAGCCATTCCTACTTTTTGGCAGCCTTGCTCTTCCCTCACACTTTAATGCACAAACACCTAAATGGATTAATAATACAGCCACCAGCCAAGCTTGAAAACAAGTGTCCCCCCCACCCCATGCCTTTCCCTACCACGTGTATCACGTTTTTCCATTATACTGTGCCCTCTCCCTCTGCACTTCTCTTCAGTCGGTTTTTGTTGGCATGCTGGCACCTCTGGTATGCCCCTGGCCTCTAAGATAAGCACTTCAACTTCAAGCCACTGTTTCCAAACAACACCAGCTTTAAATGGCCAGGCTTGTTTGTCTGGTGATATTGGTCCCATGATGTACAATTAATTATTGATTAAAGTGCTAATATTATGCTTTTTGCCTTTCCTTTATTGTGTTATATATCTTTTTTGTGCACGTTATAGGTTTACAAAGTGAAAAAGCCCAAAGTCCACCCAAAGGCATTTACCATCTTCAACAGAAAACACTGTTCACAAACTGGTCCAAACAGCTCTATTGTAGTCCAGCCTTTACTTCTGTGACGAACGTGCGTCACTTTGTAACATGTTATAATGCTCGCCTAGCTGCTAGCGTGGCACGCCCTCATACTCTGCTTCTGACTGGCTAGTAGTCCTTACCTAAGTACTGTCAGGGCACGCCCTCATACTCTGCTTCTGACCGGGTAGAAGTCCTTACCGAGCTACTGTGCATGTGCGACTCCCAACAAATGGAACTGAAGTGTGACGCCTCGGTAAACAGAGCCCTCAACACGCAGGGTGAAAAGAGGAGCTGCAGCAATGTGCAGTCCAACAAAAATATGGTGTTTTTTGAAAATTAAACCATGTAAACCTATTCTGATATAACCTCTAAATACAATTATGAACCTGAAAATGAGCATAATATGAGCCCTTTAAATAAACAAAAAATGTCACAGCACAGTAAAAGCCTGGAATGCCATCACATGCACTGCACATCCTTCAAATAAGAAAAGAGAACCAGCTGTAGCTGATTGGCCACAAACCAACAAGGCTGAGGGCATGAAAATACCTCAATGATCAAGGCTTCTTCTTTTTTAAAGGTGCAATATGTAACACTGACAGCTAGTGTTTAAAATAGTTACTGCAGTACAAATTAAAAATACTGGAGAGAGTCGTCACACCCGCCCCCTCCTCCCCAGACTCAAAGTTCAGGTTGGTTGCCAGGCTGAGACCGCAGCATCCACAACTAGTTGCTAGACGCTTGTCTCACATAGCCAGATATCACTCCACAGCACAGCGGAGTAGCTAACGTTAGATGCTGACTATATTGACAGTCATAAAAGCCTGTGCTCACGGGGAGCTCTCTACCCAACAGACACAGACACACTTTTTCGGCTTAGAATTACGGTAGGAACCGCTAAAACACCACAACCTCGGCGTCCTCTCCACCCACCGGACAGACACACTTCCTCGGCATAGAATTAAGGACGGAACCGTTAAAAATGACACGTTACCTTGACGTCCTCTCCACCCGACTGAACACACTTTATTGGCTTAGAATCACACAACAATCTCAGCCTCTCAGGTCAAATCTCAGGCATTTGACCTTGGGTGGTTAAGGTTAGGATAGCTGATTGGTCAGGGGATAGGACCTGAACAAATGGGATTACGTTACCTTGCGTAAGCATGGACGCCTGGCCAATAAATGCTATTGAAGGGCTATGGGCTATGGGCTATGGCCACGCCATAGAAGGGCGTGGCCATAGTGGGATTCATAGTATCGCGGCCGCTTGCCTGGTCCTCCGGTAACGTTAGCAGTTAGGCGGGTTAGCATGGCGGCGTTAGCAGACCAGTCGAGATCACTTTACTGGCTGTCTCAATTGTTTTTGCGAGTATCCAACTTATGTACTCTATATAATTCAACGTGAGTACACAAATGTTGAAATTACATAAAATGCCCGTCCCTTGTAGCCGTGATAAATTAGCCTGAAGCTAATGCTTAGCTACCTGTTCAGGAGGAAATTAGTCAACTTGGTGTCCTTTTGGGCTCTAAGCTGTCTCCATCTTTCAAATACATCTCCAGTATTTACCCGGGGTTTGTTACGTCTCTGGTCACGCAACTGTTAGAAACATGTCATTTTTTTTAGGTCGGGTAGAATCTATCTCCCTTGATCCCGTTCGTTTGTTTGCTGCTTTCATGGCTGTACTAACGTTACAGCTGTAGCACGCTGGCTTTACGTTTTTACAGGTATATCTGGCAACCCGGACTGGCTGTCAAACTGGGCCGTTGATAACAACACACAGATCAAAACATAAACAGAAATCTCAAAAGGAGAAAATACTGGCAATTAGCATTGTTGTCAGAAAAGATAGTATTTCAACTTAGCATATTTCCTTAATATCTGATGACGCACTGGGGTCATTTTTGGATTTATTACAGTAAATATATTACATATTGGACCTTTAAAGCAAGTATAACATCAAACCAATTTCTTGGAGATTGGGAGGATGGGAAGGTCTTCTTCTTATTGTCAACTGCTTGAAACCAATCAGGGGAACTGATTATTAGATTTTTGTTGCAACAAAAGTTCAGCAGGTTCAGGGCTAAACTTCACCCATGAACAGGGTGTTGAAGTTCAACAAAGGCAAGAAAAATACATTATAAATGGAGTAAGACCAGCTTTCATAATGCTATATATTTTTGATATGGAAGAAATGTGCTTAAATGTGTCTTTCTGTCTTTATGGAAGGTGAGCCTCCCTCTATTTGGAGGATCATCCTATAAACCTCTATTGTACAAGAGACGTTATCGTCTGACAGAAAAAAACCGTTAGGTCATGCGCGTTTACACTTCACTTAACATCTCTCTTATTATTAGAAACATACTTGGAGTAGGAGTGCCTGAAAATCTTACTTTATCTGTGTGGATTCGTCTCTGGATCAGCGCTGAATCCTCTGCTTCGTCCTGAGTAATTATCTCACAGCGTCAAACTTTTGCAAAGTTTTTTTTCCTTCACTCGCTCCGTTCTTGAATCAGAATACTTATATGCCCGTCCCGGAATGTCCTGACGGTACTTTAAGCTGACACGCACCCCTTTCCTCGCAGCTCAGCCGACCCCGCCCCACCCTGTATGGCCCGAAGTTTCTCACACCCACCAGTCGGTCCTGTTGCGTTGAGCGCGATTTGGGCGCGCTGCGTAGTGTGCACGTGTATGCACACACACACACACAACACACACACACACACACACACACACACACACACACACACACACAGGGGCGAAGGAGTCTGGAGCCAAACCTTGTTACGCAATCTCAGTCTTACTTTTCCAATACAGAAAGGGAGTGGCAGCTGTCAGTCAGAGGAGGTCAGAAAGATAAGTGTTTAATGTTTGAATTTGTATGGTGAGTCCTTATGCGATGCTGAAACCAGGGAAAAGGAAAAAAGAAGAGTTAGCAGTGTATCTGTAAAATTCAACCTATAGACTCGGGTAAATTGTAGCCTAGTATCATTGCGGTATTATAGAAAAGGTTGTAGGCTTACACACATAAGGCGTAGTAATAACCACCAAAATAAACCAAAACCACAGTTTGAGTGATATGTGGATTATTCAAGGTTAAACCCCAAGGAAATCCCCTTGTGTTAATTTTGCAGGATTCACTAAAGCATTACAGGACATTGAACTTCCCCTGTACACTTGCATTTCTCCTCTGTTGGTCAGTTTACAGAGAAACCTCAGAGGAAAAACCCTCTCTCTCATCCAATAAAGTCCCATTCTAAATTTAAACCATCTGATCACAATCCCAAAAAGGCTTAAACTCACTGGAACAGAATCAAACATTTAGAAGATGGCCAGCATGCATTTGTGATTGCATATTGTTGCATTCAGTCCAAAGTATCTACTCAGCAAAAGCACAATGTGATGAATGTTTTACTCGAGGTAATATGACTTATAGATTCCATTCTTCCAAAGTGCCAGCAACCAATGAGAGCAGCCAGTGTGGATGACTTAAGGTATACCAGTAATTTGTGGTTTGGCAGGAGATCATAATGAAGTCATATCTGATACGTAATGATTATGCCTAGGGAAAACTGAAGATACGTATCTAAACCTGCCTTCCTCTGTCAGTCAGTGTTACAGTAAATGCAGGAACGGGGGGGATGGCTTCTGAGGCTCCAGCCCCGAATGTTTTCTTGGGGTGGTAGCGGGCTCCATTTTAAAGCTAGAGCGAATTTATTGGTATAGAGTCAAAGATATAGTGTTATGGAATCCAGTGATACCCTTGTCATGCTAACTCGGGAAAGGGGCTAAATAAAGCTCCAAATTTAGTCTATGTTTTTGTAAGGGAAAAACTGGCATGGCCATTTTTTTAACCCTATAGATATCTGATTGAAAATTGGGTACCCACAACTCTCCCCTTTACAGACATTCCCATTTTATGCTAATCCTGTGCAGTTTGGTTCCAATGGTTCCAAAACCATGCAGTTTTTCGCTTGCAGTACAAATATATATATATATATATATATATATATATATATATATATATATATATATATATATATTAATAAGATTTGTAGATTAGAAGCATACAGTACATTTGTGCCATGACTATTTGTTTTTTTTATAAATGCAGACCATTTACCAGTCTTATTCATCTTGGCTTGACACCAATGTGATAAATGACACTGACAACATTTGTGGCTTCTGCAGAACAGTGGCTGTGAGAGGAAACATAAAGGTGATTTGGGTTCGCTGAGTATCTGAGCATAACAGATGGGACTATGGGCCCTGGCTCTCACATCGTACGTGGGAAACCTAACAGCTAGCAGCGGGCCAAAGGAAACTTGCTGACTGTGGGAGACATTTTATGGACTGGGGAGAAATGTTCCCTTTGTGTTTCCCCTTGGGGATCAATAAAATTATCTATCTATCTATCTATCTATCTATCTATCTATCTATCTATCTATCTATCTATCTATCTATCTATCTATCTATCTATCTATCTATCTATCTATCTATATACATTTTACTAACAAGAAGTGAAAAACACAATAAAGGAATCAATTGCTGTGGTTCATTGTAAACAGATCAAATATGAGCACCTACATTACAGTAGGACTGGCCCTGTGTCAAAGAGTGTCAGTGAGAATATTTTTGGTATGCGCTGTATTGACATGGCTTTGTTAAATAGTAACCAAGTTCCTCTCACCTTTTCTGAACTTAAGAGGATCAAAAAGATACACAGACCCACAACACACACACTACTAAATGATCTGTTTTACATAAAACATTAGCCAGATAATACAGTGAATGAAAACAGCACAAACTGAATGTCCGTATGGTGTTAAAGGAATAGTTTGACATTTTTGACGAAACTATACATTTATTTTGACTGTAGTTAATATAAAGCTACAGCCAGCTGCGGATTCGCTTAAAGATAAATATTGGCAAAAGAGGAAAACAGCTAGCTTGGCTCTGATTGGAGATAAACACATCTGCCTATAAGCACTTCTAAAGCTAACTAATAAACACGTTGCATCTTGTTTTCATTCTTTAAAGTGAGCTTACGGTCTCCTGGGCTGTAGCTTCATATTTAATGGACAGTCCGGCTATGCCTTATAGCTTAAAATGGAAATAGCCTAGCTTAGCATAAAGACTGGAAGCAAGGGGGGAAGCTAGAAATAGCCACAAAAAAATGGTCCAGCACATAACCCCTCACCTTAACTTGTTAGGTGTTTTTACACTTCTTTTTTGTACGAATTGAACAAACAAGATATATGTTAATTAGAACAAGGTGCAGGTAGAAAGATTTTTACTGGTGGACAAAGCCAAGCCAGCTGTCCTCCCCCTTTCCAGTCTTAAAGTTGAGCTAAGCTAATGGTCTCCTGGTTGTAGCTTCACATTTTATGCACAGAAATGAGAGTGGTTCCAATCTTCTCATCTAAATTTTGGCAAAAAAACAACCACAAATAAGCACAGTTCCCAACATCTCCAACTATTGAAATATCAGAGGGCAATGTTTCAACTGTTATTACTAATTTAACTTCTCACCCTGTTTCACAGAAACATTATGGCAGGTAGACAAACCAGAGACCGAAAAAGAGAGAAGAATTTCTACCAACTTATTATTTCTATAAGAATTGTTCACGCCTATAAGCAGGAGTGGAGTATTTACCAGTGGAATACCGCTGCTCGGATTCATAACAAGTTTCATCTTGTGACATCAAAAGTTTTTCACAATGGTATGACGAAATGTTCCTACGTAAGTCAGCATGACTCTTAATGAATTGCAGTGTTCATTCACAGTTTGCTGTACACAGGCTGATTCATGTGCTGCAGTTGCTTTGGAGACAAACAGACAGAGCCAAAAGGAGCTCTGTTGTTGAACAAATGAAGTATGTGTTGCCCTGCCTCTCTGCACCAAAGCCCCTGCTCTCGCTATTAAAACATCCTAAAAGCATGTAAGGTTCACTTACTCCTCTATTAAAGGCAAAGCTAGGTGTTTTCTGAACACATTTTAGGCAGGAACTATGCCCTATGTTCTTTCCTGAAAAGTATTGTATAATTTATTAAGAGCAGACCAGAATTGAATCATTTATTATTACTTTCCATATTTTTTAAATCCCACAAGCTATTTGCTCTGTATACATTGTCAGTGCAAAGCATTGCGATGTTCTTACTTATTGTGTGTTGTAACTCCATTTTAGCAATCCTCAAGTGTCTACAGCAACGCTAGCAGCTCTATGAGACTGGCACAGCCGGGCTTAGAGCTAAACGCTAACGTCAGCATGTTAACATCACTAAACTACAAAACAACTATCACTATCACAAAACACAAAGTACAGCTTAGGCTGATGTGAATGTCATTATTTAGTCAAAAAACAATGCACTTGGAACAATGTTGATCTGATGATGGCGCGAGAGGAAAAGTTAAAGAATCATCAAGTTATTACAAGTCATCAAAATCAGAAAAGGGTTTACTGCCACAGTAAGTTACACCTACGGGGAATTTGCCTTGGTGAATGGTGCATAAATACACAAACATATTAAACATTAATAAGGAATAAACTGGGACTAGGGACGGGGGGATGGGGGTTAGGAGTCAGTGGGGGTCCGGGGCCTTGTTGATGAGGGGGACAGGAATATCTGTACCAAATTCAATGACAATCCAACTCAGTTTTTGAAATATGACAGTATGGACCCCAAACTGGTGGACCCAACAAATAGACATGGCTGAAAACTTGGAAATCTCAAAATCATCTACTTCTCTTTATCTCAATGTCCTTCTTTGTAGTCTTTGAAGATCTAATAAATCACTTTTGCCTGGACACACCTCATCAGTGGACATTTAAAAGGCATTTTTAAAACATGTTGTACATTCATCATATAAGATATTCCACTTGCTTCTGCTCTTGCAGTTTACCTGTGGAAAGTATTATATGTCCGGTTTCCATTCTGACCAGAAATGACAACATCTCAACGTCTTGCCTCCCCTCTGATTCATTTAACTACATGCTCAAACATAGACTGTAGGCAGGGGTATGTCACTTTTAAGAGTAAGTAATGCTGTCATTATTGTCAGAAATGGGACAGTAGGACCATTATTTCGCAAGTCAAAAGCAAGTCATAGGTCCAAAGGTCATAACTTAAGATTTGGAAGATTTGGAATCTTGACCTAATTTTAGATCATTTTTAATGCGATGATGTAAATAGCTCCATAAAAAAAGATAATTTACTAGTATATCAAATAAAAAAAATATATAAATATAAAAAATATAAAACAATTTCACTAATTGAGATGCTTTGGTTTGTATACTACAAATTGAAAAATGGCTGTCTATTTTCTAAAGACAAAGTTGAATAGGTATACAGCAGTCACCCTACAAGGTTCCTCCTCTTTGTGCTTGGGGAAGGTATAAGGTATTTTGTATCAAAAGTCTTCATAAAGTTATGAGTCACTGGTGTTAAAGTTTATTTATTTTTTAATTTTTTTGATTGAGTTACATGCCTTGTGGTCACACCTCTGAACGTTACCACCTACAGTGAGGCTTGGGGTGAGCGCGGTCATCGAATACTTCTACCAGGAAAGTAACCATGCTGCCCTCTGGTGGTTACAACCAAAGCTGAGTGCACTTTATTATATTACAGTTATTAACATGCAGTAGAAATCAGCATTTTGATTTTCAGAGAACCTTGTCATAGAAGTGGCATTGTTCCGGTCAGGCTTTTTCAGGTCAGGCTTGGTCAAACTGAGTGTGGTGCTAGCAGGTTGATACAATATTACACTGGTACTTTATAATTGTCAAAGGGCATAATCATTATGTAAACTGTAAACATAGTAAGGGAATATTAAGGTAGTATTTGTTTCTTTCTGAGAAATGGGGGGCATAAATAAATAAATGACGTGATTAAAAAAATAATTTAATAAATTTGAATTGTGCCACAAAAAAACAACAGCAAGTTGTGGACTTGCCTACTGTCTATACATCCATGCTGTCTATGGGACTTGCTTAGTAGTAGGCGCCGCCCAATACTACGTCATCACTACGCGTCCACAACACAGGTCTTCTCCTTCTCATCTCACACGTGAGTTGAACTAAATGTTGTTGCCTTGCATGTTTTCTGATTCATATTTTGCAAGAATTAAACTTAATGTCTCATTTAAATGTTCTTAAAGAATTTGGTAAAATATCCACTAGTTTCGAAAAAAAAATTCGAGCTAGTTTGCGCACATTTGTCATGCAGGGAGTTACCAGCATGGAAGCCTTCTCAGCTGTGTTCGTCTTTTAGCCAAAGTCCTTTTTAAAGAATATGTCCATACGTGTCACTGCTTATCGGCAACCATATTGACCTCGTAAACATGGCTTATGACACCGTCTGAATCATTTGTAGCCAAAGGTCAATTCGGCAATGCGTTGCTGTTACTTAAGTCCCTTGTTTACATATCATTTTCAACTTGGCCTCCCTAACATTGAGCTCGATTACTAGTCTTACGTATCTACTAAAAAACATTGATGACAGAAAGTGTTTCTTCTGTAATTTTTCAAAACTACATTGGCGGTCTTAATTAGTGTAACGTTAATTTCATTTCTAATTGATTTCTTATGAAGTTTTGGCCCATTTTTATTATCAGATCAAACTAGCCTGTAATAACGAATAATTAAAAAAATAATTGAGTATCACTACTAGCCTGGAAATCCAAACCCAAATCCAAAAGATTAAGGCTGACTCGCTGAGCAAATTCAAATTGTGCTCTCACGAGAACTCTGGATTTCCAGGGTATATCCCTACTAGTATTATAGGTAAACACTACTCAGCGTAGCGATCACATTGGTAATACTATTGCATAAAACACTTATATTTGCATTAAAGCCCAACACTTTAGTAACATTAGTGTACAGTGTAAACCAATGTTAATAAAGCCATGCTGTTTGATGAATCAGGAGAATGTGGACTTAACCATCAAACTCTAACGATTACTTAATGTTTTCCCCTCATCTGTTCCCTGTTCCAGCCAGAAGATCAAACTGAGCATCCTCCCTAACAAGAAAGACCCAGACATTCTACTTGTAACCTGCATGCTGTAAGGTCCAAGCTATGTTGACGAAAACGGAGGAAAGGAAGCCACAGAAAGGGGAAGGAAAGAAGAGGAGACATCCTGGTGAAGATGGAGAAGGAGGAGAAAGCAAGAGGAGGGGAGGTGAAGAAGGAAAAGGGGGTCAGGGAGACGGTGGCAGGAAGCGTCTGGACGCCCTGAGTGTGGGCTATTTCCGCCGAGTTGGGGAAAGACTCACTGAAGGCTTCGAAGATAATGAGGAGAGAGGTGAGACGGAGTCTTTTTCTGGACATTTGAGCAAGAAATGGCTGGAAGTTGATTAAAGTTGGGTATGTGCAGCAGAAAAGCACATTACACTAAAAATGCTCAGATCTATAATATAGGGCTGCCAATATTAATACATATCTTTGGGTTATTGGTTGGGAAAAACAAGCAATTTGAAAATGTCACCTTTAGCTCTTGCGATGGACAGTTTTCACTATTTTCTGGCATTTTATAACAAAAATGAATAGATAAATTGATTGAAATCATTGACAGATTAATCAAACATGAAAACAATCTTTAGTTGCAGCCCTACTCACATTCAGTCCAATATATTCTAAGAGAAACCAGACTTAGAGTTATTTCACCAGGACTCATTCATTGCTGTGCAAGAATTACATGATGTAGCTTTGTCTTCTTACTCTTCTTACTAGGGTATCAAACGTTTTGGTCACATTCATAATCTCTTTACCTAATCTTTAATCAGTCCCACTTCCAGTTTTAGACCGTATTTAACTTTTTGTACAGCTGCTTGTGTTTACACTTTTACAGAAACTTGGCCTCTGTTGTTGAAAGAACAGGTTAAAATTGAACTAAAATTATCAAAAACAATAAAACCTGTAATAGAGAAATCTGAAGAGCTGCATGTAACCAGATTATTACATTGCATAAATGTGTTCTCCAGTTACCCACGTAACCTGGTTGCAATGAGTAACCTGGTTGCTTAAGTACATGTAAACACACTGTTAAATAGCAGAGATAGTGATAGAAGAGGGACATCCGGCACCGTCAGGCTTTATCCTAGCAGTGTACATTCGTTGAGTCAGACTACCTGAAATATAACAAGCAGGTTAAGCTGCCAGTTCCATTATAGTTATATTTTTAGTTGACTCCGCCACCGCCAGAATTTCTCGTCTCTGACGTTTCTAATGACCTAATACTTGTCGTTAAATATCAGATGCGCCATCTCTGCCTGTGTGTAATTTCTCTTGACTCTTGTCTCTTTGTTTCTTCTGTAGAGATGTTTGTGGAAAATGTCCTGACAGAAGTGAAAGGTAAAGCGACGGTGGTGTCGATGGACCAGACGGGAAGCATCACCCTGCAGCGGCTGCTCCCACTGTGCAGTCCTGACCAGGTGGCCACGGTGCTGGCTGAACTGGGTGGAGAATCCGGGTCCGAGTTTAAAGCGGTTTCTTGTGATCGGTGCGGCGGCCACGTAGTGGAGAGTGCAGTCAGACAGATATCCAGGTGGACAGGTACGATTACATGTGTCGTGACTGAGTGGCAGACTGCTCATCATCACTGTATGAAACGCTTTGCAGTAAATAGGTAAATAACAACTCAGCTTTGTTTGTATCCATTCGTTTTTAGAGTCGTCTGCTACCACAGAAGAAGAAGAAGAGGAGAGTTGTGGAGCGTTGGAGGCCCAGGTGTTGTCTTTAAGTAAGGCGGTGAGAGACAACAGCTTAAAATCGGTCATGGCTTAGCGTTCGAAATATTATGCAGTATTTTTGTGGACTATAACTTGAGCCCTGTTCACGCTTATATCGCTTTACATTTTGGCAAATAGACACCATGAAAGTATGCCGAATTAGCTATCAGCTGTTGCTGTTTTCAGTGTACACCTATATGTACTGACAGCTATTATTGTATACTTTGATAGTGAAAAAAACTTTAAACATAACGATTATCAGGCAAGTTCTGGAGGTGCAAAGAGTAGTCTTTTTTTTTTCTATGATTTCTACGTGGATTTGTGGACGTTTATTCGAGATGAAAACCTTATATAATGTTGTCCTCGGCAAGTGTAAGTCACACTGAATGAATGTCTCTGTAACATGTCCAGTGTTTCCTTTAGGATTTTTTATAGCAGTGGGGGCAGGTCCAAACAGGCAGGTCCCCCCCCCATGAAACAGAACTGACACTTCATATTTTCTGTTGTGATTGAACTGTATTTTTTGAGTTACTATATAGGCCAACTTTGATCTTGACATATAGGCTAAGCATTCTGTTGCAAATAACAATAAACCCACTATTAATTACATTATCTTAATGCAGTATAACTACTTCAGCATGTACAAAATGCACCTCAAATACAAACGTGGGCGAGGGCGTTGAGCAATCGCTATTATATCGGATCAACAGCCACGTGCAATTTAGCTGGCAAGCGAAGAACACAAACAACGAAAATCACCAGTTAACTTAATTTAAATGTTCAAGACCAGGCTTGAATTAACTGACTAAGTTATACCACTTACAGTTCTCAAGGACGTACACACACCATCTCAACTGGCTTATCATCCGGACAGCGTCTCTTTTTCGTTTCTCCCTTTTTCTGCCGAGTGACCGCGCTATTCTCCGACACGCACTCTAACAATGCAGCCCTATTTCTGATACTGTGGGGGGCAGAAATTTTGCCGTGGGGGGCCGCCACGGTCAAATCAACATAGAGGAAACACTGATGTCTATGTGCTCAGTTGTGACTGAGTTGAGCCTTGGATAATGAGTAGGATTTTTGAGTCACTAAGGATTTTGAAAGTACTTTGAAAAGCCTCCATGAACTAGTGATTGTGTTGGTAAGCAGCCAAATCAACAGCCAAGCTACAATAAGCAGAAAGTAACTTACAGTTAATTTTAGAAAACAACAGCATTCACCTGTCCCTTACACCTCACGCAGTGTCTCCGCCTCACGTCTCTCCCTCCGCATCTCGCTCACAGAGTTTGAAGACCCCTGGCCTAACAAAGCTGTTGTTGTTGAATGTCTGTGGCCCTGTGTGCCCAGTGTCTGGCAACATTGACTGTAGAGAGGGCTGTCTAAGTGGCTTTTCATCCTAGAAAACAAGTGTCAAATAATTTCATCCATTTGGTGTGGTAGTCACTTCAGTCTCTGCTTTTTCAACAAGAAACACAGGGAGAAAATAAAGCTTTTGATCTGTTGGCTAGTTCTTTGAGAGGCCGGCCCAGTGTGTCAGACCTGTACACACAGAGGCTTGTCTCTTTCAGCTTGTGTTCATGTCGCCTTTGTTATTTGTTTCCCCAGGTGCAAAAGAACGCAACGTTGCTCCTCAGCTGACAGACTTTGAGATTCCCACTGCATTTTGGTACGAGCTGAAAAGCCTTACAGAGACCTTGATGGACAACGTGAATCGTGAGTCATTGTTCGTCAAACCCAAGCACGTCTCCTCATTGTAGCCAGAACAAAGAAGACTTTGTATTGTGGTTAACTTTATCACATAGGGAAAAATCACAGTATTGCAAAGCAAAAGGTGCTATCTGTATCTATTTCTGTTAACTTAAATGTGTTTTCACATCGGTTTCCATTTCTGTTTTAGTTTCCATTTTTTTCCATATTTATTTCAATAATCATTACTATTCATTTTTAACGTTGAACAACGTTTAGTTGTAGCTATAGTTGGAAAAGAAGAGAAAAATGCGTGCACTTAACTTTTTTGAATAGTGGTTGAAGTCAATCGTGAAGTCAATTCTTTTAAAATTAGACGCAAGGTATTGTGAGCATGGGAGTAAAAAAGTGTTTTCAGCTTTTACCTAGTGTTTATCAGAGAGAAAATTGCATTATCTGTTCGTGTCTAAAAGGATGTGTATTTGATCACCGTTTTGAAATCCTGCAAAAATGTTGATCCAATTGCAACATTGAATTAAACATTGCACATGCTCGCACACGGCATTCCTGCTGCAGATTTCACACTATTCCACTGATCTACAGTTGGTGTCGGTAACACACACAGACTTGTAGCAATGTGTCCCCGAAGGCAGTGACGAAGACGACTGCAAGCTAGCAAACATTGATTTAAAAATCTTGATCGGATCCCTCCCTAACACTCTAAATAACCTAAAACCTAGTTTGACGTTTCTCTCCGGCAATTTCTTGATACTTATCTGTCAACGTAAACACCCGGCCGTACCCATATATCAATAATATCAATAAGCTCTAGAAGGAAATGTATTCACTATGTTTATTAGACCTCAACGATACACACAACCTGTTTTTGGTGAGAAACACTGAATGTATATATAACTTTTGTTTGCCAGAGGGCACCTTTTAAATTAGCAGAAGTGTCTAAGAAGCATTGTCCTCTCCCGTTGTGTCCCTCTCCTTCCTAGTAAGTGTGATCGACGCTGTTGCAAGTGTCGTGTTCCAGACCATGTTGACTGTGTGTCACAGAAAGCGGCCTAAACTCTGCAAACAGCTCCTCAAACGCATCATGGAGTACCTGACAAGTCGCAACGCCGCTCCAGGAGTGAGGTCAGACACCGTTCCCCTTTTTTCCAGGAATGCGTCGCTGTGCCATGACATGTCGTGTAACTGCTGGCTTTGTTTCTCCGCTCCTTTTTTTTTTCCTTTTTTTTTAGTCCACTTCTGGTCTTTCTCAAGGACAAGGCCTCCAGCCACCTCATTGAGACGATCATACAGCTATCCCACAAGTCCCTTCTCCGGGACCTCTACAAGAACCACCTCAAGGGTCAGCTGGTTGACTTGGCCCTCCATTCCATCGCCAACTTCCCCATACAGAGGCTAACCGCAGCCTCGGCCAAATCCAAACTGGTTGGTCGTAATGTCTGCGTCACACGGTGCAGGATTAGAGTCGGGATTTTGTGACTGCAAGGATTACTCCCATTTTCTTTCGCTCTCTCTTTCTCTGTAGTTCCTGAAGTTGTTTGATGAGCTGATCCAAGGCGTGGAGGCCATCCTGGCTGCAGGTCACATGGGGGTGATTGTCCAACTGGCCGAGAGCTGTGCAGAAAGCGAAGAGAAACAGGAGGAGATGATGCAGTGCCTCCTCCGCGTAAGCGTCAAAGGGTGTTTGTAATTGAGATGTAACGGTCCACATGGGTCTTAAATCAATATAACCATACCCTTGTTTTTATTTATTGCTCCCTCTTTTATGACTGAAATCAAAAGTGCACAACACCATAAAACTACTTATTGTTTGATTTGTGGGTGATGAAAACCGTGTCGACATGTTGCCTCCCAGGCGTTCCACTGTGCCGAGCCCGGCTCTCGACACGTCAGCTGCCTCCCTCTCTTCATGTCCCTGATCACCTATGAGGTGTATTACCACTCTGACACAGCAGAGGGCAACATACAGACAGAGGTAAACAACTGAGAGGAGTCTTAATTGAATCATTTGGGGCGTTGGACATCTTGACATTTCAGATGAATAATTAGTGCAAAGCTGCACGACAAACGAATGCACCGTGCAGCATATTGATGTTGCGGTCTGTGTGTTCTTGATCATTTCCAGGTCCCCCTGTCGTCCATCTGTTACCACGGCTCCCGGCTGGTCCAGGCACTGGCCAAGTTCAAGGAGCGCTCACTCCTCCTCAGCAGCCTGCGCACTCTGAGCCCCGCTGACCTCCTGACGCTGGCTTCCGACCCGTCGGGCAGCCACGTCCTCCAGGCCCTCATCACCACGTCCAGTGACAAGGGCAGAGGCAAGATCCTCAAGAGACTGGAGGTACGACTACAGGGGCATTCTATAAGAATATTGTAGAACAGGAAGCTGTCACAACGGGAGATTTTTTTTCTTTTAGCTATTCACAGTTCCTGTTTGCAGTTTTAGAATACTATTACTGACATTTAGCCTGATGAAGCTTGTTCTTGGTTTTGAATTGGATTTGTTGACAATTACAAAAATATAGAATATCAACAGCCCTATCCATTAGGATGTGGTAGGCCATGCTGTTGTTGAATTTCACAATAACTGTTGCGGTCTACTGTCAAGAGACAGATTACAGCTCTATTTCAAATGCTGCTGCGTCTTATAACGGTTTTAAATATGCCTCCAGTCTCTATGTAGACTCCACCCTCTGGAGGAGATCTTAAAATGAAATGTAAGCTCATAGAGAGCCAAAGTGAAGACGGAACTTCCCGGTTGCTGTTGTCTTAGGCTACATTACCATGTTACTATGGCAACTACCAGCAACGGGCGGAGTATACATGCCGCCTCCTGTTTACCCCCGGCACACGCATGCCCAGTATACGAGAATGTTGATGAGATATGCGGTTTGGGCGAATTAGTTTTCTTCTACTGGGGCTAAAAACACTTGTGTGCACGGAGCTTTTGGCTCAAAACTTCGCTTAAAAACCAAAACGTAGCAATGTAAATGTAGCCTTAGAATATGGAAATTAAACCCCAGGGAAATAATTAATTTTTCAGAAAGACTGCTGAAAGAAACGCTGAATGAGTAATGATGACATCATGACTTCAGCTCTCAATAATAATTGGATGTTTTTTGTTAAGGTTGCAAAGTAGTAGTGACACTTTTGTAGTCATTGTGGCACACAGCTACAGTAGCCACTGTTGGAGCACTGTAACGGAATACAACAGGCCTTTACCTCCAAGACATCCTTGTGGTTGTTTCTGTGTTTGTTCTTCCTAACTGTATTCGGACTGACATTCTGACTAAACACATAGCTGCTGTTTAGACGGAACCCAAGACCTTTTGAGTACTACTTTATCCCACAACTAACCATTATTCCCTGGAAAATATTTGGCATTTGTAATTTTGTTAGGAGGATAGTTATACGCACATCACATCGTGTAGGTGCAAGGCTATTGAAAATCAGCGTATTGACACCACGCCACAAAGTTATTTCAATGGACAACAGATGTGGTTATCCATCTGTGCCACCCAGGGTGATTAATATCTCAGAGTGACCGTCAAACAGTACACAGTGGACGCTCATACATAAATCCCAGTGGAAGTAGAGGGACAACAATGCATCAGATATATCAAGTATATCAAAAAAAATCTCAACTATATCAAAAAGAAATTGTTGCAAGTCACATGAAAGGAAACACTGAAATATTGTACACTACAGAAAGTATTAAAAGCATACTGTATTTCACCAGAAAATCTCCACTCATCTAAACATTTTTCCATTAACATACACCAGAATAGATTTTTGGTACCTAAATAAAAAAAATTTACATTTCTGTTTTCTGGACATTATCTAACCTAATCACTCTCCATGTTGACCATGTTGTCCTCCCCAGGGCCAGTATGTTCAGATGGCCTGCTCCAGGTTGGGTAGTCGGGTGCTGGAAGCCGTATGGAACAGTGCTACAGTCAGTCACAGGCAAAGCATCGCACAGGAACTAGGTAATACAAACCATTGCCCAAATCCTGACTCTAAGGGGTGGCTTGACAGATTGTTTTAATTTTGGTTTTACATTTTGTCTGTAGTTCACATCCCTGTCAATGACTTACTTTTCCCATCTCCCCTTACCTTCCAGTGCTGATTGAAAGCCAGCTGAGGTCGGATCAGTTTGCTCGCCATGTGTGGGCCAAATTTGCCCTCTCCCACTTCATCCACAGAAGAGCTCACTGGCAGGAAATACAGACGGGCGAATCCAAGAAGCGGAAGCTGTTCAGTGACATCCTTGAGTAAAAAAAAAAATAAAATACATATTTATATAATGTGTTAGTGTATTGGATACAATAAAATAAAGAAGAAAATATTCTGTATTTGTGTGCTAATTTTTACCTGTTAAAAAAAAGCATGGATCCTCATTAGCACTGGTCAGAGTGAAATACAGTGGAAATATCATTTTACCTTTTTTAAATCATCCCTGATGAAAATAATTTGAACAGTTTCTGTTCAGGTGCTTGTGGATGCTTTATTTTCTACATAAGTTTCCTGATGTGCCTTCACCTCAGGAGAAGAGGAGCTGCTAAACATTTATTTATATGCTGTTTGATACCAAAGAAAATCTATAAAATAGTTTTGGTTAATTTTGAGAATTGCATAGTTTTTTGCTCCTGGGAACTTTGTCATTTTCTAGATGCGAGTGGATCCTAATGGCATTGTAAAATAGTTCTATGCACACATTTCATTTTTACTATGATGTAAGGAGCAGCATGGCCACTAGGGGCTCCTAGCGTAATGTTTATATGAGTAGAGCAACACAAGCTCTCATGTGAACACAAAGACGAAAGACACAAAGACAAAAACAAGTTTTTTTTTGCCATTGGTATTGCTGAATAACAATGACAATAACATAGCTAATGCGGCATTCATGTATGCATACATGTTAAATATGTAAAAGAGGTCAGACATTTGGGGGAAAAAATGTTGGTATGAACATTTCTGAAGCTATAATAGAGTCTTCTATTCCCCTGAATGTTGTGCTTCCTCATAATTCCATAATGGAAACAAACAAATTCAGGCTGTTAGAAATTGCTCTGTGCCTCAGCAGCGAGCTCCTTTTGTCGCAGGCCTGTGGGAGAAAGCATTAGCTTAGTCACAAAGGGAAACATTGATTATGTATTGATTTGAAAAAGGAAGGCCTTTATCTTGGCAGATGCTTCTCAGTGAAGAAGCACATGGCCAGGAAGCCATGCTGCAAGACAGCACGTCATCAGTGTGGGTACAACAACAAATGCCACCATACCCCAAATACACTAATTAATTAACAGTTTGATTTGTCCACACAGACAGCATGCAGTGTTCTATACTGGACATATTGTACCGACTCCCTATCTGTCAGGTATAGACCACCTTATAGAAACCCCCTGTGGTCCAATTCTACAGCCTTTTTACATTCTTTTTTTAACACATTTTAACAAATTCATTCCGTTTCAATCCCAAGATCTTAAAGCAAAATAGAAGCCATTGTAATTCAATCCAACATAGTAGTCCTGTAATGAATACTACCTTTTTAAAATTGTTGCTCTATTATATTGTATTTTATTGTAGGACGTCTCTAATATTCTTTGCCCTTTCACATGTGAATTAAGTGGAAAAATATTAGAAACATCTTTCAATATATTACAGTGCAATACATTAACACCAAGGTACAGTCTCAAAACAGAATGGAATTAAGAATCGGCATATAAACACATTAAAAGGTTCCATATTGTAAAAAGTGAAATTCCCATGTCTTTTTTTGTATAATGCTGGTCAAGATGATATATAAATACTGTGGAAGTATCCAATCCAAATAGAAATGCACACAGCCCTTATTCAGAAACGGTGCCTTTAAAAAACAACTATACTATATATATACATATAGATAGAAAGTTCCACTACAGTGCCATTACTGTCATTCCCCAACTGTGATGATTATACAAAGACACCAAGAGCACAGATGCTGAAGACCAGCATAGGGTCGATTTCAATGTGAATTGCACACTACCTGGGTCGCTATCAGCCGGGGCGGTTCGAATTATGTGATTGGTTGGAAATGAGAGTGGTGCAGTCTTCACAGGTCGCCGAAAAAACAACAACATACATTTTGTCACACTGTGACACTTAACGCTGGGTTTTCACCATAGACTGTATAAAACTTAGGATTTTCACAGGCAGCTTCAACAACAGCAGAGTGGAGCAGTTCAATTAATTTCCCAACAGTCCACTGAAAGTAAGGGCTGTGATGTTCACTAGTCTGCCTTTTGCAGAGCCGTAGGAGTTTTACAGGCAAAACTGCCTGCAAAAACCAAGTGTCAATTCAATTTTATTTTATTTAAGTATAAAATCTTAACAACAGTTATCTCAAGACACTTTACAGATAGAGTAGGTCTAGACCACACTATAATTTACAAAGACCCAATAATTCCCCCAAGAGCAAGCATTTAGTGCAACAGTGGTGAGGAAAAACTCCCTTTTATGCAGAAACCTCGAGTGGTGAGGAAAAACTTCCTATTAGGCAGAAACCTCGGACAGACCCAGGCTCTTGGTGGTCGGTTGTCTGCCGGTGCCGGTTGGCGGTACGATGAACAGTGGCAATTATAGTCACAATAAAGACAATGGAACTATGATTAGAAATAGTAGTTGTAGTAGTTCATGGCGTAGCAGGGCACTGCAGGGCATAGCAGGACGTAGCAGGGCACTGCAGGGCGTAGCAGAGCACCGAGCAGGATCACGGTGACAGCTGCAACCATGATATAGGTGCCACCCTAATCCAAGGTAAACTGCATTAGAACATAAATGTATGAAAATAAGTGTGTTTAATTCTCTCAGCACCGCCGCGCTTACTTGTGCAAAAGAGAGGGAGTAAGCGCGGCGGTGCCGAGAGAATTAAACAAAACTTATTTTTACTGATCAGGGTTCAACCCTCTTTTTGGAAATTCAAACCAAACCAATCAAATGTTTTTTTTCAAATCATAACAATTACCTTAAGTGCTAGAAATGGCCTGGGCTTAACACGTCAAATTCAGGCAACAGCTAACTTGTCACATACTCCAGCCCAGCTGCATACCACAAGAACTTATATGTTTTGTAAGCTTATTTGGTTTGTTTCGTGGTGATTTAAGTTCTAAAGCACAAATAAATAACCACCAAACTCTTTTGTGCAGACTGAGTTCTTCTCCTCTGCATATTTATTGCAGCAGCTGGTAAAGGAAGTAGGTTACTCTAGTATAAATGTTTGACTATTTTAAGACAAGGGGAGAACATTTCTCTTTGTTTGATTTTTATCTAAAGTAAAGTTGGCCTTCCTGTCAGCTTCACTACTCATTTACTCAAAAAGGACAGAGAGAAAAGAGATAGATTTGCTCTCCCCAGCAGCCACACTGAACTGCAGTCTGTTTGCTCCCCGGTTGACCCAGGTGATCTGTGTTGACTGGCTTGGTTTGAATTTCCAAAAGGAGGGTTGAACCGCGATCAGACAACCCTAGCCCAACCATGGTAGGTGGTGTGAAAGAGGTATAATAGACTGATGTGAACAAAAGTCTTTGAAATTGGTCCAGCATTGAGCGAGAACGCAGTAACCGGCCGCCGCGAACTGGGCTGCAATGAAACCCAATAGGGCGATTGTGCACCTTCGATTTTTGTCCACTAAAAGTGATTGTTTTTGCTACTGACAGGCTCAGATTCTTATGAAAAGTGTCTGACAACATTATCGATCTCACAAGGTGTGGATTTGGTGATTTAATGCATGAATTACTGCAGGACATATCGTGAATTCCTGTTGCTCACTACGAGTTTATGTGATTAATTAACACTTAATGGATCATCAATTAATGAGTGTTATGAGCGTTATTAACTCATAGTTACTCTCTGAAAGCAGAACAGGGACTGTTCTCATTAACTTTGACGCTTTAAGTCACAATCAGATTTTTCCTTAATATCCAGGTTTTCTTTCTCACTTCATTACAATGTAAATTATTAATGTGCCATTACACATTTTTCCCCTGATCCGTCAATGGCCTCTGCTAGATGTTGTAAATGGAATATAAATTAATGTATGAAAAACTGTGAATTCACCCAAAACACTCATTACGTGATTATGCATTAGGCTTTAAAATTACATTCATTTTAACTTATGGAACTAATGCCATACACACTCATAGTGACTTGATCATTTCTTAACAGTGAGCATCAGGAATGCATGACACATGATACATAGCCTACTAAATGCATTAATGAATGCATTAAATCATCATGAGTGATGCACTAGTTATGCATTACTTATATGATTGTTATTAGATATTCAATCTTGCAAATTGGAGAGAATATTAATGCCCACAAAGAGATGAAATGACCACAGTTTGATATAGCAGGCTTTAGTTGCACAATTGCATGCCAAGCTTTGATCAGCTGAGTTTTAATGGCGGTCTCACATCAGGGGATAGCTAGTCTATATCCACGATGTTCCACTTCCGGGATTGGTGCGTTGCCGCCGGAAATTCCGCCGAATGTCACTCTTTACAGCCGGATGTTACCTTCCGCTTTTTGTGTTGGAATTTTAAACTCGGGTCGATTTCTGAGGACTATGGTTAACTGCTCCTCAGATCTCTGCAGGGTAAATCCAGACAGCTAGCTAGACTATCTGTCCAATCTGAGTTTTCTGTTGCAAGACTAAAACAACCTTTGAACGTACACGTTCCACCAAAACAATTTTCCTTCCCGAGGCTATTTTGCAAAAGGCACTTGGGGCTCCGTCCGGCGCGTGACGATTGTGAATGGTTTAAAGAAATGGCAATAAGCCAGAGCACGTTTTTCTCCCATCACAGAATGCTGTATGGACTAGGCAGACCCTCCTCCGCAGGGCTGTGGAGGAAGGTCTGGCAATGCGAGACTAGGAGATAGCAGCACCGTCCCATGAGATTGCTTGGTAGCAGGACCAACCCCTGACAGTCTGTTCTGAAACCAATCCGGGTCTTACACCGGACTACTTGATTTAAAATGTGGGGTTGTGCAGGCGACTACAGAAAAAAGCTCTTTTAACTTATTTTTTTAAAAGTAAGTGCTGTAGTACAACTAGCAGGAGACAAGTTATAATTGAGGTACGTTTGGAGACACTACCTTATTTAATCATTAAATTAATAAATATTTTTGTTGCATCTCTTTTCGGTGTTGTAATTTGTAGACGTCCCTAAGCACTCGTCTTACTGCCGGTAGCAGCAGAGAGCATTACATTCCGCATTACATCCATGTGAGCTAATGTCGAAATCAATACTAATCTTGTGATGGCATCTAGTTATAGTTTTATTTTGCAGAACACATGGTTTTCTCTCACCTTTTGGCCTGCTATTAATCCACGTTACTGGAGACATGAGCATTGCATGAGGCATTCAGCCCATACTGAGGTCGATTTGTGCCTTCGTCTTCAACCTGCTATTAGAACCACTTGGCCTTATCTTTTACTCTGGGCTTCTTGCTTTGACCAAAACAGTTTTAATTACAGTACATGTGCTTTACTCGAGCGTTGTATTCAAGTGATACTGGTCTAGTTCATTCTCGCTCCCTTTTGTTGTTTGGTTATTATAGGTCTGTGCATGTATAATCAGCTCTGTGCACTCGGGAGACAAAGCAGATGAACAATGACCTTTGGGGTACAATGAGCCATTGCTTCTTAAAAAAAACTAATCACATGGATTCCCCGGGAATTCAGCAATGCGTCCTCTAATGCCACTCAATGTCTGGCCATCACTGTAGCCTCCACATGCCCCAGTCTATCCCCAGATACACTACACAGACCACTTCCAATATTACCTCCTAAGTGACATGCCTACACCCACGCCTCAGGAAAATATGCATCTCATTATTTGTGCACAGCGCTCGCTGAAAATAGTCTTTATTCAGTGCAAAGTGAGCAGTAAGTTCGACAGGCTTTCACTGGCACACAGTAGGTGGTTTTTCGTCTTTTAAGCTCCCTCTGTCTCCCCTGCTCTCGAGAAGTATTCTTTTGCCGTGAATGCCCACAGAATGAGTCAGCGGCAGAAAGAAAAACAGAGAGAGGGAGGATTTCTGTCACGATTTGAGAGACTGATAGGGTGTCACAAAAATAAATTTTATCAAATTGTCCTCATTTCCCTCTCTATTTCCTGCGGGCGTCTGTGGAGCTGTCAAATGTATGCTATTATCTGACAGTTATTTGACCTGTTTAAGGCTGATAAAAGCCTTAATGTGTCATTTTCTGGTCTGCGAGACATATTGTATAAAACCCAGCCTGTCTCTGTTTGAAGAGTTCATCTTTTTCCATTGTGCTTATCGCCATCTGTCTCATTCACCTGCTGGGAGAAAAAGTAAAAAAAATAAGATGAATAAAAAAACTCTTCTTTCTGAAAATCAACATAAATATAGGACATTTGAGATGCCAAAGGACTCTAGGACTCATCGTCTCCTTGACAACAGTCTCCAAGCAACCATTACTCCTCAAAGGATTTCTCCAACCCCATCTCTCTCTCTCTCTCTCTCTCTTTCTCTCTCTCTGACTCTCTCTTCTCAACCCCTCTGTCTCTATGCCAGTTAGCCTTCCTCTCAAGAGTCGTCCCATTTATCTACTTCAGATACTACTTACTTACTTACAGCATCAAAAGCTCAAAACCACAGCTATCTGATGTGATCTCATGCGATTAGCTGTAGGAAACCGTGTTCTTGCTTTTTACTGAGGCGCTTCTCTACACCTGCTGAAACTAGGGTGGAGCAGAGAGATGGGAGGCTGACAGAGATGTTTTCATAGTTATTTGTGCCATTATTTTTTGACGACTCCAGCCACTGAACTAAAATGCTTCTTTGGTGCACTGTGTTAAAGGAATAGGCTAATCAAGTATTGGTGCACTTAGCCTGCCCGTTTAGTAGTGAGAAATCAAACCCGAAATCCTAGTAGGTCATTAGCTGTGGTACTCAATGCTAACATATATTATTACACACCATGTTAACCTAAGGTGGACAACTATTGTTTTTTTATGGCTGTCGATCCAGAAATCATCCATGTAACTAACTTTGTTTTTGAAAAATGTATTTCTCTTGATTACATTTTTTATGAAACGTCTGCACACTAACACTTAAAGCTATAGTGCGTAGTGTCTGTCTCCCCCATGACGAATTCTAAAGTAATGACACCAACAACACTGTTGGCGTGTCAACATGATACAAGCCTTCCGTGATTGCGCACGCGCCCCCACCCCCACCCCTCCTCCACACAGTTGCTAGTAGCCAAGGAGGACACAGAGGATTAAAAAAACATGATGGACTCTTCAGAAGAGGTCATTATCTTCACTCGAGCTTCTGCGCGGGAAAGTCACCGGACGACACAGGTAATCTTCTGAACATAGCCATACTGAGAATGTTGTGTGGAGCTGATAGTCTTAATTAGCTTTGTAGCAACTCATTTGGTTAATATCAAAAAGTTACGCACTAAAAGCTTTAAAATGTATTTCTGATTTTGTATGTCTACATTTGTGTAATAATAATAATAATTTATACTTTATTAATCAGCAAGGGGAAATTACAATGTTTTCACTCTGTTGTTATCACACACATTACACACAGGCCTGAATTACATACACATGCTCAGTACCTATACATGCACTAATGGAGAGATGTCAGAGTGAGGGAGCTGCCCATGGAAAGGCGCCCCGAGCAGTTGGGGGTTCAGTGCCTTGCTCAAGAACACCTTGGCAGTGCCCAGGAGGTGAACTGGGACCACCATACTTTGGTCCATATGGGGACCTAACCCAACTCCTTACTGACTGAGCTACATCCACCCCATGCCCTTTTGGCTGTGGTTTTTATGCAAGCTGTTACAGGTTTCTACCACACCCTCACATTGTATTTCTTCAATGTAATTTGTAGTTTATGTTCTGTGAAACAAATAAACTAAACTATACTATGCCAGGTAACAGCCACTGCTTAATTATTTGTTTGCTGTGGGCAGTCTCCTGTGTCTCCTACTGTAAAGTAACTAAAGCTGTCAGATTAATAGTGGAGTAAAAACAATATTTCTCTCCAAAATGTAGTGGCGTAGAAGTAGAAAGTGGCATGAAAAAAAAAAGACTCTAGTAAAGTACCTCAAATTTGTACTTAAGTACATTACTTGAGTAAATGTACTTACATATTCCACCACTGGTTAAAGGAATAGGCTAATCAATAATAGGTGAATTTAGTCAAATCCATAGACTGTTAATATTAATATATAGTCTATGGTCAAATCCCAATTCCTTGTAAGTCATTAGTTGTGGTGCTCAATGCTCACATATTACACACCATGTTAATAATGTAAAGTGTTGTTTTTCACAGACTGTTGATTCGGAACTCATCCATGTAACAACAGAAACTATGTCAGGTTAAGTTAGCCTGGGAAAACCCTGACGAACTTCTGGCAAATTTGAGATTTGCTCTGCAAGTCACTCTCAGTTACAACTTTTATTTTTATTTAAAAAAAAAATTTTTTTAGGCATGATCCGTCAAAGCCTTCGATCACTCAGAGCCACCGTTCATGCAAAACGTCATCATCAGAACAGCTTTTAATCAGGGCTGGTACTGACAAAGACTGATAGCAAAACGGATCTACAATTTAAGCTTAGACAGTAGTAATTGTGCTCTAGACAGCTAAATGATAGCGTATTGCTAGTGTCATTCATTCATTAATTAGCCCCTTTGTGACTAGCTAGTTAAACTTAATTAAATCCGTTGCTAGTAGGCTTTGACTTTTGATAGAATGCAACTACAAAATATTCAAGATATTCCACAGACTTGTGAGTAGAAAAAAGTGTTTTGTTTTTAAACTAGACTGCAGGGAACTATATGGCCATTTCTTTTTTTTTATCAATGAGGTAAAACTGCGCAAACATTTCATATAACACTACTATACTTGCGACCATTTAGCGACCAACTTCTCTTTTGTTTGTTACTTGCAGGCAGGGTTCAAAATTAGCACCATCTACCAGCCAAATGCTCGTAAAATATGCAAGTGGCTAGTACATTTGCTTCACTCACCAGCCAAAAAAACAATGGTGATATGTTGAGTGGCTGGTAGAATTTGAACATTCACTAGCCATTTGGCTGCTGGACGAAAAAGTTAATTTTGAACCCTGCTTGCAGGTATAGTTGCTAGATATATTATGTTATATGCTCAATTCACCTATATTGCAAATAAACATATATACCCATGCAGATATGTTTGCTTATACTTGCCCAAGTTTTGTAGTAAAGTTTTTTTTTTCACAATGGAGGTAAACAAAAGAAGGTTTTTTTTCCATCATTGGAAGGCACCGCATTTGGGGTCGACGCTGTCGTATGCGACGATAAATTACATGTTTCATATTCATAATATCTCCAGATCAATAACTCATATCAATAAAGATCAATAATGTTAGAGACTTACTTTTTTCATTAGAAGAGAAATGCGCCGTTTCACCGAGGTCTTCCACGCCATCGTGGGTCTTTTAGAAGTTTCTTCATCCAACCTGTAATTACAGTGTCTTTGTACAATAAATCCATAAATCACTTAACATATTCTTCGATATCTCCGCATCGCTTCCAGCTAGTGTCGTATGAAAATTTATTGTTTATTAGGCCCGTCCATCTTGATTTCCTGATTCAGTGGGCAGCGGACCATGTTGACCAATCAGAGGCTGTTTTTCTGACTGTTCTTCTTTGGCGTTTTACGGCAACCGCGTGTAGCTAGATGCTAGATGCTGCCACTTTCCCTCCTGTGTTGCTTAGCTATATATTCCAAACATGAAACAAATGAGCCAAAATAATTATATAACAGCGTAAATGTAATAAATAACACTTGTCATTTGCGCATTTGGATAGTAGCCTAGTAAGTGTATTTTTTTTACATATTTTAGGCCTATGTGACTTTTTTTTATTTTTTTATTGACATGAAGTGATGTCAGGAGAAAGGCAGCTCGATAAGCCAATAGATAATCCTAACCTTGTATGGGCCTTGTATGAAGTGTGTGTGTGTGTGTGTGTGTGTGTGTGTGTGTGTGTGTGTGTGTGTGTGTGTGTGTGTGTGTGTGTGTGTGTGTGTGTGTGTGTGTGTGTGTGTGTCTTATGGAGTTTATGGACTATGGATTTTAGTGTTTTTCTGTTTCCCCTGATTACCAAGACTTGGGAGAACATCTCTGCAGCATATGATTGCCCAGGTAACTTGATTGTGTATGTAAAGGTTTGAGGTTATACAAGCATTATTACACAAGGAAACCAGGTGACACAAACATTGGAAAAATGGCTTAGACCTAAGAAGGTTAAACATTACATAAAAATAATTCCAGGGCAACATCACTTTTTTATTCAGTCAATGTCCTTGTTACTGACAATCCATAGACAGGAGCGTTTCTACACCATTTGATTACAAAAACATATCTATATATTAAAAACTCTATGTTGAGATTGAAAGTTAAAACTAGTTATCAAGTGAGTTGAGACAGGTACTTAAAAGTAATAACGGAAAAAGTAAAAAGGTAGGGAACCACTGCCATAGTTAAGAATCTGCTGCTGGAGACACCTTTTGGTTTTTACATTCTCATCTTTAAACTGGGAACTTGACATATCATCCAAAACGCACTTGTTCTGTTCTGTATCTTGAAATCAGGACAGTTTATATATGGCTTTGTCTTGGTTCATATTCTCCCATGATACAATTTATTTTCAACCTGTGATTTTTTTTTTACAGCCACAAAATGCTGATGTTGCATCTTTTTGCTGCACTGTCCTAAATGGAACAACTGTCCTGAGAGACCATGTCACAGTTCCTAGAGAACCTGTGAGTCATCTGATGACCTGTCACGCCATCCCTCAACCTAGTCGCGGCTGTAATGAAACATTCATTTCATAACATTGTTATAAAAAAAAAGAACAAGACACTCGTTCAGGATGTCAAACAAAAATGAATTTATTCTCAGTGGAAAGACGAGAGTGCTTAGTAGACTGTGACAAACAAGTGAGCTTGTGTCAGTGATGCTGCCACGCTTGACGAGATATCCATACGTTTCCAGAACGTTCTCTTTTGGGTCACCTTTGTGGTCAGCCCCCCACAGTATTCAGTCTCAACATACATAATAATGCCAGTGGGTAAAAAGAGAAAAAAATAAAAAACATCAAAGGTAGATTAGGTTTTCTCTTGTTTGTCCTCCTGTGCTTCAAGAACATCCCTGTGTTCTGTGACTCAGCGTCTATTGAAGAAAAGTTCAGTCTGCACGTCTAGTTCCTCATGCCACTTTGACCTTTTTACTTTCACTCCACATCCTTCGGTAAAGGGTTCTTTGTGCTGATCGCTCATGAGGCATTCAGCGGAAATATGGCTTGGGCGCTGATGTTTTTAGCCTTGTATAAAAATCACAGATGAACGTATGCCATTGGTGGTATCATCAAACACTTCAAAATCAGTCCGGGACACAAAGGTAGATGCACTGTGAAGAGTGTGGCTACAAAATGCTCACACTAGAAGCATTTTTTTTTTCTTCATATAAATAAAGGGTCTTGCCTTTGAGATGGCATTGCTAGAGACACTAGCTGGATTGTGCATTAGCTATTGGCTACTGAGGTACCGTCAATCCAGTGTCATGGAACTGTAAATCCTACAGCGTCATGTCTTAGATCGTCTACTCGGCATGCTATAAAACAGGGTTCACAATAGATATACATTAGATCGCTATCAGTCTCTACATAATCAGTGCGTGCTACTTGGGTGTGTGTTTATGTGTGACCCCCCTCCCGTTTCGCCACAGTTAGTGTCCAATCAGCATCTTGATGTGACTCTCTCCACTGTTACTAATTTTCTCTCTCTTCATCTAATCAGGTAATAAGTGCTCGCTGATTCACCCAAGCTGGAGCAGCAAATCAAGCTTGCTTCATTATCTGTTTATCTGTTGTTCTCTCCAACCTGGCCTCTTTCTCTTTCAAAGTTGGTTTCACTGATAGGCAGAAGATAAAGGTTCAGTGCTGCGACCCAGGCTGATTTCGGCTCTATCTAGGCTATCCAACTTTTTCTCTTTCTTTCTCTCCCTTCTCTCCTTTTCTGACCTTAATCTGCTAATGCTCATCTGCTCCTCCCTACTATCTTCCATTTTATCCTCTTGGTCTCCTCCACATCATTTGATCTGGTGTGTGTGTGTGTGTGTGTGTGTGTGTGTGTGTGTGTGTGTGTGTGTGTGTGTGTGTGTGTGTGTGTGTGTGTGTGTGTGTGTGTGTGTGTGTGTGTACATATGTGGGAGTGTGTATGCGCGTGTGTGTGTATCACAGTGCACTGAGGTCGTGGCAGGAGCGAGACTTCTGGCGGAGGATCTTGCTGCCCCGGTGGCGGCTCATCTCCCTGTAGCGCCCCCGATCGCGGTCCCGCTCTCGACCATACGATACCAGCCCTGACAGGAAGCGCTTGGCCCGGCTGGTCAGGCTCTCCCTGCGGCCTGCCCCGGGCTCGCCGTCGGTCCACCCGGGGCCCACGCAGTCGCCCCTCGCAGTCCGAACTGCGGCCTCCAACAGCTCGTTGGTACCGTGGTCCAGGGAGGCTGAGAGCTCCATGTAGAGACAGTCGAACATCATGGCACTGGATTGGGCCTCTGGTGAGAGAGGGGAAGATGTTTGTGTGGCGCACATTTCATATAATTGAGGCTTCACACACTGGCAGCTGCAAATGGAAATGAGAGGCAGCAGTTTGAAATTTAAGGCCATTGGAATCATGAATCCAAAACATCCAAATTCTGTTAACGACCCAGCTGCTGTGTGATGTGTATCACCGCCACAATACCTCTGGATTAACAGCTCACTCACGGGTCTTTGGGAGACTCTATTAGAGTCTTTAGTGTTACATCTGTTGCCCCAAATTGTGACAAATGGAGACAATCTACTAGCCTGGTCCTACCAGACTCTGGTACATTTAATTTGTATAGAGAGTCTGGCCACTCTCCATTGACAAGTGTTAACTTCCTTGAATGCGGGTACTCTGTTGAAGTTTAAAACTATTGGATCTGTGGCCAGTTTAGCTCACTTGGTAGAGCAGGCGCACATATATAGAGGGTTTACTCCTTCGACTCCGACCTGCGGCCCTTTTCTGCATGTCATTTCTGCATGTCATTTCCCCCTCTCTCCCCCCTTTCATGTCTTCATCTGTCCTGTGAAAATAAAGGCCTAAAAATGCCCCCAAAAAACTATTGGATGTGCCCAGAGCCACTCTGGATCTGCCATAACCAATCGCTAACGTTTGGTCGTGACGTATGTCATGCGCATGTGCAACAAGAGGGGAGACCGACAACTATAGGCTTATATTTAGCATTAGCATTGCTAGTGTTAGCCTTAGCCAAATCCTTCACCACTGACGGAAGCAAGCTGGAATATCTAACTTTTCCCGAACCCCGTGGTGGAGGAAGGCCACAACATCATGGCCACCAACACAACTCTGCGAATATTGTTCTTGCTCGGTCTTTAACTTCTGGATATTTGGAAACGTTGCCACAACGGATCGAATGGCTTCACTCGCATCTTTCTAGCACACGTCCTCAACGTCATCGTTCTTAGCCACTCCCTCTGTTCGCTGATTGGACTGCCAAAAATGTGGCCAGAGAAAACCCAAGAATATACCGCAAACCCCGACAGAGTACTGAAGGAAAATGAAAATTGAGCAGAAGTACGTAGGAGGGCGAAGCCAGGCTAACAATCTACAGCATCTCACTGTGTGGGGAAGGGACACTCCTCTCTGTTTAGAATGCTTTTGAAATCTTGACTAATAGCCATCACGGTGAAAGAGAAATAGTCATAAAGGGGGAAATCTTTAATTGGGATTGTGATTTCTTACAATGGATACTACTGCCAAAGGAGTCTGGTGGCTTTGAAGAGAGCATAGATAACGGGTTCAGCTCCCCGTCGGAAAGGGCTGTATGACGGCAAGGTAAAGCAGTCAAAATATTCTAAATGTAGCGTACACTTAAACTGATATATTTTTAGGTGGGCCTTTTTGTAGGTGGCTAAAATACATTTAGGCTAGCTGGTGCCCCCGTCCACAGCAGGATAAGGACAGGTGACTAAACGTGTTGTTGATAAGCCTCGGTTATCTCAGCTCAAAGCTCCTGTTTGTCCCTGGTCAAACAAGCCTGGATGATAAGAAAAGCTAAAAGATAAAGAACAAACGGGCTTCAATGTCTGCTCAAATAGCATTTTGTTTTTTCAATTATACTTCAGCTTTTGTTGACTGCCTGTGCTCTGCTCTCTCAGAGCCAGTATCTGATCTCTTGAGCAGATGTGTACAGAAACAGCTTTTAAGGTGTATTATTGATATTCATAATAACTGCATGAAACCTACAGTGCAACACAAAATGACTACAAAGTGTTGGCGGCTGGAAAATGTCGCGGCTATAGACGACTTTTGTGTTGTGTTGTCACTGAAAATTCTGCAGGAAAAAAAAAAAAAACAGGTTGTAAAATCACAAAATGTTTCGGCATGGTTAGATATAATAATCATAACTCAAGCTCCTCTTGTAAATTTTTTCCGGCATTCTTTATCAGTCGATGGAGTTTGCTCAGCTGTCATGGAGATAGATCTGTTGACAAAGGACAGCGCAAACGAGCTACAGAAAAAAGTAAGCTGTACCTGAAGATGACACTACTAAATACTCATGCCTCATTAAATCTAAACCCTTGTTAATATTCCTAACTATAATAATAATAATAATAATAACTTGGATTTATATAGCGCCATTCAAGGTACCCAAGGTCGCTTAACAAATAGGGGGGGAGGGGAGTTAGGGGTCAAAGGACTTAGTGAAAAGAAATGTTGCTTTTTGAACATGGGCAGGGATGGGTCATTGCAATGTGACATGCTATTCTGGTTTTTGTGTGGCTGCATTTACACGGCATGAACATAAATCATATAACACACGTTTTACAATAAACTGAATTTTGATCTGGTCAGAATAATCCAGCCACAGCTGTCGACCCATAGCAGCGTCACCTAATAGTGGGCGAGATAAGAGAGAGAGAGGAAAACAGACAAATCCCAAACCAGGTCAACAGGACTTATCCTAATGAAGCTCAGCGGAAATTCTTTCAAGAAGACTTCTAAGCTTTCATTCACGTCTCTCTCTTTCCTAAACTGATCAGCTGATTCGGGGCGTTCACTCTTCAGTTAAACCAACCAGAATTGGCCATTCATTCCATGAGCCAATCACATCATAGCATCCCTGCTTTAAATCTGTTCTTCTCTCTGCTGCCGTCAGTTGTCATTTCAGGCAAATCATGCAACCCTCCTCCTCCCCTTTCACCTCCGGTCATCGTCATCCACGGCACCCTAGGTCACCCTCCGGAAGACCGCTCCTGTACTACCATCCACCACCACCAGTGTTTAGACTCCAGCGGGGGATATGCCTAGTCTACCCCTCTCTACCCCTTATAAAATTATTTACATAGCAGTGGAGTCTAATCGCCAAAGACTATGTACATTTCAATATCGTGTGATTTGATGAATAAATGTATATATATATTTTTTGCACCTTTCAACAAAGTCTCTCCTGATTGAAATACCTAAGAATTAAACCACATCTTTATAACCTGAAACTAGGGGAAGAGAGGAAAGGAAAGGAGAGGAAAATTAGGAGAGGAACGATAAGTATTAAGCATGACAGAGGAGAAGGGTACAGTCAAGGAGACAAGGAGAGGACAGGAAATGAGGAAATAAGGGGAGAGGAGAGGAGAGAAAACAATGAGGGGACACAAGGAAAGGACAGTAGAGAAGAGGAAACAATGAAAGGATAAGAAACGAGATGAGACAAAGAGAGAAAAGGAAATGAGGAAACAACAGAAGAGAGCAGAGGAGAGGAAATTAGGAGAGGATCGAAAAGTAGGAAACATGCGAGGAGAGGAGTCAAGGAGATGAGGAGAGGACAGAAAATGAGGAAATTTGGGGAGAGGAAATGAGGAAAAAATAAAAAGGAAGGAAGAGAAGGAAGAGAGAAAAGAGAAGAAGGAGAACAAGAATGACAAGGAGAAAATGAGAGAAGACAACAGGACAGAGGAGAGCAAGAACAAAGAAAGGAAATAAGGAGGGGAGGTGAGGAAACAAGCTTTTTCCCCTCCGCGACTAGCCTTATTAACAAGGCTCGGAAACCACCCTGACTCTCCAGCTGGCTCTTCATGCCACTGTTCTCTCTCTGCTGTAATGCTCTTTGCTCTTTATTTATTTATTTATTTTTTTTATTTCTATCTTTATTTTTAATTTAATTTAATACATACTGTGTACATATACTTATAGTTATATTGTTTAATATTCCATTTAGAGAATGTGTGATGTGCACCAACAACACCAAAACAAATTCCTTGTATGTGTTAAAAAACGTACTTGGCAACAAAACCCTTTCTGATTCTGATTCTGAAAGGAGAGGAAAAGAGACGAGATGAAAGGAGAGAGACAAGATGAAAAGAGTAATGTGTGAAAAGAAAGTGTGACAAGTAAAAGGAGGAGAGGAGGCCGAGGGCCACCCAAAGGCCCCTACCTGTGTGCTGACAAAGAGAAAGCAAACAACAAGTTATGGAGGAAGAGACAGCCAGCGTAAAGTGAGAGAGGCATTCAGAAAAATAAAAAGAAAGATGTGAGACACAAAGACAGACGAAGGAGACGCTGAAAGGAGAGGACAGGCAAGATGGCAGATCACATGAAAAAAGCAGGAGGGGAGGAAGGAGACAGAAAGAATGCCGACTAAGCGAACTGAGCCAGAGTGCATATTAATCAAAGCCCTGAGGAGCAGGGCCACACCACAGCCATGTTGAGCAAATGACAGTGTATCACTGTGTGTTACAGCTGGACAGAGATATGCAGGGGGGTGGGTGGGTGCGAGATAGCAGAATAAAAGTGTCATTGAACATGCCATAAATAGACTTTATGACTTCAGCACTCTGCGCCAGGGCCCAGCGGTTCTTTAAGGAGGATGTTAGCCAGGCAGGCCAGTCAGCTTCCTCCGTCAGGCTCACATATCAGAAACTAGATGTGGTCAGTCCGGAGAGAACATAAGAACATCCTTCTCAGGCGCCCCAGGAACAGCATTTCCATATCGCTGACCACGTCGCTGCTCCTGTGCTGAGTATAGGCATCTCTCATTATTCATTCATCACCTCCCTACCTCCTCCTTCCACTCGTGTCATTAATAAAAATACACCAAAGCAATGACCGAACTTGAGTCGACAGCGATGTGCAGTCACCGATGCACACTCATTTTACACTTGCTGCCTCTGTTTAAATTACACAACAAAGCCAACCAAACAAGATTTGACCCCAGACTGTGGTTTCCACACGTCCAGCGAATAAACACACACTCACACACACTTTTCTATTGTTATGTCCTTGTGAGCACCTTCAACTGATCTGATTTGAGATTTAAAATCTTAAAATTTGAAAAAATAAATATTCCTTTATGTTGAAACCACTAAATAGAAAAATATTGCACTGTCACTGCCTATTTTGATCACGTTACATATCCTCATGAAGCATCCGTCACCTGGTTTTTTCTTGATTTGAAACCATACTAAATATGGCCCTTGCTTTTAGCTCTGCTTCAGCCTTCACCAACTCCTGAGGAAAATATCAGGGACTTCTCAGCTCTCTTTGTCAGCTACTCATTTACTTTGACTCTCTGCTTTTTTGTGATGCTGGTACACTTGGCTAGGCGAGCTTGTTGGCAGTGGTTTTATATGGGGGTTTACTGAGCAGGGTCTCACTCATACAGCCTATGTCTATCTACTGTCGGAAAATGAAAAGAAAGAGCTTTAGGTAAAAGCGTGGTAGAGCTGCAGAGATGAGGGTGGGTTCTCAGTGGGTTGACTAGCAATCTTTTCACATTACAGGGAGTCATTTGACTGGTCTGGATGAAATCTTGTGAGGAGTCATAATTTAAACTTCTTTTTTATTGAAAATTTGAGTTCACCTTTGGTCACAGACAATTTCTGCAATTGCAGGTGAGAACATTTACCTTTATAGCCTTTCAGGACTAACAGCAGTGGTTTAGAGGGGTAATTTATCAATTTCTGAATAGCCACTATAAAGGGCAGAATTTGACAAAACGGGCAGGCCAGGATGATATTCTATAGAGTGCTACCGTACAGAATAACCTCTTTCATAATGGCAGGTCAATATATTACAAAAAGGGGTTAAAGGACAAGTCTGGCGCAAAATGAACCTAGGGATTAATAACACGTGTACCAAGTCAACCGTTCTCTGGGATATGTTTTCATACTAATCGAACGACGAACGACGAACGCCGTGCAACCAGTAACCAGTTACATAGCTCAAGCATGGCGTTCGTCGTTCGACTGGTCGTGACTGTTTTCCCAAGATGGCGCCCGTGACTTTCTAAACTCTCTTTTTAATAAACTGTCTGTAGACTTACAAAGTTCTCAATGCTTTGGTTTACATGTAGGGACCCTCATTATGCTACAGTGGAAGTGGTGCTATTTTGAGCCTTGTTAGTGGTATAAAAATAGCTATTTCTTTTTACTTTACCCTTGTCCCGACGACTAGCTTTAGAAGCTAATTAGCGGTTTGCGATAAAACTGGTCACATTTAGCATGAAAACATATCCCAGAGAACGGTCGACTCGGTACACACCTGTTATTAACCCTTAGGTTAATTTTGCGCCGGATTTGTCCTTTAACATCACCTCAATGAAAACCAATGCATTGATGTCTCACTAGCTATACAGCCTCCCTTTGTAAAAAATATCCTCTGTCTGAAGGTCTAAAAACTCACAGTGGTTCTTTCAAGGACAGCAAAACAAGCCCCACTCTCCGCCAACACACACATAATGCATTCCACACATCTCTTTGAACCGAGACTCCCGTTCATACACACACACACACCATTCTCACACATTCCATTCCCTTCGTCACTCCTCTTCTCGTCCCTCTTATCGCAGTCCTCGCTATAAAACAGCCTCGCAGACATCAGGCAGCGAGAAGATGGAGAGACATGAAGCCGTGCGTCTGCCTCTACGCTGCGTTCAAGTACATGCAGGCAGTTGTGCATGTATGGCGAGTACAAAGATACATAAACATAGTAAAAGCAGCAGCGTCCTGTAACAGGGAGATAATCCCAACAGAGATGTGCCATCTGGAAAAAAACAAAACCAAGGACCCAAGGGACACAGAGAAATGGAGCCCCTCCAGAAGATTAGATAGGGAGGGATAGGGTCATGTTTGCAACAGCAAAAGATGTGTTTTTATGTTTGATAATGTGACAGTAGATACATTTACAAACCAAATGTATACTGCAAGTACACACAAATTGTAAATATGACTGTAAAGTTTAAAGTTTAAACTTTGGATGCAATTCAAGTTTAAACTCTTGTAAGTCTGTGCTCCTTCTCAATGCAGTCACTTTCTATTTGAAACTTGAATGGAATCCAGACAGTGGGATGGTCTGCTAGAGCTACATAAAAGAAAATACTTATAAAGTCCAGCAAAAGTATAACCTGCTTTTGGTCCGATCTTGGTCTGATTTTTAAGCATCACTAAATGGATTCGGTACAGCATTGTGTGTTTCTTCAGTGATTTTTCTTTTTGCCAAGATCTTGCTTCAGTGTATACACATGTCTATAAAATATTCATGCCCATGGACTTTTTCATATTTTCTGTTATGACATTAAATCTCAGTGGATGGAATTAGAATTTCTTGACAATGATTAACTGAAAAATACACCTCTCACACACAGACTTGTACCTAAATTGAATACAAATATAAAACACAAAAACAATCAACTGCATTAATTAATAGGGGCAACTTGGCAGCAGTTACAGCCTTTAGTCTACTGAATGCACACATTTAGTGAATATTTTCACTGATTAGTTTAGCAAGTTAGCATGCTAACATTTGCTCATTCGCACAAACCACCGCTGAGGTTTATGGGATTGGGATTATTTGGTCATGGACAATTGAACATTTTGATCTGATGATGGCTTTAGATGAAAAGTCAGGGGATCACCATAGTGATTACAATTCATCCTGTTGGGGACATGTCTGGACCAAATATGGGAATCCATCTAACCGTTGTTGAGACATTTAATTCAAAACCACATGTCAACCTCCTATTGCAGCTATTAAAATCAGATATCATCAAAGGATTACATTATGATTCATCCGAACAAAATTTCACGACAATCAATACAATATTTGTTGAGATATTTCAATCTGGAGTGGTGGGCTGAGAGGCCATCTGACTAACAGCCCCAATGCTAGCATGGCTAAAAATACAGTTCTGTTTTGTATCATGGTGGGATTGGCTAGCCACATCGCTTCAACAAATTACTAAAGAAAAAAAAGGACACAGTTTGATTTGTTTTTTTAAAGCTATAGTGTGTAGTTTCTATCGCCCCGATGAGCAGGGGCGGGGCTAGAAGGGGGGTACGGGGTGGCACCGGCCCCCCCTGACAGATGATTGCCCCCCCCCCAGTGCCCCCCCCAATCCACTGGGTTAGAGTGCTGTCAATCTGACAATTGTGATTTCCACAATGTGAGAGTACTCTCACTTGGCTGCCCGTTCTGCCAATTTTCCCAGCACTTGTCACATGACTAATTAATTAGTTTCCATGACGACTATTCAAAATTCTGATACCATGGGACCAGCACTGTTTTGTTTTTTTAAGTGGCAGACTGAGCCTATATAAGTGAATTGTATTTGGATATACAATTTGTTTAAAATGAAACTAATAATAAATGTGGTTTTATTTAGCAGAATTATATTCTGTTGTTCTATCCTATTCAATATTTCCTATATTTGTAATATTCCCCCGGTCCCAGATGACTGATTATTTGTCCCCCTTGTCCCACCCCAGATTAAAAATCCTGGAATCGCCCCTGCCCATGAGGAATTCTAAGTAATGACAACAACACTGTCGGCGCGTCAACATCATACAAGCCTTCCGTGATCGCACATCACCCCCACCCCTCCTCCATTCAGTTGCTAGTAGCCAAGGAGGACACGGAGGATTAAAAAAACATGATGGAGTCTTCTGAAGAGGTAATTATCTTCACTCGACGGACAACACAATCTTCTGAACAAAGCCATACTGAGAAATACAGAGAGAGTTGTGTAGGGCTGATAGTCTCAATTAGCTTTGTAGCAACTCATTTGGCAATGGCATGAATATAACGAACTGTTTACCAACAGGGCACATCCCTGGATATTGTAAACAGTGAGGAAATTGATTTTGCTGATCAAAGATAGATGCCAAGAGTCTTTCTAATGGAGAGACTGATGTCGGCTTGGAGGAAGATGAATGGTAAAATACCAGGGCAGAGAGACAAATGAGCCAACACAGAGAAAGACAGAAAAGAGGGTAAAAAGAAGTAATAGATGAGATATTGCACAAAGTACACTACCATTGTTCTCCAGGGGAAAATGTGTACGTGTGCCTAACTACACAAATATCCACATATCCATTATAACCAGCAGAAAAAAACATCAAGATCTACCAGATCACTGTAATTACAAGTAATTTTCCATTTCTGGATTTTCCATTTTGGAGAGCTGCTTGAAAGGCAGAAGCGAACAAGCTGCAAAGTGCATTTCAAATTGTGTGTGTTTCCTCTTTTGCATCATTCACCCAGCAGTCTGGCGTTTGTTCATCACTGCTTGTGTCTAGTGCAGATGCAAACTGAGCGTTTCCTAAGCTCCCAGCCCTCCTTGGTTACTTTTGCTATGCCTGTCAAGCCTTCAGTTGTGTTATGCAGTTTATAATGATAACGTTTGCAGCTTTACCAGTAAAAATTCATAGTCATTTTTGAAACAACAGATCCTTTATATCAGACGCAGGTAGTCAAAAATTTGATTCTTATTTAGATTAGCCGGCGACTGTCGATTTTGTCCGCTGAAATGTCAACTGTTATTGGCAGATTTTATTAGCTAACATTAGCGCCATGACTTGGTTGAAATGTTTTCAGCTGGATCATTTTAAATGAGAAACAATTTGGTGAACAACGTGCTGTCACAGACAATGATTTTGGCTAGGTTTACTAAAGTGTAAACTTCTAAATCCAATAAAGAACAGGACGGGGTTGCTAACATAGCATCCATGACCACCTTTCACACAGTAAGGAAAAACTACACAGTGAATTGTGAACGGGGCTTTCTGTCTTTCGTACATAGCCTGTATCCCCACAAAATATAGGTTTGGCTGTGAAAGTAACGTTGGGTTAGGTTTTGATTGTATATAGTAAGCAACTTAGCTGGACAAGCTAACATTTGCATCCTGAGCAGATAAACACATTGTTTAATCCATTCCTTGCATTTATGCCTGTGTTTTGGTTTTGGAAAGGCGAAAAGAATAAGAATAAGGTCCGGAATGAGTTTTAGTACAGTGGGATCATGAGAGTTGCTGCCGATGAAAATGTATCTGACATGATTCAGGCAGAAAGAAATGTTAATGTATTAGAGTTTAATTCACATTAACATTAAGTCATGTTTATTCATGTTATGTCATTTCATTCTAATGAAATAGCCTGAGTAATGTTAGCTAATGTAACGTTTACTCGCTAGCTTACTATTAAATGAGTCGACTACCCATACTGTAGCTAATGTTCGGCTAATGTTCAGCCCAGCGCTGTTATCCGTAATTAAACTAAAAATAACTTCATGAGTGTGAAACGTTGGTTATAACATACAATATAATTGTGTCTACGTTGCCAGCTATTACATTTATTTTTGCAAGTTAGACAGTGTGCGCAAGTTTATTTGCAAGGTTGTCACAACATCATAGTAATATATTGACAGTTACAAAGCAAAAAAAAAAAAGAAGCAAGTACTTCCTATCCACCACTAGATAGGGTTGCTATGATTGGACAATCGCCATTTTGGGGAGAGGTTCGGAAAGGGCCAGTTGCATTCATGTATGACAGGTTTACATTACAGACACTCTACTTACCCTCTGAGCTGATTTCACGGGAGCGGACAAGGTCGCTCTTGTTGCCCACCAGGATGATTGGTGTGTGTGGCTGGGACTCCCTGAGGAGGAGGCGGAGCTGGGCGGTGCGGTGGAAACTTCGCCTGTCAGTCACTGAGAAGACCAGGATACACACATCACACTGTAGAGTGGACAGGTCCTGGGAATACAAACACACACGTGCACACATTAATAAAACAACACCTCAGTGTAGCAGATACTGTATAAAAGAGAGGTCCGATGACAGCTGACTGGGTGTTGGATGTCAGGTAGCTACACATTATGCAAGCTCATTTACATGCTACATCAACAAATTAACAATTTGTCCTTGAACAACATATTTAAAGTCAGATTCCTCCTTCCAAGTCCTTGTTTTGTTGTGCTGGAGCTGAAAGGACATCAATGTCAATGCCAGGCAGGCAGCACTCACGTTTGTATCACTGTCCCATGAGAGAAAGCAGAGGAGGCTTTGCTCAACTTGACTGTACACACGACACGCTTCACATTGAATCTCCTGACCCTTTTAACAGTGACCACGAAACATCCCATCGGGGTTTCCTGTCACAGAGGCTCAATTAGCCCGAGTGGTTCTTGCAGAAACAGCAGCCTTAAGCTGCCTCTGACCATCTTTGTCCTCTCCCGCTTTCTCTCCCTGATTCTGTGAGTCAACTTGACATATTGGGTTCAAGGTGGTTCACAGGTGTAATAATAGTTCATGGCAAAGTTCTCAACTAAAGTCATCATATCCAGAAAGCATTCATGGCCAAATCCCTCCCAGCTTATCATTTGTTGACCTAATTATTTATCAGTCACCTAATTTGGTGAGTGATACTAGACGCAGGGAGGGACATTGCCATATGGCTCAGGGTGGTTAAATTAATTCCCCTGTGGTTGTGAACTACAAAGTCAAAAGCAATCCAATTTTGGATTTGAGTCTTAAATCTGTGGTCATGAGGATTATGTATGCACCATTTGTGTCACAGCATTGTAGCTTTTTATATGATTCACTGTCTTTGTTCAGAATATGGCCAAGAAACATCAACCTTTTATTATGTGGTTCCTCATATTCCCCTTAAAACTGCACTAATACATATTCGGGCGGAAACCTTGTATCTCCATATTTAATCATTGTTTATTGTTTTTTCATAAATCAATGGTAATGCTCACCCTTTATGTCTGTCTGTGGGTTTTACAAATATTTAACCAATGAAAAGTACTAAAAGAGTTTGTGTCTAAATTTTGTACCTGCATTGGATCCTCAAACTGTCGAACACAGCAGAGCTGAAGGTAAACAGTGACAAGGCGACTTCGTCTGAGATAAATAGCTCAATAAAATGTTTTCAAATAAGCCTTTTTCATGTGCTGAAAAGTAACGGTATTGGACATACATGGTTTCCGCCCAACAGCGACTATGTGTTATATGAAAGGCATCGCTCATAGTGACAAACCCATAAAGAACTACCACCCAACTTTACAGTCCCCCTCAGCTCCACGGAGCCCTTTACCACCTATCAGCTCGTTGTTTTGATTTTATGGCTTGAAACTTTACCGTTTGTCTCACTGCCCTCATCAACCCTGTACAAGGCAGTTGTTTTCTGTGAAAGAAATAGCTGGTTAATTTTGTCCAGCATTTAGCTGCTAAAAGACAAAAATATGTCCCTCTGGAGTTAGAGGAGAGCAAAAAGGAGGTAAAATAAAAAATGTTTTTGAATATGGCTTTCAATAAAACATGACTCCAAATAAATACTAAAATTGTCTGCTGTATGGGTAAATAGGCAACTGCATGCTTACACGTAACTGTTGTGTTTACATCGTATTCTACTGCCAAAACGCAGTCCGTCACATTTAAGCCCTTGCCAAATGAGTCCACACAATGCTGATTAAGCCTATTGCCACCAGGGAAAGCTCTCTGTATTTCTCAGCAGTGATGCCAGTAATGCATTACTTAGTAACGCGTTACTCTAATCTGACCACTTTTTTCAGTAACGAGTAATCTCACGCGTTACTATTTCCAAACCATAATCAGATTAAAGTTACTTATCAAAGTCACTGTGCGTTACTATTTTTGTCATTTTCCTTAGAAAAAACATATATTTTAGCTTTCTTCTTGCGTCTCGGGGAGTGCAGTCACGTATGTGACAAGTCACGTTTTCAGCATGTGGACAGTTCACGTGTACCACGCAGTGACACAAACGTAAACAACAATGGAGGGAGGAGAGAGATGCGCGTTTTCTAGCTGGAAATACAGTCACTATTTTGAGTTTGTGTCAGCTAAAGACGGCAATATTAAGGTTCGTTGTACACTCTGTGCTGGTGGCGACAAAGTGCTATCTAGCTACAAAAACACTACGTCAAATTTGAAAAAACATTTGGAGTCGCAGCACTGCACGGTCAAACTTACAGAGTAAGTCCCAGCAGGTGGTGAGAAGCAGAGAGAAGGAGGTCCCCCACCACCCAAACAACAAAAGCTGGACTTCGGTGCAAAACCAGTAAGTGGGGGAGAGTTGAAGAAGTTGGTCGGGCAGTATGTTGTAGAGGAAATGCTGCCCTTAAACACGGTTGACTCGCTCTCTTTCATGCCATAATAACCAAGATCCCTACTACTGGCAATGCCGAGCTGCCTCACAGTAAACCAGTTGTCATTTTTATGTTGAGGCTGTGGGGGTGTCGGCAGTTGCTGAATGTAACTAATAAAGTAACTTGTAATCTAACTTTGTTACTTTTAAAATCAAGTAATCTGCAAAGTAACTAAATTACTTTAAAAATCAAGTAATCTGTAAAGTAACTAAGTTACTTTTTCAAAGTAACTGTGGCAACACTGTTTCTCAGTATACCGAAGTTGTTATGTCTGGTGTCTATGGCGACATTATGTCGCTGGCACACCCAAAGCAAGGCGTTAACCAGCAAGAGAGACCATAGCGACAGAGCAGCAGCAGCTAGGAGCATGGCAGAAGCTATGAAGAAAAATCCTAAGAAGCGTCCAAGAAATGTTTCTGGAATGGATGCTCCAGATAAAAAAAGAAACTTGGCTGAAGGATCATAGTAAAAAAAAAAAGCACTCCTGAGGGCGGGGAAGATGCGGCAGGATCTTACCTGCAGGCATACATCATATGCGTACATTGACAGTGTTTGTGTATTTACTCTAACCTCCAGAGGGGGGAGACAAAAGTTCCATACTTCAGCTTTCAATAAACTCCAAAGTTAGAAAAACAAACACATTTGTACTTTGTAGTTTTGCACAAGCATTTTAATTGACCTAATTCATGATGACAGTTTTGACTTTTTTCACAGCCTTGGCATCTTCTGTATACCTTATGTTTTTTGGTTCTGTGGATTTAGCAATACTACCCCAGGTCAGTGGGGTTGAAGAGGTTAAAACAAAAGACATTTTATCTCATGTTGGAGAAGCACAATCGATCAAACTATTTTTCACCCAAAGACAGAAACCTGAGACCAGACTCCACAGTATTATGCCAGTCAAAGTCTGGTTCTCCTTCGATTAAGTAGAGACCCATTATAGAATTAGAAGACATACAGGAACAATTATTGTGTATCCATATGGGTTTCTTGCAGTGAGGAACAGACTGTGACTGTGTCTTCAAATGCAATTTGGATCCAACTGTTTCAACAAAGTATTTCTATTTACTGTTTATGGGGCAATACCAGAAAATAAAGCTTAGATTACAGTCAGAAGCTTTTTACTTGACCTAACTGTATACATGCTCAGAGGGAATTGGTCAAATTCTATTTGTGGCTTTAATCTATAACTTTCCATTGTGTTATTTCTAAACACTGCAAAACTCTGACCTGTAGAACTGCAAACACAATCAAGCTGCATTTCAACTGGAAATAGGCCTCTAAAGCCATAAACTCTGGTGAAATCAATATGAAAACACATTATTCCCACCAGATAACCCAATCTGCGCGCTAGCTTTGGACTGCATTGTACGTGTGTATGTGTGAGAACGTGGATTCCCTTGCCCTACATGGACAGCCCCGAAGGTAAATTCCTGCCCTCCAGAGAGTTTCAGACGCCTGAAAAATTCACATTGTCTCAACAGCCATGTAATATCGGAACAGACCCTGGAGCAGGAAATTCATAGGGAGCTCCTTGGCACTCTGTCAGTTTGACGGAGCACAGGAAAAGACAGGGAGCGGAGAAAGGAGGAGGGCAAGGAGCCATTGGCGTGGAAGGCTGCTTCACCACCTGTCACTGTCTGATTTAGGGATGAGAATGAAGAATGGAAAACAGAGAAAAAGAGAGAGAGAAAAAACGGAGAGAAATCTTTGTAAGCAAAGGGGTACAAACAGAGACTGGACATCGATTAGGAGTGTGATGGAGCGCTTCAGAAGAAAAACTGTGACCAAGTCAATACACCTCTCCATCAAACGGAAGCAGAGCAACTCAGGACAGTGCCAAATCCCTCCCTCCCTCCCTCTCTCTCCTTTTTTCTCTCGATTAAGCAGCTCCTCTGTTCACAGAGAGCAAGCCATCTGTCGAATACCTACTACCCCCATACACACAAACATTCACAGACTAACACACAGAAATAAAAGCCAAGTCCACATAGAGTAATATTCAAAGCATATGCAAATACACACAGATGAGTGAGCATTCAGGAAAATACCAATTAAATTATCTTAACAACATAGACCACATCCAGCTGATCAGGCCATTTTTCCTGTAATATGGATGCTTTGGGAGGTTTCACTTGATTTGCATCATCCTGTTCACTCACCTTTCTAAACTATATGGCCAAACGTATGTGGACACATTCGGTCTACAGACGTTGTGTGTACTTTTTGTCCGTGGCATAGACTGTATATATAAAGATGGAAGGCTTGACACCTCCCCAAAAGTGAAGCCAAAACATTTTAATCGCGCCTGGTAACTGGCTGCAGCATAGGCCATAAATCCCACCCTTCCATTTTGAAGTGGGTGAGACTCGATTGGAAAAAGGTGACGTCACGTACTTCCATACGCCAATCAGGATTTAGCAATATTTGAATCAAAGTGTGATCACAGTTAAAGCCTTGTTTGCTTGTTACAAGCCAAGTCAATCAAATCAATGAAACCACACCCACACTAGTCCTGATGAAGCAGAGTTTTTGAGTGTTAAAGGTGCCCTGCCACACATATTTCATTACTTTGTGGTTCTACCATGGAAAAAAATGCCTTGGTTACCTTGTTTCAAGCCATTCTGGTTTGGTATAGAAAGCCTGCAGGAAGACTCAGCTCGATTTCTGCCAGTTCTCATTAATATTCAACAAGCTAAGCTGTTTGAATCTGATTGGCTAACAGCTAATGAGAGCCTGCCTGTCAGCATCCTTTACCCAGCGCAACTGGGCGTGCTCATGAATAGTAATGAGCTCAGGCAATATGATGTCAGACTGACCAGCTTTTGTAATTGGCCTGATTTCTCAGCTTATTTCTGTTCAGTGGCTAGAGCTGACAGAGGAGCTAGCAGTTCATTTTCACATTCACAACATAACACAAACACATATGGACCTAACATATTTCAAAACATACAAGGAAAAACGGTTTTGTGTGGCAGGGCACCTTTAAAGCTTTAGTGCGTAACTTTTTAATATTGATGAACGTCCGTAAAATTCAAGCCATTGTCAAATGAGTGGATACAAAGGTAATTAAGACTATCAGCTCCACACAACTCTCTCTGTATTTCTCAGTATGGCTATGTTCAGAAAATGGTGATTTGGAGGAGGGGTGGTGCGCGACTACTAGGGTCGCACACCACGTCGTTCATGTGTCCTCATTCGGTTTCATATCCAGTGCTCTAATACTTCAGTATATATAAACTCAGATTTAGATTTCCTCCTCATACTTTGATAATTACACAGCTATAAGTTCACAACTGTTTTGTATTCAAAGCTACGCATAATATGCTGGCTCTATATTGAAATTATGAATAAATAATGGTGGGCGACTGCTATATCCTGCAGTGTCTCTGCCATTTGCCTTGCATCGTTGCCCATCATTTATGACTGTGTATTACTATCCATCTCACTGATAGCTTTAGTTCCATGAAACTTACAACTAGTGCTACAATGTTGAGGCCATAACGTAACACAAAAACCATAACGTAAACAACAATTTTTAATAAGGATCCCTTAAAAGGGGCGGCGGTAGCTCAGTCTGTGGGAACTTGGCTTGAGAACCGAGGGGGTCGCCGGTTCAAGTCCCCTTATGGGCACTGCCGGAGTTGCCCTTGGCGCCATCCAGTGAGGCATTACCCCTCGCTCTGACATCTCGCCATACATAATGCATGTGTCATGTGTATAGGTCCTGTTTGTGCATGTGTGTATTTGGGCCTGTGTGTGTGAATATATGTATATATATATATATATATATATATATATATATATATATATATATATATATATATATATATATTCAACAGAGTGAAAGAAAACTGAATTTCCCCTTGTGGGATTAATAAAGTATACATTACATTATTATTCAATTTGGTCATTAAAGAATTGTAACAATATGTATTGAGCATGATAAAGGAAACACATAAATTACCATATATAATATCCATCACTTCTGTACTGCAATGTGTGTTACTTATTGTCTGAAATATACATCCATATGGATATATTTGCAATAAGCTATAATCAGCTGATTATACACCATGCAGATACAGTATATACTGGTGGAGCACTTCTCCACTGCTGCAGCTTCTCCCTCTGTTAAAACACAGTCCACCAGGGCAATCAATCAGGCCTTCAAACACCATGATAAATAAACAGAAAGGCTTTACGAATGAGAATTTCTTTTTTTTCTTCTTTTTTTTTTGTGGCATTTAATGCCTTTATTAGATAGGACAGCTTTAGACATGAAAGGGAAGAGAGAGGGGGAACGACATGGAGCAAAGGGCTGCAGGTCGAAATCGAACCCATGACCGCTGCGTTGAGGACTAAGCCCCTGTATATGGGCGCACACTGTCCCAGTTGAGCTGCCCAGGTGCCCAAGAATGAGGGTTTCTAAGAATTCATTTCCCACAACTTCCTGTTTCTGGCGCAGATATGTCGATACAAAAAACACATCCAATAAACCTGACAGAAAGCACCCTTCCTTTATCAGTGCAACATTGAAAGGGAGATTTATCATGGTTTGTGCAGGCTTAATGTGCAGTGAGAAGCTGTGGCTGAGTTTCTCAAAGCTATCAATGGAGCTGCAGTTGAAAAACAGCCATTACCATACCACTAAACTGGCATTTTTATGTTTCCCAAGCTCTTTATACGCACAGAAACTAAAGACATTATACCCACGTACATTAACATGCACTCAAAAACATGCTCACACAAACGTGAGTCAGGCACTACATCCGTAACCATTAACAGTGAGGACAATGAATCACTTATCAGGCACCATTTGCATAAAAGCTGCATAAGCTGTGGCTCTGCAAGCTCTCTATTCTAATCTATTATTTCTTCCAGTAGTAAAAAACAAGGCAGAAAACACAGTATCTGGCCATATTTTGAGAGAGTTCATGAGCATGTGGTGTGTGTGTGTGTGTGTGTGCGTGTGTGTGTGTGTGTGCGCGTGCATCCCTCATTATACAACATGCTCCCCACTGCCTGGGTCACAGAACCTGAACTATTCCAGTCTATTGGCTCCCAAGAATTTTGTTTTGCAGAACAAGATACATGAGCAAAGCAGCTTACTACTTTTACATGGAAAAAAAAGTTCAAACCCATCCCCAGCTGCTTGCACAAACATCCACAGAGTGCGCACAGATAAATACATAGACGCTAACGCATCATTTAGCTTTTTCAAAATAAAAACACATGATTTGTGCACATCTGCTTCTTTGGTTTGTGTTCCATCTGTCTGCCTATCGCTCAGGGCAAAATAGATAATAAAGATCAGGTGGATCAATAAAGATGCAGGGGTGGTGATGAGTGAAGGGAGTGAAAGAAAGACAGGACAATTTAAGAAAGAGGAGGGAGAAGCAGAAGTAAGATGAGATGACGGAAGAACACCGTGCTCTGGTAGGTAAGTCAAAATCTGATAATAGGATGAGCAAGCTTAGTGCATAAGGAATGTGTTTTTGTGTTTTTTTCTCTCACTTACTTTCTGCTGCACAGAGACAACGCTTCCCTAAGGAAATATATTACAGAGGCCATCTGGCCTGCACTGGCCAGGTCACAGACACACACACACACACACACACACACACACACACACATGCATAAGCACTGCATAAGCCGAGCACCAATGACCACGAATGACCACATCATTACCGAACGCAGCAGACATCACAGCACAGACATGGTGCAACATGCAGACTTTTGCATGCCATGACCACCAACCAGCTCTCTCTCTCTCTCTCTCTCTCTCTCTCACACACACACACACACACACACACACACACACACAACACACACACACACACACACACAGGAGGGTGGTGTAGTGAGTGTCCCGGCATGACCCAGATTCAGGCTTTATTTAATATGACGGCATGTGGAGCCTCCACCCTGCTGAAGTGTTCATTAGCAAATCCCTGAATCCCTACTGTTTACAGGGATGCTGTTCTGTAGTTGACCTCTGACCCCCCTATGGAGAGTATCGCATTAAGTTATTAACATTTTGTGCAGGTTTACTGTATTTTTATGTCCTTGCAACCTTATTCAGTGACTTAGGTTAAAGGAGCTGAATAAATCATGAAATGCTGCGCAATCATATGTTTCCAGAGTACGATACTAACAATTGACAATTATAAAAAATAAAATAAAAAATACAACACCAATTGTAGCAGTCACAACAATAGATTGCACACATCCCTTGGTAAAAAAAAAAACACATTGCACATAACACATATTTCCCTCATTCCCCAGTAAACCACCATTAAACTACTGCACAATCTCTACAGCCTCAATCAGCATTGTTTACATGTTTGACAGAGTGACACTGTTACAGATGAGAATTAAGTTGAGACATTTTTTTTTATCTTGTTTGAAATTGATGAAAAGCTGATGTTCACAACTGGCTTGCATGCATTACAACTATTTCATGAATGTCGATTGGACAGCACATGCTGACATTTATTGGCAAGTTAACTACAGTATGTTAGTTGTCATGACACTGATGCAGTTAAAAATGTTAAAGGTCCCACAGCATGAAAATTTTACTTTATGAGGTTTTTTAAAATTAATATGAGTTCCCCCAGCCTGCCTATGGTCCCCCAGTGGCTAGAAATGGCGATAAGTGTAAACCGAGCCCTGGGTATCCTGCTCTGCCTTTGAGAAAATGAAAGCTCAGATGGGCCGATCTGGAATCTTCTCCTTATGAGGTCATAAGGAGCAAGGTTACCTCCCCTTTCTCTGCTTTGCCCACCCAGAGAATTTGGGACATCATGGCTTTCAAACGAGCAAAGTGGCAATTGGTCAAGGCCACACCCCCAACCTCCACCTTGCCCCCCCCTCTCCTTCTCAATAGCTACAGACACAGAAATGGCACATACTAAGGAAAGCTCATTGTGGGACTGGCTCTAGTGGCTGTAATTCTGCACCAAGGCTGAATTATGGGAAAGAGACTTCAGATACAGTATTAGGGGACCACTAAGGCCTATATAAAAGCATCCAAAGAGCAGCATGTCATGGGACCTTTAAGTTGAGAGTCATGTTTTATCTTGTTTGAACTTGATGAAAATGTAGGGTAACGGGGATAGGACCCAAATGCAGGCTGAGGAGGCAGCAGAATGATTTCAGAGAACGAAAAAGGGCTGGTTAAAATCTAGAGAACTGATGAGGAAACTGGGGACAGGTGAGCAAGTGGGCGGGGAAAGCCAGGCTGATGAGAGAAGTGGGGACAGGTGTGAAGATGTGTGGGGCAGTCAGCTGGTGGGGAAAGGAGGGAGGGCATCTGGTAGACAAATGGAAAATGGCAATGAAGGGGCTTTGGGAGTAGGTTACAAGGATACAGAGGAGGGGCAGAGAGACAAACTGATAGAAAAGCTACCATGCTTGACGGCTAGTTTACTAGTGTTAATTTCAACTCATACTAAGGATTGTTAGCAAGAAGTAATGTCGATAAGTTACAGTGGCTACTTTAGAGATAAGGGCAATTAAAGGAAAAATAAAAGTATGTGTAGCGATTACTGGATTAAATTCCGCTTTCTAGCAATTAGGCTAGCTAGCTAGTTTGTCTATTTTCTGTACTGCCGTGCATGTGAAAGACTTGGGTGCTTTACTGTCGAAACGTAAAACATGTAGCTGAATTGTTGTATGTGCCCAAATTATCCTAAATAATCTGCCAGTCGTCTATTCAGACAACCAAAGTTTCTTGATTTTATTTCACACAGAGTATTCTGCACAAATAAATTGAGCAGTGACTACCAGCAGAGACTAATGCAAGCAGAACTGTTAAGGTAAAATAGCTTATTTGGATTTGGGCAAAAAAAAAAAAGAAAGAGAAACTGTAAGTAGTACAGAATGACTCTCATAAGGCTGTAAAACAGGAAAGAGAAAATGTCCAGGGAAGTGACCCCCTGAGACAATGTCAAAATATGTCCCTGTTCCAAGAACTGGATGGTGGAACAATGTTTTTCTTCCCTCCTAATCGAGCAAAAGAATGTGGTCAAGCAGCAATTATCTTCTTCCAAATTACATCCTGGACTTTTTCTCTAATTTGTTTTAACAGAATAAATGATCCTGTCCTCCCGGGGGCAGCAGCAAATTCTCCTCACTGCACGCTGATAAATAGACACGTATTCATCACTGGCCTACATTTTTACAGGCCTCAGGCTGCCCAATTTGGTTGTCTTTGATAAATAACTTCATTTCAAGCTATAAAATAATAATGGAAACTCCTAGATTGGCTCGAGCTCAGAATAAAGTGTTTATCTATCCCAGACAATAAGACAGATAAACACACATTACAGAGAAAGGGTGACAGGGCCCCTCTGGTCCTCAGCGACCTCAATCTCCCACTTGGTTCCCTACATACAGAACCCAGGCTTGTCTAAGAGATATATTACACACCCAATGTCAGTCTAAAGGCAGCATGGGCCAGCTAGGTCAAGGCCAAGTGTGCCAGTGTTCTATTTTGGGCACATGGATGACTTATTTAAACCATCCAACCCCGGTGACGTCAACAACGCTCACTACATCCCAGGGTCTGGCTGAGCAGACTCTCAGTCTTCTGTGCATGTGTATGCTGGTGTTTTACACATTGACCATGCCTTTGCAGCATGTGCATGTACACACACACACACACACACACACACACACACACACACACACACACACACAACACACACACACACACGTGTGTGTGTGTGTTTGTGTGTTTCTACACTCACACTAATCTCTACCTGCCATTTGCTGTGCGCCGCTCCCTGCACTGCAGTTGGGAAAAATTACAGCTTCAGCTAGACCTTCATGTGTCAATCAGCTGTGAGCCAAGGAAAGAAAGCACTTGAAGGAATCACCGAGTGTGAGTGTAACACTTTTTCATCTTTGTATTGCAAGGGAATGATGAGGCGCTGATTGGCCTGGACGGAGAACATAAGAAGCCCCACAGCCAACAGTGTCAGATGCTGACTTTTCTAACATTATCTTATGCGTGAGTGAGTGATTAAGTCAGCCCTGTATGTGCATACGTGAGAGTGCATGTGTGTGTCTTTGCACGTTGCTATAGTAACTTGGTAGGCCGTGGTGCACCATGGAGAACACTTGCAGCCCTGCCTCTTGGGACCGGCGGTTAATCCTGTGCCAGTGCGAGGCCAAAACACGCGTTAGGCAGCTGGACAACATCTGTCGCAGGCCTGACTCTGTGTGGTCAGGTTTGTATCTGTATGTGTCTTTTATCTAAGGGCATTACCACAAAAAAAGCACAAAATCATGAGCATATATTGGCAGATGATTTGGGACGCTGTCCAGTCCTCTCTGCCTGCCCCCACTGCTGACAGCCCTGGAGTTATTCCAAGTTTCCCGCTGGCCTGGGTCTGTTGCTTCAGCCTTAATGCCCTGCCTCGTATTAACACGCACAGAATAACAAACGTAATTAACTCTCAGCAAGATTTAACCACGGCAGAAAAGGGCCAGTGGAGAGAGGCGAGCGAGCGCCGCAACAAAAGCATTAAAAAAGAGCGAGTGGACAGTGAGATTTGGAGATGATGACAGCTGCAGGAAGGAAGGGCAACAAAATTGGGGGTGAGTAAGGGAGGAGAGAGCAAAGTGACAAAATGATCTAGCTTCCAGCGAAGTTCCCGCGAGCCAAATGTAGCTGCGTGTGAATAATTTAACCTAACGGGGAGAGCCCCTGAACGCCGAGTGGACATCTGGCTTAGTATGCATTAGGGACGATCTACACTCCACACAAATTAGCATGCTTGACCGTTCCATCACATTATTAATAGACATTAATGACTGCAAGCTTTTTGATTTCCCTCAATGTCCTCAGCATGATGAGGAGCTTTTTGACAAGCTGTTATTGTTCTCTACAGCTGCCTGCTGCAGCTCAAGTTTCTCCTGCTCAAAACCCATCACCACGGGGTCGTATTAACTCACTCACGCAGTTCCGCTCAAAAGGTTGATGATGCACAGCGGCAGCAAATTTAGCCCTCGCCAAAAAAAACTTGTTAACTATAGATTTGAATTGAAACAATTAAGGTTAACAAGAGAGCGATTTCCACTTTTCCGAATGAGAGAACTTCAAAAAGTACAGTACAGTGAGCACAGCTGCTGCTGCAGGATTCCCTTTACAGTGTAGCACACATTTGTACACATAAAAGCTATGTACACATTCTTTTTACGCTCGAATACACACAAATAATTTGCCCATCGCAGTGATTGAACAAATGTTTTTTTTCCATTCCATGTGAACAAGCAATAAATAGGTGTAAACGGTACGAGATAAAGAAGACAGAGGGTCTGAGGTGGGAAGCTGACAGTCAGTAACTTACCTGTTTCCAGTTGTCAAAAACTATGACTTTGCTGTCCTCGTCGTCGACCGTCACTGAGCTCTCGTAGCCCTCACCTGCAAGCAAATACAAATTTCACACACATCAGCACACAGAGTGTAATGATAAACACCACACTGCCATAAAATAAAAGCAGAACTATATATTGAAATACAAAAAATATGACAGGATGCATTGTGGAGTCTAAACGAATTATAATAATATTAACTAAAGTGAAATGTCAGTGGTCTAAATTGCTGCTACTGAAAAAGTTGACTAATGACTCTAGGTCTTAACAAATGTCCTTGACCTACTCAAGACACCTTAAATCAGTTTCATGAAGATGTTTAAATTGGGTTATGTGGCCACCTGACATGTTTGGAAAGTGTTACTGCATCCCATTTCAGACATCTGCTCCTTCTCTTTATGTCATTCTTATATTGATATTTCTGTAGTCCAATTTAAAGAATATAACTGGTGGTTGTTCATTTTTCTGTGTTAACACATTCCATGGAAAAGAAAACCAAAACCACACTTCTCCCTACCCTATCTGTGGCACTCACCTCAAAGCCTGTTTGTTCCTACTGAACATATAAATCTTTGAAAAAGAGGGGCAATTATTTTTATCATTCAAAAAGACACATTCCTTTTCTAAAAAAGCTGGGCACTGTAGTTTGTTGCAAAGGTTACTCAAACAGGAGTAAATAGTACATTTGTTGAGGACTATTTTCAGCGGCGGATTAATATGCGTTCAGGCAGTAGGAGAGTGTACGTTTTTAAGGCAGCAGGAAACCGTACATGGGATCAACTCAAAAAAAGATTTCAGTACTCATGCTCGTCTTAATGAAGGGAAATGTCGCCCAGTTGCAACGGTGTAGCTCAGTGACATGCTTTATGATGTACCAGGCTTTTTACTACACAGACAATACTTGTTAATAGGATCAATTCGTTGTTTGTTGTGGCAATTTGGGATTTGTTGACAATAATAAAAAATATAAATAGACTTAGAAAATGCTTCTATTAGCTGCACTTTACTGGCTAATTACAAAGAAAATCTGTAATTACAAAGTAAAAAAGGTAAAACATATAAATGGGTGTTGACCATATCGATACGTACCTAGAAAATACACTACTTAAAATTGCATGGCAGCTTTTAAAATACACATTAACCCAAAATAGCTTGAAATAGATTGGAAAATCCACTATGATGAATGAAATGTCTTTCTTAAGGTCAAGCACACCGTAGTTCCTGGTTTTAATAAGGTCTTGCTGTCTTTTACTAGTAATTACTTGGTGAGGACAGGAATTAATTGGTGAGGTGGTAACCCACCCACAGAGCTGATATGGTGCGAGAGCATCTGGTAAAAAAAAAGCTATTAAAATTTGTCAATTAAATAGGTGTTGATTCGTATGTTTTTTACATTAGAAATTTTGCCATGTAGCTCATAGAATAATTTTACATAGAAATGTGTACAGGCTCCTTGGATGGAAGTGCTTTTTCTGTCCATTTATGATGCATGAATCCAAATGTACTACATGGGCAGTAATGAATACTGTATGGCGTGAGTCAGGGGCAAGTCAGCTTTATGCATTAGGGAGCCTAAGGCTATGTTCACACTGCCTTAGTGCTCAACTTGGATTTATTGCTCAGATCAGATAATATTTTTTAAATGTGTCCAATATCAGATTCCAGTGTGAACTGGTCACAGTCCCGACTCGCATGCGCAAAAGAACAATAACAAAGACACACGCAGCAGGCTGTCATACAGAAGTAAATGGAGGCCACTGAAGTCAGCCTTTATACAGTAATTTTTCTGGCAGTGGAAGCCAGAATTCGTGAGCAGATGATAACAAAGACGATGAGAAAGAGAGCCAAATTTTTAATTATGGCTTTTTGTGGAGCAATGGCTACTACTTCTGTACGGAGATGTGTGTGGATGCGGGGAATCATGGCATGAGTGACTCCCGCCAGTGCAGAATTGTGACGAATGTCGATCTAGGGCAACATAAAAGTCGCATGAATTCCGATATGACTGAGGTTGCATGGCAAAATATCAGACCTGTATCTGATTTAGGATCACATGTGGAAGTGTCCCAAATCAGAATTAAAAAGCTCATAAACATCTGTCTTCTGTTGAACATGTTCATTAGTTAACTTTAGTAGTGCTTGTAGGCAGATTGTGTTTGCCGTTTTCCAGTCTTTATTCTTAGCTAAGCTCACCAACTGCTAGATCCAGCTTCATATTTAGCGTACAGACATGAGAGTGGTATCAATCTTCTCATCTAACTCATCTAACATCTAATTGTGGATGTTTTAACTCCACAATAAGTGTCTAAATTAAGCTTTTCTAAAGTTAACCCTTAAGACTGATTTAAAAAGGTTTGTCAGTCCGAACACAGGTGCACATAAACACAAAAGCACACTCCACCAATCCCTATCCAAGTGTTTACCACATGCTTGTGTCTCAGAGTCTATAGAGAGGGATCTGTCCGACTGCCCGGTCAGAGATAAGGCAAGCGACGTCTTGCCCACGCCATTCTGTCCAAGTAGCACTATCCTCAATGCCCCACCGTGGCTGTGGTAAGCCGACTGGGCGGCTGTTGATTGGCTGAAGGACTCATCCTGAGGCACCGCTGTGTCACTGATAGGCAACGTGGCAGGCTCTGCCATGTCCGGGATCCAATCACAGTCCTCAGACACGGCCTCTTCCCTCCTCAGCTGGTGTTTGAGAGGCAGGGGTGTGCTTCCACGCCGGAGGGGGGGCGCCGTGGTGAGAAACATTTTGTACTAGAATGAAATTGAGGGATAACAAAAAGAAGTGTAAATATAGAAAGGAGCACAGCAGTTAAAATAATAGTACAAGAGGTCCAAACAGGCTGCAGATTTACCTGTAACACCTGTCTATTCTGCTAAATCACTGAAGAATGGGGAAAGGGTGTTTCCACTGGGTGTGCCTATGTGTGTAAGGAGGAGGAGGTAATAACAATGGAGGTGAGTCAGATAAGTGGAAGTGTGTGAGAGAGAGAGATGCTGAAGGAAGATGCAGAGCTTGTCAAAGGGAAACCTATGAGAGGAGGAGGGAGCAGGTGGGGGGCGGGGGAGGGGGTGGTGAGAAGAGGGAGGCAGAAGACAGGGGGGGAGCTGCCGGTAGAAAGAGTAAAGATAAAAAGATGCTAAAAGACAGCAGGTTGACGAGGACACACAGAGAGGAGAAGAGAAAGAGAATGAATCACAAGGCAGGGACAGAGGAAAAGTGGCTGCAGCTGTGTGCAATGAGGGTATATGTGCTCTACATAAGGGGGCTCTATACTGTACATTGTGCACTTGTACTTGTGACCTTCGCATGAATTCACACGAAAATGGGTCAAAAAAGTAAAGTCTTTATCTACATCTCTACCTATTTAAAAAAAGGAAAATTGTCAGCGGTTAACTTCGGAACAATAGTTTTGCTGAGAATATTGTGTGTTGGGATAAGTTTGTGCGTGCATGTGCATAATAGAGCGTGCGTTTTGCAGCCAAGGGTCAACCATAGACGACCCTCATCAATATTAATACAGCAATTAATCTCGCTCCAGCAGCACCCCTGGGCTTCTGTGGCCAAGCGTCTGCCTGTGGCAGAGCTAAGTACAGTATTGGCGCTTAATAAAAGGGTATTGACAAAATAACAACAACGTATTAGAATAAAATGCAATGCAATTCAGCACCGCCACAGAGGAAAATCTCACAAATTACTATGAGCTCAATGAACACTTCGCTGACACAGTGTCAACAAAGATAATGGGGTTTACCCAGTGAAGTTCACACAGTTTATCTCAGAGCTGTATTGGATTGCATTCGATTGTTGGATTGTACAGGTGTACCTAATAAACGGTTAACTTTCTCTCCGATAGCATATTATTTTTGTACTTTTGCTTTGTTTTATAATATCCTTTAAGGAAAGAAAATAATTTCCAACATTCTTTAATTGAACAAAATGAACATTGAATTGAATATAAAAGGCACCACTAAAAAAAGAGTAATAGAAACATTTTAAAGTGCCGTTTTCTACTGCTATTGTCTTTCATCTAAGAGAAAAAAAATCTCAGTGTCTTTCGCGATATGTTGCACCCTTTCCCGCTGTGTTTATTGCGCCAGTTGATATTGCGATGACAATAAAAATAAAAAATATATTGTGCAGCTTTAGTAGAATAGTGTAACTTAGTATGTACAGTAAAGCATTGTGTAATGTACTATTGTATGGAACAGTACAGTATAGTGTAATGTAGTGTAGTATTGTACTGTATAGTGTGGTTAAGTACTGTTGTGTCACGTAATGTACTGTAATAATGTACAGTATATGGCTGTATAGTTTAATGTAGTGTAATGACATATAGTACAGTATGTACTACAGTATAGTAGACAATAGTGTTATGTCTGTGGTGTACTGCAAGTATGGTGTAGTGATGTGTAATGTATTGTTGTATACTATAGTACAGTATATTTTTAGTTATAGTATAGCACAGTATTATACTTATTTTTCATTCATACAGTTGGGGTGTGGCTGCAAGTTAACACAGACGCTCTCTCTCTTAACACACACACACACACACACACACACACACACACACACACACACACACACACACACACGCGCGCGCGCGCTCACTCGGGTAGCTCAATTAGGTTTATTGACCGAACTAATCAATTAAGCATGGCCTTTATTGTCAGCGGCTCTCAGGGGAGCTGTACACGCAGAAACTGTAAACTCTGACAGCAGGCTGAGTCAGTGTGTCAAGGGTTAATCTCCTCCTCTCGCCAGGCTGTCAAGAAACTAGGGCAAACAACAGTGCACAATACAAAATTAATACTACAGTCAATGTTTTTATTCTTCCATGGATACTGCCCAATTACACTGTCTGCTGCGTCTTTACCAGCAACCTAGTTATGTCTGGTGTAGCTTACATTCATTCTTCCAAACCATGTTTACTGTAGTCCACGGCTCATTAAAATACAATTTGGAGCATCTATGAAGGAATCTATGGAATTAAGCCTTTCTCTCCACTAAGAGAGAGAAAGGCTAAAAAGACACGTGAATATAAAGTCACTATTGTCCAGCACAGAGATGCTGGAAGCCTCTGCATTAATATTCTAAAAAGTGAGTAAAGATGAAAAAATGCTCAACATTCCAAACTGAATTCCCACACAGAGATAGTGTGATAGGGAGGAAGTGTGCGATGCATAAACAATGATTAGATCTCGTGCTATGCTCTAAGGTGCACATTAGAGGGTGTGTGTGTGTGTGTGTGTATAGTGTGTGTTTGAGTGCGCGTTTGTGTGCGTGCGTACGTACCCTACCTGGTGTGTGCCCGTGTAGTCTAGGCTATTGTGCAGAGCGCACGAGGTGGGTTTAGAGAAGGTGGAAAGTATGTGTCGCCTCACCTGGTCAGCCATGGTCATCGGTAAGTATTCTCTTTATGGAACAAGTGCTGTAGTTGCAACCGCCTCCGCCGCCCGGTTCAGGTCATCTGTGCTGGGCGAAGACCCGGCATCACATTCACAGCGGCGGTAACAGACGGTGCACAAAAGAGACGCGCCACATCTCATTTAACAGGATGTTATTCTTTCCACACCGGCGCGTAAAATCCTCCTCTGGTGGGTTGAAAAGGGAGGTGCGGCGCATAGAACCCTGGGATAGGTAGTAGTAGGCTGGACAAGGGGATTAAGAGGCGCTACACCTGCGTTTCCGTTTGGAATAAGAAGCACAATAACACATCCCGCCTTGTCCTTATGGCGTCCCAACGACCAGCGGAGACAGTTAACCTGCATCCCTCTTCTCTCTCTCTCTCTCTCTCTCTCTCTCTCTCTCTCTCTCTCTCTGTGCTTCTCCCGGTATATTTCTTTTAGGTTTAACGGTAGAGAATCCGCTGTCGTCGCTGTGAGCTGAAGCGGCCGCCAGAAGGAGGCAGAGGGGCGCCTCTTGGAGGTGTCCGTGAATGTTTGTACAGAGGAACAAGGTTTTATTGTGCTCCCACTAGGCAAGGCGAGGCAGCTTTAGTTGTATAGCACATTTCAGCAACAAGGCAATTCAAAGTGCTTTACATAAAACATTAAAGAGCAGTTAAAAACGATTAAAAAAAAGAAAAACAGATAAAATACGAGCATAAAATTTACAGTGCAGTATAAGAAATTAACAATTATTTAAAGAAAGGCAACATCAAAAAGAAAGGTCTTCATCAGCCTTGACTTTAACCTACATTGTGTCATTTTTTGAGTTGATTCTTAGCTAAATAAAAACCTTTGTTCTTTCACAAATATGTAGGCCTACTCATTCATGTGTAATTACTTCCTACCAATCAAAGTATTCTCGTAAGCGTAGAATCTGACATTCAGAATCATTCAGAATACATACGAGCGACTTGCTCGAATGACGGCAGCCATGTAGCGCCTCCATCTTTAAAATACATTAGCCAAAGAGGGACATACCTCCGCATTTCGCCCTCTTATGGTGCGTTCTTTTTGTCTTGTAATCGCAACTAGTAGCTCGAGTGTGACGTCACATCCATTTCGGAAAACGAGTTACCGTGGGTTGTTGCGTTCTTTTTGTCACACAATACTACAAGTTGGAGAAAAGATGGATTTTTGTAACATTTTTAGTAACATTTAGGATTCTATTCACCCAGTTATTGACATATTACACAACTATATTTCAGTTTGATGCATGAAAATTACGTTTTGATTAACGTTAACGTTAGGCTACTGCTCTGCTTTCTGCTCAAGGCTCGGCTTAAAGCCGTTGTTGTCATATAGCAACCGAGCGTCTCAGCTGCACAAGCTACAAAATAACTAATCAGGCGGTATTTAACTCCTAATAAGACTGTAGCGACATGCCTATAGGTAGCAGTATACAGCGCTATGTGTACGACTTCTTCATTTGGTTACAACAAAGACAAAAGTGCTTAAAACTGTAGAAAACCACAATGTTTACTACGTGTGATGCACGACGTAGCCATCTTTGAAAGTGAGCTCGGGGTCCTCTGAGTTCAGACGACTTGACGAGTTGTAAATACGACCTCGGGGGCGATCTTTTTGCAACTTCCGGGTCGTAACTCCGGAAAACAACTCGTAAAACGACTTCGGTGGACAAAAAGAACGCACCATTACACCTATTGGCACCATGACGAATGCAAGGGGGAGATTACACGCCAGGTAAGCGAAAAGAGAATTAAAACGACAACGCAACAGGCAAAGCAACAAGACCAAAGTAAATATTGGAGTGGCTAGAACAGCTGCGTGTAAACGAGGGAGAGAGCTAATTTCGGGTTCGGCCACCGTAGGAGGAAGGGCTAGAAAGTAATATTCTGTTGGTTGTCATTTACAATTTTACTGCTAGATGGGAGAAATTCTTACACAATGTAGCTTTAAAAGAACTGAGAGTTGCGGCGGACCTGCAGTTTTCTGGGAGTTTGTTCCAGATATGTGGTGCATAAAAACTGAACGCTGCTTCCCCCTGTTAAGTTCTGACTCTAGGGAGAGCAAGTAGACCTGTCCCAGACGACCTGAGAGGTCTGGGTGGTTCATAGTCTATTAGTCTATTCTAGTCTATTTCAAGGACTTAACCTCACAGGACCAGATACGTTTTCATTATGGATTTTAAAAGGCAGTCCATCGAGTTTATACATGCAGGGCAGTTTACTTGTCATGCCTGGGCTACTAATAGCTTGTAAAAACAGTTGTGGGATTTAAGGGGCTAAGTCAGTCTATTAGGGGTTTAAGAAAAAATCGATACACTTGAGTATCGCGATATTTTCAAAAAGGCAATATCAAATTTTAATTTTTTTATTTTAAATATTCATGTAAGACAGTGGTTCACGTTTATGTTGTGTTTAAACCCCCTACTGCTAGATGGCTATGCTGAGACGCACCACTAGTGTCCTTGCCTAACAGGGCCTGACTTTTTGCTAGAAGCTAATAATGTAGCTATGGCGGAACTTTGGCCTACTTTAGCATATAAATATTAGCTCACTAAGAACCTGGGAACCACAATCCCAAACTGGCAGTTTGATTTTCTGTGTACTGAATTGTTTACCTAAAGTAAACTTCTTTGACTTTTATGAACATCATGTCTAATTTTTTTAAATAGTAGTTTTTATCAAATTATACTTATAACTTATAACAAAAATCCCAATATATCGCCTTACGCACAGTATCGCAATATATATATATTGAATCGTGACCCATGTATCGTGATACGTATCGAATTGCCAAATTCTTGCCAATGCACAGCCCTACAGTCTATGGTCTGAACAAAATAACCTTGATGATGTCATCGGTTCAAGTTATACTGGATTGGCCTTGAATTTTAAACAGACAGTTCACCCTAAAATCAAAAATCAATATTTACCTCTTGCCTGTAGTGCTATTTATCAATTGTTTCAGTGCGAGTTGCCCAGTGTTGAAGATATCGGCCATAGAGATGTCTGCCTTCTCTCCAATGTAATTGAACTAGACGGCACTCGGCTCGTGGTGCATTAAAGCTACATTGTGCAATGTTTTGAGTTGATTCTTAGCAAAAAAACCTTTGTTCCTTCACAAACATGTGCTCATTCATGTGTAATTACTTCTACCTGATACTGCTAGCTCACCTGAGCTAGCTAACCTTACAACTTAGGTGGGCAGGAAGCCATTAATGTTCAAATCTCACGCTGTCACGAGCATGAGCCGATATCTTCAACACCAAAAAAATCCAGATTGTTAAATAGCACTTACAGGTAAGAGGAAAAATGTGTATTTTTGATTTTGATGAACTGCCCCTTCAAGATTTTTGGCTGGACCGCAGGGCCAGACCTATAAGCGTGAAAGTCTGATGCTTAGTTACTGAGTGATGAAGTTACACTTTTGGTCAGATTCAGTGCGATGACGTGTTTGTGTTTCCTATCAAAATGAATTAGTGCGACACTTAGGCTTTTGCCTCTACTATCACAGATAAATCTGTTGATTCACTTCCCCAATATGCTGTTGTTGTTGTTGTTGTTGCTGCTGCCAGCGCTGTTTTAATCATTTTAATGCACAGGCTTAGCCTATGCCTATGTGTTTATCCTCATTCAGATCCACTCCAAATTGAATGGGTTCTGCCTTGTCCCATGCTACACCCTCCTACCAAGTTTCATTAAACTGAGCCAGACGTTTTTCTGTAATCCTGCTGACAAACAAACCTGATAGGTTTGGTATGTGTGCATGCAAATGTTTGAATGTATCTTATCTAGTCTAAGGAGTTTCTAGAGACCAGTCAGTTTAAGATGATATGGTCTCATAGTGAAGCCTAGCTTAGAATGTGTGAATATATTATGAGTTTGGGTACAACTTTCACACAGAGGAATCGGAGCCAAGAATGTGAGAATCTATTAGGAGCATCGGCCATAAAAGGTGTAGTTTAAGAGTAAAACTTGTGCACTGAAATAGATGTCTCATGCTGTGATAGCACAAAAAGAGTTTAAAAGGAATTCATTCTGATGTACATGTTGGTCATCCTTGGGCAGACGTGTCTGTATGCTCATGGTTGTCCCAGTGTCATGAAAGTTTGTTCACTGTTTGAATAAAGCTACACTTGATTTGTACTCTTCGGACTGGTCGTCATCTCTGAGGTCTCCCTACATCATTTCTGAGTCATCACCCGATATCAAAACCAAACTGAAAAACTAAAAAAACAATTGAGTTGCATTATGGGAATGGTAAATGGACTGCATTTACAGTATGTAGCACTTTTCTAGTCTTAACGACGATGCCTCAGCCATCTATCCCTCCCCATCATTTCTGACTATATCTACACTTTAAGGTAAAATGCCCCCAACCCCCAACAAATATCATGAAGGAAGTTTACAGGAAAGGATGTTTCAGAGTGACCTAATGTTTTGTATCACTCGGCTATCCAATCCATACCCAATGTCAACATAACACCCCTCTGTGACTGTGTGTACTAGCTAACTGGCACTCTCAGTGGAAAATTCATTGGTTGAATTTATTAACAAAACCCTTCTTTAACCGACAACATCTCAGCCCCAGGTCATATCTGTCAAATATGTGAGAAATAAAATCAGCTTCCCATAACACACCAATTCCCACTCTGGCCCAGAGTCTAAACCTTATTTGGTCACATCTCACTCCAGTTTACTGCTCGCAGTGACTGGACTCTGAAATTGTCTGTCGCTCTAGGTTTTTAAGATTTATGTTGTATTTCGTAGACTGATTGGCACAGAAGCATAAAAACAAAAGCTTCCCTATGACACAATTTTGTTGCTTTTAGTGATGTCCTAGTTGTTGTTGTTGTTGTTGGTGGTGGTACATCTTTAATCTCCAAGCCATGCCTGCACTATTAAACATCACAATTTTTAATGCTTTCTGTTGCAAATCATTATACTATCCATGCAATCTCCCTTCCCTATGTCATTCCTCCAAACAAATCCCTATTAAGAGGGCTTGCCATGCATGTTGCATAACCAATTATTACTGTGTTAAAGATAAAGGTACATCATAGACATTGGTGTCCAAACCCCAGTACCACCTGGAGTTAGTCTGACTGAAAAAAAAAACACAGTGTTCCTCCTGCCTATTTCCAATTTGACACATACAGTAGTAGGTGTATTGCTGAGAGGAACAGAGCGTCAACCATGCTGTGTGAACATGCTGGCCTGGCTAAAATTATTTCTGTGGATCACTACTCGTCTATAGCTCTTTGTATTACACAGATCCTCCCTGTGGGGATATAAATAGTGTATAATGAAGCTGAATGACCTGACATCTTCTTAAGGCTATTAAGTGTTTGTTCTTGCTGCCACACTCAAAGAATCAATACCTCTCTAAAATGCCCATGTAGACGATGAGAAGTCACCTCAGTTAGCATATGAATTCCGTTGATATTAATCTATCTCACTTTGCAGTCTTTTCTTCTCCCCGCCGTTCTTAGTTGGCTGGCTCAATGGGCCTGCTCAGCATGACTTAAGCTTTCACTAATCTGCAGACTTAATTAAGTCTCATCAGGACACGAGCGCTCGCTAGTGCCTTGCACTGTGTGAGAGGATCACAGCGCAGACAGATGACAGAGATAAGTGCTCTCATTAGCCACCAAGACGGTATCCCCGAAAAGCTGCCTGCTCCTTCCCAAAGGAAACACTGGGATCTGTCATTAGAATGTGCAGCGGTGCAGTCTGGGAGATGTCAGGAGGTCAAGAGGTAACTGAAGTTCAATTTATGGCTGTCAATAAGATGACGACCGCAAGGTCAGAGATGACTTTATGTATTTATCCTGGTCACATGCCTGTCATCCACAGATCATTATAATGGCACCACTGGAAGTGAAATACTTTTTGCCATCCAGTGAAATGAAACTGTTGTTTAAATTAAGGGCGACTTCAGTGAGCATGTGGAAATTGATTATATGCATGGTTGTTTTGGACAGCTATTACTTGTCTTTGGCTATAGACAAATTTATCAACAGAGGCTCCAGGAAATCACTGCACCCCACCAAAAAATAGTCTGGCACAGACTAAGCCCACCGTAAAACCACAAACTGTCATTTTTACGCATGTTTTTTTAAAATTGTATTCATTTATTCATGAATTAAATGAAACAAGATACAACATGTTAATTAGTGAACTAAAAGGACTGCTGTAGGCAGATTGTGTTACCTTCGGACAGAGCCAGGCTACAGCTGTTTCCCCGTTTTCAGTTTTTATGCTAAGCTATGCTAATTGTCTGTCTAGTGGCTCTAGCTTCATATTTAGCATACAGACATGAGAGGAAAAGTGAAAAAACGTATTCAAGATGTTGAACTATTGCTTTAAATATGTTGTGTGATTCGATTTTAAATTGGAGCAATTTCCATTTTAGTTGCAAAACAAACCCATTATATTATATTTCAGGGAGGCTCAAGTGGTTCTAACTTCCTAATAAATTTAAATCACTGTTTCACATCTCTCAATACGAATAGCCTGACAAAAAAAAAAAATCCAATTACTCGTCCTCAGCCAATTTGTCAAACAAAGCAATAACACAACGTACCCTTTACATTGTGATATTAAACCACTCTGGATGCAGATGAGCTCCACTTGAAGTCATTTTGCCATGCAGTCACCATCTGATGTGACCCTTTGTGTCAAATTTATGCACCTCTCCGCATTCAAGCTCAGAGGAAAAAAACCCGACAGCTTCTATCATTGCTTCCCGTAAGTCACAGAGGCCTCTTTTCACAAGGTTATGGAGATGACACTGAATTTAGACAATGTTGGAGCCAGGAGCTTTACAGGGAGGTGAGCAAGGCCCCGCTGTAATATCCCCAGTGTTTTTGTTCTCTGAGACGGCTTAGTAATAGGGTTACAAGATTGTATTGCTCGTCGTAATCTACGAGATGCAATATAACAACATCCTATCGAGGCTCCTCGAAACAGCCAAAGCTCTTGTCATACAGCGCAAATGCTATATGTCATACTTACGGTATCAGATGTTTTTTTTTTTTTTATTGCCGTTCAGAATGGTTGATTAAAAGCTCCATAGGGAATTTGATTTATGTTTGCTTGGAATGGTTTATGTCAGTCAATGTGGGCTCAGCAGCAGACGTCCTTCAGACCTTGAAAAAGATTGCAGGTTCAGATCCCATGCGGGGGCTTTAAAACATCTCTTTAGGTTCAGTGACCTGGTTTTGTAATGGCGATGTGTGCTTTGATATAAACAGTAACTCCTTTGTCAAATTTTCTCTTCAGTGATTTGCCTGGACAGTGAGTTGCTTAGTGACTCTGGCATTGTGATGAGGAATATAAACCTTGTGTTTTTACGGCATATAATGTATTCTGTTTGTGATACAGTCATTTATCTGAGAGGCTTACACACTGTTGCCTAGAGCCTTTTTTACATTTACTGCAATGTTGCACAAGCAAAGAGGATGTGACTATGATTGCATACACACCTGGCCCTCTTTCTACCGACTGGGGTACCCGCACACCCCAGAGGTATATTTTTTTTGTCATATCTCACAGATGTTTTATTCTATCATTTCACTTTGTCATGACTTATCTATCAATTTGTTCCTAATGACTTCATATCATTGTTTTCTGTGTCTGTTTTAATTAGCGATTTATTAAGTTGCCAATTCCGCCTATGTAGTTTAAATAGATGGAATGATTTACTGAGTTAATGTTTGCCATGGGTCCTAATTTAAAGTATCACACACTATCAGACACAGACATATCATTTGAAAAATCTAAATTTGAATTACATTTATTAAACCTTTATTTTGACAGTGTATCATACACCAAGGTCGCCAGTTTACTTTTGTATTGAAAGACAAATATTAAAAAGTGTTGAAGTTTAAATGACTGTGGGTTTATTTCAAGTACCGTATTTGATATTGGGGTTTGATTTTTTTATTGCGGTTTGGTTCACCGTATAAATATAACAAATAATGTTCACTCGAAATGAATGACTAATAAATGATTAATGAACTAAATGGTACCAGAATCAAAGGATGGTAAATCAGCTTTGAAGCACTAATGTGGATTGTACTTAGGATAAAAGCTGCAATTTGTATTAAAGAAAAGTATATGTTTTCATTTTAAACAATATGCAAATTAACTTTATTTCTTCTAATATAATTAAAGCTGCAAGCAGCGATGAACGGGCCCTCGCCCCTCCCAGCACATCGGGGTACTGGCGGAATGGGATACACTTCAATTTTGCACACAGCCTCAGTGGAGCATGGTAAACAACTGTGCCGAGTTTCGTCCAATTCAGAATAACTGTTGCCAAGATATGTTTTCAGATGTAATTAATTACATAACATAACATTTTGCTATGATGGTTGTTTCTTACAGTAGTAGTAGATTCTTGGCGGTGGTCCTTTTATATTGGTGGGATGAGGGTAATGTGTATACAAAGCATTTTGTGACTCATGTATTTGGATTTACAGTGTTTCCATTGGGTGATGGGAAATATAAAAAAAGTATAATGGGGGCATTTGAGTGAGCACGGTTGTGTGTGTACCAACTTTACTGAGTCGGTCTGTGTGTTGTGTGTGAGTGTGTAGGAGGCTGTGGGCGTGGCAGGCGGGGGGGGGAAGGGAGCGATATGACAGCGCTGCACAGGGTTTTTTCACAAGTGCTTATGAAGGAAGGAAGGCAGCAGAGCTCGGAGCTCAGGCGCACAGCCGGACGTGACAACAGGAAGTAAAGTGTCAGGTTCCAGCATGGAGCCAGACACACCAGCAGGATGGCCGTCAGGGCCGTCACCTCCCACAGCAAGGACACCCTTGTATCTGTTTCCCCACTTGGCCCGGGAGAGGTAGATAAGAAATATGATGAAGTGGTGGCCAGAGTGCCCCTGCAGCCATGGAGGTGACCGATGATGAGGCCACAGTTGATGGCAATACAGAGGAGAGGGGCCACGTAATAAACCAGGAACCAGGAAGGACAGCCACTCGTCTCGGCCCACTGCCCACGTGCAACCCCCATCAAAGCTGATGTAGGTGACTTTGGGTAATGCCATGGTTACTGAGAACAGCCAAATGGCTACAACAGTGCATAACCTGTGGAAGAAGAAGACAGGGGAAGATCAGAGGATCACATTTGTGCTAGTATAAATAGGTCATTTTATATACTGCAAGAACACATAGACCTGGGTTTGATGGGAAGGATAGTGACTGTTTGATGCGATGGGATTAGCCAACAATTGGTTGTTAGGTTGATCTCTAATGTCTGCATTGACCTGTCTGATATATAAGAATGCTCATAGTCCCTCCTCTGTACTGCCTCTAGGTTGAAGTTAACTGCTGACTGTTTGAGATGGTTGTCTTTTTTATTGTAGAATCTTTAAGTCATCATTTATAGAATTTGAAAAGCTCTCATATTTTAAAAAGACTGAATCATTCCCTAAAACAGCTGGGCACTGTAGTTTTATTGCCTTAAACGTCAGCTGGATTCTAGCGATATAATAAGATCACACAAGAATTGCGGGATCACATATCACACGAAAAAATCCATCCTGTCAGGCTTCAAGTAATGCATTTCTGTCTGAACTACCAGCTAACCGAACCAATCATCGTCCGGTGAGGAGCTACTGGCAGCTGTACGGATGTGGTTTAGGTGTGTGTGACGACCACAACTATTCGTTTAAAACAACAATGGTGAACGTGATAGACATATCGTTCATGCAAAAACCTGGTATTTTTTTAAAGTGCCTGTCCTTTTCCAATCAGTTTCCAATGATGGCTTCTCAGATGGTTCTGTTTAACAAAACATCTGACGCGTCAGGTTAGTAGTTAAGCACACGTTACTTAAAATGGAGTAAGTAGCACAATTGTTGGAGACTATCTTCAGCTGTTGATTAAAACACACTTGGTGGTGGCCGGGTTAGCTCAGTTGGTGGAGCGGGCGCACATATATAGAGGTTTACTCCTCGACGCAGCGGCCACGGGTTCGACTCATGTCTTCATCTGCCCTTTGAAAATATAGACCTTAAAATGGCCAAAAATAATCTTTAAAAAAACAAAGAGTGCACCAGTGACTATGGCACCACCAGGATGGTTAGAAGGATCAATTCATTGTAGCTTTTAAGGGGTCTTATGGAATTTGTTGATGAGACAAATGAATAATATCGCCAGTCTTATCTGGTAAGAGATACATACTCACACTTGTGTCAGGTTATCAGGCGGTCTCGTCCGCGGTGCCACAATACAATACCTCAGCACTGACAGCGCTGCCAGGCTGAAGATTTCCACTCCCACAGTCACTGAAGTCATGAACCCCAGGAGGACGCAGGTCCCACCACCGAGCTGCCAGTCCTGGAAACCAGCACTCAGAAGAATGCAGGGCAAGGTGAGCAGGGCGCTGAGGTCTGCCAGGCTGAGGTTGAGGAGCAGGACGGAGCTCGGCTTGGAGCGACGGCCGGGGTTCCTCACCAGCTCCAGCCACAGCAGGAGGTGACCTCCGACACCCACCAGAAGAGAGACCAGGCTGACCAAGGGCAGCACCACGGTGAAGGAGATGGTGGTGTTGGTGGAGACAACGTTGAAAAGGAGGTTGACTATGGCGGGCATGGCAAAGGCAAGGCTGTAGCGCGTAGGAGATACAATGTTACAGGTACAAGATATCACTGGGATGAAAGATTCAGAGATGGACGATAGTTGGGGAAAATATCCACGACTTTCTACGTCCGGGACTGCTCTTGTTCTGCCGGAAATTCCGCCGGATGTCACTCTTTTTGGATGTCCATTTTCGGATGTCGGATTACCTTCCGCTTTCTTCGTGTTGTAATTTTAAAATCCGGTCGATTTATGACGTCTATGGTTAACTACTCCTCAGATCTCTGCAGGGTAAATCCAGACAGCTAGCTAGACTATCTGTCCAATCTGAGTTTTCCGTTGCACAACTAAAACAACTTTTTAACGTACACGTTCCACCAAAACAAGTTCCTTTCCCGAGGCTACTTTTGCAGTGGCACCGTGGCTCCACTTGGTGCTTAGCACCGCCCAAGATGATTGTGATTGGTTTAAAGAAATGCCAATAAACCAGAGCACGTTTTTCTCCCATCCCAGAATGCTGTGTGGAGGAAGGTCTGACTTGGGAAAAAATAGAGAAGATGGATGTAAAGAAGAAAAAAAAAAGATATAGAAGTCTAGAAGAGAGAATTCAAGAAACAATCTGAGAAATTACAAATAAGATGAGACAGCAGTAGCGTAGAGATGTTGTAAAAAGGGAAGGAGTAATAGAAAAAGGGATATTTTTAAAGGTGAAGAGAATCACTGTGAGAGCAAGGTAGACAGAATCAGGAGTTTAGAGAGACTCGCAGAGTGACAATAATTCTGAAAATTTATGTCAATCAACCATCTCCCATGTATTATTCATGCTTATAATAGTTGCAGCTCCATGGGTCCCTAATCACCTGTAATCCAGAGCTCACCCAGCCCTGTGACTGACAAGCCTGATGATTCGGAACTGTCGGCCTATAGTCCCACCTCTTCTTTTCTTCAGCGACACACACTCTGTGACATCAGCAGGTCGACTGCATCACGACACAAACAAGACAAGTCAGCTCGGCGGGGCACATTGCACTGGCAGACTCGTCACTCAGACAGAGGAGCTTGTTTGTTCCCAGAGGGATAAACAACACACACACAGACTAGTTGAGAAGAGGAATGAGAGGAAGTCTTTGGTAAAGAGCAGACAGTTGACCAGAGCAAAGCCCCGCAAGTAAACAAACAACTTATCCCCCATTGGTAAACAAGCCACTATTTTGCTGTTGGAGAGATTTACCTGATGAAGGTCTAAGACCAAAACGTTGTATTTTCTAAATAAATTATTGCTTGCGTAATGGTCAGTGTGCGGGACTCTTCCTATTTTTTTTATTTTATTAGTTTATTTGTCAGGGACCATGCATAGTTCAGGCCCTGTACCAGAGTTAGCTATACAGCTAATTTACATCTGTGGTCCCTCCTGATCTGCTACTTTTGATCGTATCCTACGCACCTGTCCGACAAAAGAGGTGTGCAAAAAAAACAACAACATTTCTACGTTGCTGTTAAAGAGATGAATTGGCTGCCTACGCGCACACATTTGGGAAGGTTTTTACGAATAATTAATTTTACATCAATGTCTGAGCAGAATGTCCAACATTTGCTACCAATTTGCCCAAGAACTCACAGACGGTTTCATGGATCGATTCAGCTACTCTCTGCTGCATCCCAGCGGAACATCCGGAACAAAACAAACCACAGCACTTTGAAGATGGATTAAACTACAGAGTCTTTAAAACACCCTGGGAGCTGTCTACTGAGAAATGCAGCTATTTCAAAAGCCTAGACTCACATACATCCAATTTTTACTTTGACACACTTTCTTAAACCTCAATACCGAAGCTAAATGATAGTACGTCATGGTGAAGTATAAAAATAATAGTTTAACAACACGCTGATTTGCTATTTTTCAGAGTGTGAGATGAGGAAATCGACGTTAATATATTGTGTTTCCAATAGTAAGCAATTGGCCTGCACGATAAATCGTTAAGAAATCGCAATCTCGATTCACCCCTGTTCATGATTTAACTTTTAAATAACTTCAATTAATTTATTGAAAGCATTTGACATTGACATTAACATGTTTTCATTATGTAAAGACATGGTGAAGGAGTTCAGATAGAGCCTGTGTCAGGGCCATATTTAGTTCAATGTGTCATTTGTCACTATTTTTGGTAGCCTACTGTACTACTACTGGCCAGTATGTACTTTATTTTCTTTATTCATTGAAGCCTCCATGTTTACAGGCTTGTGGTGATGGGCAATGTGCTATTGGTGCCAAAAATCTATGTTTGGTACTACCAATTAGTTTTGTTTTGTGACGATTCATCTGTGCAATAAACATTACACTTCGTGAGAAAAAAATCGTGGCAGAGAATCGTGATATCAATTCTAAGCTAAAAAATCATGATTCATATTTTTCCCCGAATCGTGCAGGCCTAGTGAGCAGTTGGAGTTAGCCTAGCTTAGCATAAAGACAGGAAGCAGACAGTAGCAACTAGGGTTAAGGGACAAGAAACACCTACTAACACATCTAAAGCTCACTAATGAACACATCTATTTAAAGTGATGGTTCGGAGTAATTTCACCCTAGGGTCCTTTGCACCATGATCTCGAGCCAAACACCCCCCCAGAAGCTTTTTTCACCTGGGTCGAACATTGGGAGCGTTAGCGTAGCGTAGCGTTATCAGCTGAATAGCTTAGCCGCAGAGGCTAATGGATCCGAAGCGTCTCTTAACATTACCCCACTAATAATGCCCGAAATGATACCAAAAACGTCTACAGTAGTACAAATAGGTTATGCACTCATAAAACGATGGATTGTAAAATTTGTAAGTACACCAGAAGTTTATGTAAATAACACTTGCCTGCTGGCTTCTGCTCTCTGCTGCTGCTGCTGCTGCTGTTACTACCGGGCAGTAAGAGTGCTTAGGGACATCTACAAATTACAACACCGAAAAGAGATGCAACAAAATATTTATTAATTTAATGATTAAATAAGGTAATGTCTCCAAACTTACCTCAATTATTACTTGTCTCCTGCTAGTTATACTACAGCACTTACTTTAAAAAATAAGTTAAATTAAAAAATATTTTTGTTGCATCTCTTTTCGGTGTTGGAATTTGTAGATGTCCCTAAGCACTCGTCTTACAGCAGCAACAACAACAGCAGAGAGCAGAATCCAGCAGGCAAGTGTTATTTACATAAACTTCTGGTGTATCTACAAACTTTACAATCCATCGCTTTTATGAGTGCATAACCTATATATACTAGTGTAGACCTTTGGTATCATTTCGGGCATTATTAGTGGGGTAATGTTAAGAGACACTTCGGATCCATTAGCCTCTGCGCTAAGCTATTCAGCAGCTAACGCTACTCTACGCTAACTCTCCCAATGTTAGACCCAGGTGAAAAAAGCTTCTGGGGGGGTGTTTGGCTCGAGGTCATGGTGCAAAGGACCCTAGGGTGACATTACTCCGAACCATCACTTTAAAGGTCCCATGGCATGAAAATTTCACTTTATGAGGTTTTTTAACATTAATATGCGTTCCCCCAGCCTGCCTATGGTCCCCCAGTGGCTAGAAATGGCGATAGGTGTAAACCGAGCCCTGGGTATCCTGCTCTGCCTTTGAGAAAATTAAAGCTCAGATGGGCCGATCTTATGAGGTCATAAGGAGCAAGGTTACCTCCCCTTTCTCTGCTTTGCCCGCCCAGAGAATTTGGCCCACCCATGAGAGAGAGAGACATCATGGCTTTCAAACGAGCAAAGTGGCAGTTGGTCAAGGCCACACCCCCACCCTCCAACTTGCCCCCCCCTCTCTCCTCATTAGCTACAGACACAGAAATGGCACATACTAAGGAAAGCTCATTGTGGGACTGGCTCTAGTGGCTGTAATTCTGCACCAAGGCTGAATTTTGGGAAAGAGACTTCAGATACAGTATTAGGGGACCACTAAGGTCGATATAAAAGCATCCAAAGAGCAGCATGTCATGGGACCTTTAAGTCGTACAGACTAATGTGAAAAAGGTAATGGACATGAACTATAGCTGTAAAAAGTGTAAAATTTCCCTCTGAAATGTAGTGGAGAAGGGATAAACCGTAAAGTAAAAGTATCTCAAAATTGTACTTGAGTACAGAACTTGGGTAAACTTGCTTAGTTACTTTTATTTGACAATAATCATTTTCATGAAAACTACCTGCCATTTTCTTTTAGCTCCATAAATATGCTCTTTAAATGTTAATTGTGACAATTTAAATAAAAAAATTCCAGAGTGTAGTGGTGGGATGCATCATCGTTGCACTTTTGTCTGATCAACGGTTTCCGTGATACTGTGTGTGAAGGACAGATGGACTAACAAATGAACAAACATTTGTTTATTACTTCATCCATCTGTCCCTTCCGTGCAGTATCTCACTCAAGTTTAACATCCCTGTCCAAATTTCATAATTGGGGTGGGTGATAATGTGTGCTTTACACAGAAAGCAAGGGCAGCGCAGTGTTCTGAACAAAGAGTCACCATTTGACTATTCTATTTTTTAATACAGGCCTTATATGAACGCGATTAGAGGGGAAATAATTTATTGGAGGGGAAATAACAAATTAGCAGCCTGCTTCCAGCCTTTCTAAATTTGACTTCACACATCATAATAACACAGAAGCTTCTAAGTGGTATTTTTGTTTTCATTCTAGTACAGCTGCAGCTGAATGAGGAGTGAAGAGTAGAAGTAGTGGAAAAGGGCTAAAAGGGAAAGACGTAACATGACAGATGAGGAGAGACAGCCAAGAACACAGAAATGATTGGAAGTACAGAGACATGAAGTGAGCAACACAAGGCTAAACTAATTGTGTTTAATTTTAGACTCTTTGACCTCCAGCTGTGCTGATTTACTGATTTAGAAGTTGGGACTGGCTCCGGCCTATTTCCAGTCCCACCACTTTCACTCCTCGGCCACAGTATGGATTTACATACATCTGTAGCATGGAAATCGATCAATCCAGACTGTGGTTTCCAGAAGAGAGCAGAAAGAAGAAGGAATAAACGGATTGATTTACCACAAAATTAAATTCACAAATACAGATGGGTCACATATTAGAAAGAAATCCAAACAGATGTGTGGGAGGCAGATGCTTCCATACAGGGCAGTAGCAGTCATTTAAAGGTTTGATAGGTATACACATGTTATGAATGATTTACAGGCACCAGATCAAAACTCAGTTAAACACCAACGGGAGAGTTTGGAGCGATGTGAGGCAGGCTGTCCTCAGGCTGTTCGTACGTTTACCTACGAAATGAAATAGCACTGTAATTCATATACTAATCACTGAATTATTACGACCCATATTGACGTTTGTTGTTAAGCAGCGACCTAAGACTACAAGAGAATCCACTGATAATATCTAAAACCTCATTTCATCATAACAGGGTAACACAAAAAAAAAAGTCAAACTTGAAATGGGTTCTAACATAAGCCAAGAATTTTGTGCAGCAACTCTCTGACCAAGGTGTGGACTTAAGGTAGAACGTAAAAGCAAAATGCAGAGGTCTGAAATGCGGGCAGAGCCACAGGGAAATACAAACTTACCGTTAAAAGTGACCTGCTCTGCTCAGGGGGAGAAGCCCTCCGCTCACTATCAGCTGATGTGGTGTATAAAGAAATGGCACACACCTACACTCCTCCCTGTGTCCCCTCCTCCTTTTATGTTCCTATGCTGTCTCACACACACACACACACACACACACACACACACACACACACACACACACACACACACACACACACACACACACACACACGTTTCTCTACCCTCAAGGATAATGAGCAAACCTAGTGAGCCACTGACTATATCAATAAGATGATACCTGTATACAAATGTAGTATTATCCATACACACTATATATGGCCAAATGTATGTGGGCATGTACTATACTTTTGGCATGGCAGCAGGTAACATTTGCACGTTAATCATCTTAGCATGCTAACATTTGTTAATTATCCCCGAACACAAAGTACAGCTGAGGCTGGAAACGTCATTTCCAGGTATTTGGTCATAAACCAAAGGACAAATTGAAATTTGGACCTGATGATGGCGCTAAATGAAAGACAGGGGATTTACAATTCATCCTGAATGGGACATGATTGTCTGTACCAAATTGAATGGAAATGTACCCAATAGTTGAGACATCTCACTCAAAATCACACGTGAATGTCAAGGTGGCGCTAGAGGACAAGTCAGGGGATCACTAACCACATCTGGGGACCATGAATGTCTGTAGAAAATAACAATGCCAATCCATCTGGTAGATGCCAAGGTATTTCACTGGATAAGTGAAAACCTTGACCTGCTGGTGGCACTAGAGGGAAAGTCATCATCAGGGCAAACCATCCAATAGTTGTTGAGATATTTCAGTTTGGAACAAAGTGGTGGATCAAGATCACCCCAAGAATCACACCGCTAGTGTTGCTACAAATCCCATATGGAGTTTTTTGGTTTGTATGACCACATACTTTTTGGCCATGTAGTGTATCTTTAGCATACAACTTTAGTGCTTTAAGTCTGAAAATCCCCCTCCCCTCTGTGGCTGGGTTACCTCGGTCAGCCTCTCTGCTTCTAGGTATTTGTTGTCTACAAAATATCTCACTCCCACTAAACACTGACCTCACTATCACCTTCTTTTTCACTCACACAAACTGACACACACACACATCTAAACAAAAGAGCACGCAAAACACATTGAAACACCTACGCAGGCGAAAGCCCGTCCAGAAACGCACACAGCTTTATTCTCACTAATTGCTGGCATTAGGTATTATGAGACTCAATAGTTCTCAGGGAAAACAAACAGTTATATAGGAGATAGAGAAAGCACGGGGGTGGGGGGTGGGGGGGGGGGAGGAATGGGGTGAGAGAGCATGAAGTGTGAAGCAGATACAGAGATGAGGACGGAAGGAGGGAGGATAAATGACTGCTTCCACTGAGGCCTGCGTGGAAAGTGCCAAACACGCCTCCTCAGATCGTAAAGATGAATGCAAACCGAACAGAAGCCTTTTTGAACCTGAGAGGAAAAACCCAGCGACAGCTGCGTCAGTGGGAGATGTCTGAGTCGTACAGAGTTCAGGATGGAGCCAGAGGAATGATAGAGTGTGGCCCTCAGTTGCGTCACGTTCATTCTTCTAAAGGAGGAATAAAAGTGGTAATCTGAGCTGTGGCAGGAAAACGGAGGCGGTAAAGTTCATGGGTTTACTTGAAGCTCTGGAAGTTATAAGATAAGATAAGATATACTTTATTGTCCCCCAAAGTGAAATTTGTTTTGGACTCTGTCCATTCCGCAGCTTTACAAAGACAACACAAAATACAGAAAATAAGCATCTCTCAACACATACTCAGGACTAAAGGATTATTAGGAACACCTGCTAAATTTCACGTTAATGAAATTATCTAATCAACCAAATCACATGGCAGCTGCTTCAATGCATTTAGGGGTGTGGTCCAGGTCTAGACAATCTCCTGAACTCTGAAGCGTGGCATGGTTGTTGGTGCCAGACGGCCTGGTCTGAGTATTTCACAATCTGCTCAGTTACTGGGATTTTCACACGCAAATATTTCTAGGGATTACAAAGAATGGTCTGAAAAAGGAAAAGCATCCAGTATGCTGCAGTCCTGTGGGCGAAAATGCCTTGTTGATGCTAGAGGTCAGAGGAGAATGGGCCGAGTGATTCAAGTTGATAGAAGATCAACTTTGACTCAAATAACCACTCGTTACAACCGAGGTATGCAGCAAAGCATTTGTGAAGCCACAGCATGCACAACCTTGAGGCGGATGAGCTACACCAGCAGAAGACCCCACCGGGTACCACTCATCTATTTCCTAAAATAGGAAAATGAGGCTACAATTTGCACGAGCACACCAAAATTGGACAGTTGAAGACTGGAAAAATGTTGCCTGGTCTGATGAGTCTCGATTTCTGTTGAGACATTCAGATGGTAGAGTCAGAATTTGCCGTAAACAGAATGAGAACATGGATCAGTCATGCCTTGTTACCACTGGGCAGGCTGGTGGTGGTGGTGGTATAATGGTGTGGGGGATCCCTTTCGCCTTCAGAACTGCCTTAATTCTTCGTGTCATTCATTCAACAAGGTGCTAGAAGCATTCTTTAGAGTGAATGTATATAATAAGCACATTAAAGGTCCCATGACATGCTGCTCTTTGGATGCTTTTATATAGACCTTAGTGGTCCCCTAATACTGTATCTGAAGTCTCTTTCCCCAAATTCAGCCTTGGTGCAGAATTAATGACACTAGAGCCAGTCCCGCAATGAGCTTTCCTTAGTATGTGCCATTTCTGAGAGGGGGGGGGGGGTCAAGGTGGAGAGTGGGGGTGTGGCCTTGACTAACTGTCACTTTGCTTGTTTGAAAGCCATGATGTCTCTCTCTCTCTCATGGGTGGGCCAAATTCTCTGGGCGGGCAAAGCAGAGAAAGGGGAGGTAACCTTGCTCCTTATGACCTCATAAGGAGAAGATTCCAGATCGGCCCATCTGAGCTTTCATTTTCTCAAAGGCAGAGCAGGATACCCAGGGCTCGGTTTACACCTATCGCCATTTCTAGCCACTGGGGGACCATAGGCAGGCTGGGGGAACGCATATTAATGTTAAAAAACCTCATAAAGTGAAATTTTCATGCCATGGGACCTTTAACTACTCCTTTCATTGGCATTTTTTAATTGAACAACCCTGTCGGCTGCATTCTCCGCAATAAGTGTAGCACAGCCCTTGCACAATGAAATATTGCACAACTAACATATTGCCAAACCTGATTGATTGTCTTTGTCATATGTTTTGATTTCTGAGAAGCACTCTCTTGACTAAATTGGTTAACATTTCTATTGCTATTTAATCTGCTATTCTATACTGTATCCTAGCATTTTGTCCACATATCAACATAATAATCGCCAGATGGCTGACAGAAGTGCCATTTTAAGTGCTGACCCACCTATAAAGAAGTGTTTGTGATTGAGTTACGTACTTGAGACTTTTAAGTCATTTTTCAGGAGGTCTTCCACTATTTTGTCCACATTGGATTGTTTTACCAAAAGGTAGGATTAATTTATTAATTTTGCAAAATTTAACAATTTAGTTAATTATTTGAAGTCATAAAACAAGTCATTTGAAGATGTTGCTATGGGGTCTGGGAACTTATGATGTGATGGGTATTATTTTTTTTTAACTTTCTTTTGATGTTTTTTTGGATTAAAGAACTAATCTGAGAAATAAACTTGTAGAGTAATCCAGAGGTGGGACTAAGTCATTCTGTTGTAAGTTACAAAGTATCTCAGTTCTTGTCCTCTCCCTTTAAACTTTGTAATGTATTTTGAGTTTGAGTTTTGAGTATCGACCCGTTTCCAAGATGTAGAACAATATGCAACTCCGTAATATTTAAAAGCAAAATGTTGAGGTGTGCCTTGGCGCTGTATTACTGTATGGTATGTTTTCTGTTGACCACAGCATAGTCCTTACAGTACATCCAACTGGGATCAAAGATATCATCTATCATCCACCCGTGGGTGGCACTGCCACATCCAAATCAAGTCATTAGCTGGGAGCTTTTATATGACAAACACAGCTCTACAATACATGACAAAATCTTAATTTTTCTTTCCACAGCACAAATTGCATCCTAATATTTCAACCAAAATTTGAAGATATATTAAATAAAGGCAGACTTAAGATTCAGGGGGCTTTTACATAGGGCAGAAAGTTCGGACATAGGTGTTTGGAAGGAGAGATGACATCCAATGTACTGTTTATTATTTTGGTAACACAAAGCTGAAATCCTCTTTTGAGTTGCGTTATTATATTACCCAACAAAGAAGACCACCAAGACCTGAAATTATTTCTTAACATCATATGTACAGTGGAACCCTTGCGTGCCAGGTTTTGTTACCTGGGTTTGTGTTGCTCCATAGGTGCACAGTGAGCACACTGGCTCATAATGTAGAAGCTCATTACCAGCCTTTCACTGTTGACACACTGAGTCAAGTGGATTGCTGCTGACCCATCTGCTGGTGCTGAAACGCACACACACACACACACACACACACACACACACACACACACACACAGTTTATGCATGTGTGAGCCGCATAGGTTTCGATATAATGTAATGAAACATTCAGCTGGGCATATGGTGCGTGGTACTCAGTGTGGATGGAACGACAGAGGGAGAATTACCCGAGCTTATCAGGTGACCCAGTGAATGTGAATGCAACACCTCTGGCTGTAATCTGTCCTGGCAGTGTGGGAGATCAGGTTGACTGGATGGAGGGAATTAAATCGCTTGTCTGGAACAACTGACGTCTCACGTGTGTGCCTGAGACAGAGAGCATGCAACACAGAGGAGAGAGCAAACAGAGTGAGAACCCACTGTAGTCTGCTGTTTATACGCCAGAGATGTAGGAGTAATTAATGAGCATGTTTATACTGTCAGTTACAGGAAGTGCTGATCTTGCTTATTAGCAAGTCTCCTCTAGACATCACAATGATGTCATTATCAATGATCTGCAAAACCAGTTGTTTGCCCATGCATTTTTTTTTTGCCTTCATTACTGCAGCCACAGTTGCTAGAATCTACGTTTATGGTAATGACCAAGTATAATAACTTGGCAGCCACAGGCAGCTACAGGAGAGAGGAGCACTCAGTCTCTGCTGCCATCTGCTGCTCAGAAAGAGTAACAGTCTGTCAAACGTCTTATTTTTTAACAAAAAAAGTCTTTACTTTTCATGATCATTCCGCTAAGACAAGAATATTGTTAAAGGAGTTAAAGGAGTACTTCACCAATTTTCTTTTGCACTTCCATAAAGTTGGGGGATGCTCCGGAGACAGACTTTTAAAGTGGCCATATTATGCTCATTTTCAGGTTCATAATTGTATTTTGAGGTTGTACCAGAATAGGTTTACATGGTTTAATTTCCAAAAAACCTCCATATTTTTGTTGTACTGCACATTGCTGCAGCTCCTCTTTTCACCCTGTGCGTTCAGGTCTCTGTTTTAGCTACAGAGTGAGGCATCGCACTTCTATCCCATCTGTGTTGGGAGGCGCACATGCGCAGTAGCTAGGTAAGGATCACATCAGATAGCGGTTCGTTTCTACAACTTCAGTCAGTACAAGACAGGATTAGCTGGGAGACTTCTTCTAAACGAGGGCGCACTTCCAACTTTGCGTGGAATACCTGCAGAACAGGGACATGTAAGTAGTTCTTTTGTAGATTATGGTGAACTAGTGTGTTGTAGCAGCGTTTTGCCATTCTTTACGAGCTAGCATGCTACAGTTAGCCACCTCGTTTCAGCTAGTGACGTAAAAAGCCCTGCCGCTTTTGACCAGCTCACCCAGAGACTGAAGGCAGAACACATTCAGAAACCCGTATCTCACTCAAAACCGCATCGATGTTTGTTTTTTTCCCAAGTTTGTATGCGTGTGGAAGCACCAGACACAAAATAGCACCCCAAATCGCAGAAAAAGTGATTTTTTCATAATATCGTTGGTTAAATCGATGCAACAAAGGGTTATGATGTCCTGACTTGTAGCTCCTGGTAAACGTCAATGTAGTCTTGAAATCCCAGTTCAGCACTGTGGAGTAAAGTCTGGCTACCACAGATTTTGGGATAGGAGAATACAACGCTTTGGGTTGTTTGCATTTCTTTAAACCTATCACAATCGTCTTGGGCGTTCCGGACGGTGCCTCTGCAAAATGGTCTTAGGAAGGAAACTTTTGTTTTGGTGGAACATTTGCACTCCACGAAAGAAAACCCCACATACAATATTATATAAAGTTAACTGTTCACACAATACAATGTGAGTTATTTAAATTGGCTGGATACATAGTTAAATGTAATTTGCTCTTACCAGTGTATCGCTGAGTGTACTACTCCATAGCAATCCCCTGCATGGTAAACGCTAAGCTATAAGCTAACCACCTCGGCTCTTCACTTAACAGATAGTCATGAGTGATATTTTTTCAATTTTCTCACCCAACTCTTTGCAAGAAAACAAGAGTACAATCCCCAAAATATCTAACTACTCCTTTAAAAAATTGTAAGCCCAAGCCAAGTGAACCTTAATGACAAACAGGGTTGTTGTTTTCTGAGAAAGAAAGAAAGGCTAAGTAGTACACCCCATGATTAATAAACTGACCTGTATGTGGCTTTCAGATTATATTTAAATGTAAATGTAGAAAAACGCATCATAAACGTGACTGTCAATAATCCAATTCCTTGTTTAGTCAATTTTATTTATTCTGATTCATAGAAGCATTTTTAGAAAATATACTCATTTTCAGGCCTGCAAAATCAGATTAAAACTGTAAGGGATTCACTGATGACTTAAATACTCTTGAAGAGATGGGAGTGCTAAGTGCATGATAACACATTTCTCAATCATCAAGGTCAGCATACACCAAAAAGCATACTTACAAACACAGTTATCAAATGATATATTATCACAAATAAAAACATGATTGTTAACTGGTAGTTACCACAATGGTTAGTGCAGTTTTATATTCGGTATTTACATCTCCATTTGAATAAATACAGTACAAATTCACTTTTAGTAGTCACAGATTGTCAGTAAAAGACAGGGAGGGGGATGAGAAGACAGTGTTTTCGATATTAAATGATTTTGCACAAATGCACAAAACAGTTCATGATGAGCATACTGGAGAAACATTTAACTACTGTGTGTGCTTTATGTACTGCAGGTCAGAGCTTCCCTTATGCCTGAGAAAAACCACAGCGAGTGCAACCAGTTAAAAACAGAAAGCATACCAGTACATGCATTTTCAGCAACAAATGTTTACATGAATTAAAAAGGAAGAAAAGCTGCTTGTTGGAGCTTTTGTCAGCTAAGTCCACACAGTTTTAAAAGCTTGTCTCTGTCCAGTCCTCCATGTTCCAGTCTGCCCTTCCCAGCAAACTTCTTCTGATCCACTGGTAACGTCATAACGCGTCTCTGTTACCAAGCTGGGGGCTTTCATAACCTAAAGAAGCAGATACGGTGTCAATAAATGACTTTAAAGCTGCGCTAATCAAACTTTTTACATTAGCAATTGATCCAAGTGATTATGTGTAATGTTAAAGTTGTCACTAGTAGAGACAAACTTAGAGACTTAAAGAAAGTTATCACCCAAACCTTCAGTCCCTCTCAGTTTCACAGAGCATTTTAGCACCATTTTAGCTCATCGTTTTGGTTTTACAGTCCACAAACACAATATCAACTGTGTTTCCAGTAGCAGCAACATTTTAGCAAAAAACAAACAAAAACAAAATGACATGCTACCTGCTGATCAGACAAGTTAGCGGGGACGTTAGCTGCTAAAGAGCCAGATAATTTTTTAATAAGTTGGTGGATACTCGAACACAAACACGACTTCAACTAAATGCTAATGTTGCTGCGTATCTGCTTGATGTGTAAATAGGAAACAGTTTGCTAACAATTTCACCCTATCAACTTTAAAAGGTTGTTTCGGTTGACCCCAAGTAACAGAAAATCAGTTATTGTGTTTAAAGCTGCACTAATCAATATCTTATATTATGTGTAATGTGAAACAGGTCACCCATTGTGTCCAACTCACAGAGAATAATCAAAAAATGTTGCTCTCTCTGCATAGCCTTTTGGTCTATTTTGGATCATTCTCGCACGCTACTCCGCTCTTGACCACCTTCTTTTAAACCGTAGCAGGCAGCTGTTTTCAGCAACAACACTCTAAATAAATGAACCAACTGTATTCTACCTGCTTAGTACCAAACGGCCCAAAGACAAAGTTATTAACTAGCTAGTGAGAAAAGTGGAGCATTTAGCTGCTAAATGCTAAAAAGGAGAATGAAAATTAGATTTCCATTCATCAGGGCTGAAAACCCAACTCCAAATGAATGCTACTCTTGTACATGTGTACACAGTGTGCTAACAGGTTTGACATATCAGTTTTATAAGGTGATAATACTGTAAGTCAGATATGTATTTAGCTTGTTCCGCCACCCAAAAGTGGGCACAAAAATCAATTGTCGTTATACTTCCAATATTTAGATTTCATTATGTACAGGAAACACAAACGTGCCTATTGGACAGATGATCGAGTCTTTGCTTGATGTATCAACCTATGTATAATGTAGCCAGGCACAGAGAACCACTGCAGCTTCACACTTTCTCTATAAGTGGCTTTTATTCCATCATTTGTAGCATGGACCTTTTTATCATTATCACGGTGATAATTGCACCCATCAGCAGGTTTCAGTTCTGTATTACAGAGGTAATTGGCAGGGGCTTTTGCCATGTCATTAGATCCCCATAGCTTTCCGCTGCCACAGGTTTTTCATCTTCAATGCCAAACGACTGAAATGTAGAAATGGATGACGAATCAGCTAAACATAGCTGCCAATTACCTCAATAATACAACACAGTATCTAAAAGGACTCAGCTCAAATTAAAGCAGGAGTGAAATGCTGAGGTTCTCGTTTATTGGCACCATTATCCAGGCAGTGTCAGATCCTGCTGCCAGCTGCAAAGAGACGTTTCTGGAAAACAACCAAATTATGTCTTTAAATTATGTTTTACGATCTCTTGCTTTGGTCAGCCATTCATAAAACACCGGAACAAGCATGCATTCAATATGTTAGGTATAACTTGTCCATGTACAGTGCTATGAAAAAGTCTACATAGAAGAGTTTTTGCAAAAAATTATGTAATGAAGCTGTGCACACCTTTTTTTCCTCTTTTAATGAACTTCATAAAGATTAACGGATGTTCTTAATACCTTGCAGGGTTCAACAATAAGGGTTGCCCGATGGCCCGGGGCAAGTTAAAAGCCACTTCGGGCAATTAAACATAACAACCCACTTACCTGTTCAGGCATCATCATATCATAATCATTTGATTTAAAATGTGCCGTTGGCCAATGAAGAATTGAGTTGGCAGTTGATGCTTTTGACGTCTTTTTCAACATTTTTGATGCTTTCAACATTCAACATTTTTTGTTGACTATTTTGTCTACATTTTTGACGTTTTTATGGGGTTTTTAAACGCTCTCAACAATTGTTTTGACGGGGTTTTTTTTCCAAACTTTTTTCCTCGGATATATTTTTATCTTTTTTTTTTTTTTATAGGAGCCAGTAAAAATCCACTCCGGGCAAGCACAATTTTTTTTTCACTTGCCTGAAAAAAAAACAAAAAAAAACTTAGCATTGAACCCTGCCTTGAGTATTACATTTTATTTTAATTATCTATTTTAAATTAAAACTGACAAAAATCACTGTATTGCAAAATAAACTGCAAAACCTCAAGGGTGCAAACTTTTCTGTCACATGGCTGTCATGCAAGACATATTTGCAGCAAGTGAAACAGATACATACACCTGGTCCCTGCAGGGCAGTCCAGGGATCTGTTTCTGTACTGAGGGAAACAGGGCTTTTTCACAGGGAATCTGCGATCTGAGGACCTCTCCAGATCGTAAGGGCTGTCCCGTTCCATGCCTGAGGGGAAATGGCATGAGAGACACACACACACAGAGAGTGGGGTGTGGGAACTGAAAAGAGGTTGCAGGGTAAAGCAGTAATGCGGTACACAGCCAGGAAGCTCTACAGGCTTGGGAGCAGATCAAATAAGGGACTCACGCTGCTTTTATTTGATACAAAATAACAAAGGCATTGCGCCATTGTTATGAATTATGAACAAAAGCAGCAAGATGTGCATTTGTCTCAGACATCCATGTGTAGAACCAAACATCATTCATGCTGTGTACGTATATCATAATGTGTGCACAACAGCAGGGGTACAGGGCATACAGTACCTATGTCAAACGAGTTGGACTTCCTGGTGTGACGTGATGTTGCTGTAAATCCATTACGACCTTCTTCCCCATCTGATTGGTGGAACAGGTTTAATCATCATCATTATCATGATCGTCATCCGCACTTATTCTGTCCAAATGGCCTGACAGACATCATCAACAACATACAGTATTCCGTATGTTGTCACTTTATTCTAACTAGAAGGCCCTGGGTATTAGCATTAAAGCTACCATGACTATACAGAAAAAGAGAAGAGTGCCATGTGCAGAATCTGAAACATTTCAACTGAAAAAACAGGAAATTTACATTAAAGGTCCCATATTGTAAAAAGTGAGATTTCAATGTCTTTTTTTAATTATAAAGCAGGTCGAGGTGCTATATAAATAATGTGAAAGTATCAAAACGTACAGTCCACGCTCTGCTCAATCCCCCAGAAATGCACACAGCCCTTATTCAGAAACTGTGCCTTTAAACGAGCCGCCAGGACTTCCCTACGGTTGTGTCACAAATTTACTATACACTCACCTAAAGGATTATTAGGAACACCTGTTAAATTTCACGTTAATGAAATTATCTAATCAACCAATCACATGGCAACTGCTTCAATGCATTTAGGGGGGTGGTCCAGGTCTAGACAATCTCCTGAACTTCAAACTGAATGTCAGAATGGGAAAGAAAGGTGATCTAAGCAACTTTGAGCGTGGCATGGTTGCTGGTGCCAGACGGCCTGGTCTGAGTATTTCACAATCTGTTCAGTTACTGGATTTTCACACACAAACATTTCTAGGGTTTACAAAGAATGGTCTGAAAAAGAAAGAAAGAACATCCAGTATGCTGCAGTCCTGGGTAAGGCAAAAATGCCTTGTTGATGCTAGAGGTCAGAGGAGAATGGGCCGACTGATTCAAGCTGATAGAAGATCAACTTTGACTCAAATAACCACTCGTTACAACCGAGGTATGCAGCAAAGCATTTGTGAAGCCACAACACGCACAACCTTGAGGCGGATGAGCTACACCAGCAGAAGACCCCACCGGCTACCACTCCTCTCCACTAAAAATAGGAAAATGAGGCTACAATTTGCACGAGCACACCAAAATTGGACAGTTGAAGACTGGAAAAATGTTGCCTGGTCTGATGAGTCTCGATTTCTGTTCAGACATTCAGATGGTAGAGTCAGAATTTGGCATAAACAGAATGAGAACATGGATCAGTCATGCCTTGTTACTACTGTGCAGGCTGGTGGTGGTGGGGGTGTAATGGTGTGGGGGATCCCTTTCGCCTTCAGAACTGCCTTAATTCTGTGTGTCATTGATTCAACAAGGTGCTGGAAGCATTCTTTAGAAATGTTGGTAGGATAGGGTCAAACACGGTATTAGTATGGCGTTCCTAATAATCCTATAGGTGAGTGTATGTGTGTGTGTAGAAAGTGCCTCTACAGTGCCGTTACAGTCATTCCCCAGCTGCAATGACGGTGCAGAGACTCAGCGAGCGCAGATGCGCACGACCCAGAAACGCTGACCAATCAGAGCAGACTGGGATTTTTCGGGAGGGGGGTTTAAAGAGACAGGCGCTAAAACACAGTGTTTCAGACAGAGGGTGAATACAGGTATTCAGACCGACAATAAAAGATAAATAGTGTGTGTGTTTTTTTTTTTAACCTTTAGGCACGTCAACATGTTCTAGTAGAAACCCAAAATACAAGTATGAACCTAAAACCGACCGTAATATAGGACCTTTAAAGTAACAACCACACTGGTTTATCATGAATGATCTACCACATCACAGTTCACTACTGTCCCTGTCCTTTGCTGTACAGTAACATTGTTACAGCACCTTGACTGACAGGATCTGCTGCTTCTATCCCCGGCTTGGCAGACGCTGGTGAGCTTTCATTCTCGGCGGTCCCCTCCTCTTCAATGATTGGCTGAGCAGGAGGCAAGCTCCTCTGGTCACTGGTCGGTTCTTCACCTGTATTGACAGGCGAGGTTTTGGCAGAGGTCGCAGCCTTTTCCGGAGAGGTCTTGTCTCTTGAGAGATCGAGACTGGGCTGAGGGAGGAACACAGCATTTGGGTGTTATGTTACACATCAGAGTCTAGTGCGTGTGAGTTTGTACAAAATGTGTGCTATTTTTTTCTTTGTTTTACATGCTGTACACATACCTTATTAAGTAGAAGAGAACGCTGTCCCTCTGGCACTCGCGCTCTCTGCTTCTCTTCATGCTTTCTTTCACTCTGGTCTTCTTCTCCTTGCAGCCTTCCTGCCTCTTCTGGTGAGACAGAAACACAGTCAACTCAGACCTTACAATGATCCAGCAGACCTTTGTTTGAAAACCGGTAAGCATGGAAGCTGAGTTGCAGGTGCACACATTTGATGTGCATTCTGTAATTGGAAAGGTTAGCTTGACTAGACTGGGACTGAAATCACTGGCAAATATACAGCGCACAAACAAAGAAAAGTTAACAAGTAAACAAGTTATAAAGTAAACAAGGAACAATAAAACACCTACAATTAAGAACTGGGTTGCTTGACATTTCTGTGTTAAATTCTTTCTACAACTTCAAGAGAGATAAAATATATGCATATTATGCTGGCCAATGGTTTATACGCACGTTTATCTGCTGGAGGGTTGTTACATCACTGATGATGTATTCAGTTAATGAAGAACAAAATAGCAGCAGCTGTTATTAGTTATGGATGTGCACATTCTGCAGCTAGGTTTCCAATCAGAGGGAAAAAAAAAAGTGTACTTTTCTGTACCATTTCTTTTTTTGCAATGTCAATCTGCAGATTTCTACACTGAATTTATGGCATGACCGGTTCTGGCCTCAAGCTATTGTACTTAATTCCCTTTGAGCCAGAGTACAATATATAGCTACTTTTGTAACTGTGGAGGTTTTGCTCATTACAATGTCTAGACCTGAAACCAACAATAGCCCTTAACAATGTCCCTGTCTATGTAAAAGCCCCTATAGTTTGGGACAGTGAACCTTTGGGACTAAGCCAGTCAAATCTCCATCCACTTGTACTACTTTCTCTCATTAAACTCACTTTGACAGATGTGTCTTGAACAAATCTTCTTTTAATGATGTTGATCTAATTTGGCCTTTTACAGTATGTTAGTTTACTAACTTACTATGTGGCTTTTCTGAGCTTTTCCCCCAGAGTTTTGGAACAGTGATACAAAAATGTATCGTAGTGATATCGTAGTATTATTGGCTGACATCTATACATGTCTTTGTACTTCATGTAATTCACCATTAATGGAACAATATTGCTAGTAATTATAATCAATTCAGCAAATGGATTTTGAAAAAGAGTATAATTACACAGAGCTGACCAGCTGTCTTCATCCTTTTACAGCAATTATACCAAAGCATCAATTTATCTGACAATATTGAGTTTTTAATAACGTTGGGATGCTCTAAATTTACATTATTGTTTAATTTTAAAATATAATGGTGTTTATCAAATAATGCTATCACCAGTATCTAACTCATCGATACAGAATATGCACTGGTCATTTACTTAAGATTAAACTAAAGAATGACCTTTGAAAACTCCACTTTACATTGTTATGTAATTATGTTGTGATTGTGTGTCACTGCATCAATGTTTAACGATTATGTTGCAATTCTGCAGCAAAGCTAATGAAATAAGTGGACATGTTTACATTTTATTTAGTGATCTGTACGCTTCGTAATAAGCACTGAAACGTATGCTAATATGGGCTGTCTGTATTCTGAGGACTGTTCAGCATTTTGTGTCTAGGGTAGGATTTACAAAGACAGTTTGGCTGAGGAGTCTTGCACATTAGTAGTTAGAGTAGTTCCTGCTTAGGACCCGTGGGGACTGTTCTTTAGAGTCCGTAGCACCGAGACTTTGGAACGGTCTGCCTCGTATACGGTCTGCTGTCTCTGTGGACTCTTTTAAAAATAAAGACCTACTTTTTTTTTTAAACAGGCCTTTGGATGACATTTCCGCAATGTGTTACCTTGTGATTTTAATTGTTTTTTTTTGTCTTTGTTTTAATTAATTTAATTAATTAATTAATGTATCATATTGTATGTTTTACGTAAAGCACTTTGTGAAAAGCGCTATATAAATAAATGTTACTTACTTATATTGAAACTCGGCTGTTCAACCTGAGCCAAAGCAATCATAAAATACTGTAATACAACTTCTCTTGCTGTCTGAGTTGCAGTACCTAAACTCTCCTGCAGGTGTCTCTGCCTCATGACAGCCACACTTGGCTTGGTGCTCTGTGGAGGTGGCTCTGGCCTCGGCCCACCGGGGGCCATGCTTCCACCGCCGCTCTGTCTGTCCTCCTTCACGTCAGTCCATGAGTCTGTCAGGGGTACGATCCTCTCCTGCGTGCCCGTCTCCATCTGTCTGTCCGTCTGTTGTTTGGAAGACACCACGTGGCCGTTAGTCCGAGTATCTGCAGGGACATCTGAGATGGTGTTCGACCCGTCAGCATCTTGGTCTGTCTCTTTGATGTCACAGGTGCTGCTCACATCCGAGTCCTCGATTTCTGCCCCGATGCAGCTGTACACCATGCTGACCAGGTCTGTGGACTGGACAATTAAAAAAATAAAAAAAAATAAAAAGACTTCCTGTTGATTTCCTGTTGTCGATGATGTACTGAATGAATTAACTGCGTAGTTTGGTGGTAACCGCGGTGAGAGTAAAGGCTACGATTAACATTTCTTAATTCTAGTGAAATCAATTATACCTAAATTCAATTATCGCTCATTTTCCTGGGGATGTTCTCAAATCCCCTCAAGGCTCAGTGAGGATCCATGGACTCTACTTTGAGGACCAAAGGGATTTGGATGACTGCAACTGTCTCTGCGCACAAGCGCACGCGCGTGCGTGCATGCAAGCGTGCGTGTGTGTGTGTGTGTGAATGACTTTGGGCAGAGTACAGGGTTCCAACACTTTCTTAAACATCAAATTCAAGGAGTTTGACTTCTTGATAACTTTTCAGGCCCAGTTCTCTCAAATTCAAGGACCCAACACAGCATAGTTTGAGAGACAGATCAAGGTGAATTACTATTACAACACTGAGATTTTTTTTTATAATGAGAACTAGCAGGCTTTACAGAAGCTCACAGAGAACAATTACAAAGAGAGAGAGGCTTGATTGTGTGAACACTTCTCATCGTGCTGGGTTACAGTGATAGCAGACTATGTTGGAAAAAAATATATTGTGTAAATTGAGCGATAGAGACAGAGAATAGAATAGACTAAAATGTTTGAAACAGGCCATATAGTCCTCCACACATCTGACAAGCTACACACATCCAACACAGATAAAGGAATAGGACTAGCAGGTGGTGGCAAAGCATTCATCTATGAATTTTGTCCTGCCATGTTAAACTATATTTAATTTAATTATTTTATTACTGTAGATTGAAAGCAGAGAGAAGATATGGTATTAAAATAGTTGCACATTTACTTCAACTACTTGTTGTGCCATACTGGTACACTATCCCACAGAGAAATAAAGCAATAGGTGTGCCAAAATGTTTTGGCTATTTGGAAATTAAATACACACTTAAAACATGTCACAGTTCACAGACAAGGTCACAGTTAGCTTAGTCTCGCTTTGCCTGGATTCACCCTTCAGAGATCCGAGGAGCAGTTAACCATAGTCCTCATAAATCGACCGTTGCTTAAAATTCCAACACAAAGAAAGCGGAAGGTAAGGACATCCGGCCGAAAAGAGGGACATCCGGCGGAATTTCCGGCGGCAACGGAGCAATCCCGGAAGTGGAACGTTGTGGATATAGACTACAGTTAGCTAGACTGCAGCACCCCTGGAGCTGGTTCAGGATTAACTCTCAGTAGCCACTTGCTGTCATAAGAGTTTGAATTTCTAACGGTCACATCATACTCACTGTGACTGTCTCCAACACTTTACCTGTCTCTGGATGAGGCAGGAGGGGCTGGCAGCCCTCACCCCATGCACAGGTACACCCTGCATGGGCCGGGTTGAAGGCATGGTCCCGTTTGCTCCAGGAACAGTGCTCTCTGGCCTCCCTGTTTGCTGAATCATCGAGTAGACGTTCTCTGAGGCGCTGCTGGAAAAGACGCACAGAAAAACCCAAGAAATTTTGATTAGTGGATCATATTTACACACATTTATGGGGATGAGGTTTGACCTGAGAGGCAGGGGAAGATGAGAGTAAGTGTTTGGTGATCTAACTTACCCTTACATTTACTTACTTGCTATAGTGATCATATATTGTACACTAATAATCTGCATTTATTTACTATACAGTACAAGCGCATACTTCCTATGTCACTAATGTATTGAACACTTCTTTGGCCGCTGTTATTGTCAGCAGTATGCTGTTGCACTTCCCACACACTGAGCTGTTGTAAAAAGACAAAACAAGTGGGTGCAGAGGGCAGCCATGTGAATGCAACAATGAACAATCTCTTTGATTGCTTAGCAACAATCTGCAGGTAAAATGTGACATGGTTAACGGTGTTTAAAAAGCCATTTCTATCTATGGCTACCCTAAAGATGACTCATCTGTTCTTTTATTCTCCTTTTTCAGACTGCTTTAAAACTTGGCCTCTGTTTAAGAGTGTAACTCCTGCGCTTTAGCGCGGTTGTTAAACAGCAGAGGTGATTACGCACCAGTTTTTTAGCCTCACCACAATTCCTTAAAAGGTCCCATGGCATGAAAATGTCACTTTATGAGGGTTTTTAACATTAATATGAGTTCCCCCAGCCTGCCTATGGTCCCCCAGTGGCTACAAATGGCGATAGGTGTAAACCGAGCCCTGGGTATCCTGCTCTGCCTTTGAGAAAATGAAAGCTCAGATGGGCCGATGTGGAATGTTCCCCTTATGACGTCATAAGGGGAAATGTTACCTCCCCTTTCTCTGCTTTGGCCCGCCCATTAGAAAGAGAGAGACCTCATGGTTTGCAAACAAGTGAAGCATGGCAGTTGGTCAAGGCCACACCCCCACCCTCCACCTTGCGCCCCCCTCTCTCCTCCTCAATAGCATTTAAAGCTCAAGACACAGAAATGACACATCCTAAGGAAAGCTCATTGTGGGACTGGCTCTAGTGGCTGTAATTCTGCACCAAGGCTGAATTTTGGGAAAGAGACTTCAGATACAGTATTAGGGGACCACTAAGGCCTATATAAAAGCATCCAAAAAACAGCATGTCATAGGACCTTTAAAGTTCAATTTGTGGGCACCTCAGTCAGCTGAAAAACATACATAGCTCTCACTGAGGGCCTTTTTCTCCTCCATTTTGTGTAACTAACTCCTTTCAAAGGGGAAGTTTGCAAAGTGTGCCTACTGAGTGCATTACTCTCCCTACAGTTATTCAGCTGTGTAATAATTTTTTTTAACATGTTTTACGCCTTGTACTTTCTCCTATTCGCAATACTGCAGTCTACTTTTTAACTATGGAGCCGTTATGTGCCATACATTCAAAGCGAAGGAAAACAGTTGGAGACAGCTAAATATTTTCTTCCATTAAAATATTCATGAAGCTATGCAGTGACGTTAATGCCCAGCGCTGGATTAATTTAACAGCCATCCCAATCTCTGGCTCTGAGCACTTAAATGTTTCAACTTTCATCCCCTCCTTCCACTCAGCCCCTGCGCTGCATACTGACTCCGAGTCCTGATTAGAGATGGTGGAGCTGCGGTTCTTGCGGAAGCCAGAGAAAATGGACAAAACACTTCGTCTCTTCTTTCTCCTCAGCGACTGGCCCTGATGGAGGGATGACAACTGACTGAAAGGGGGGAAAAAAAAGAGGAGAAACAAGAGAGGTTATTGGAAAAGACAACAGAATAAAAGAACGGATGGATACAGTCATTTTGGTGATGTTGTACTATTAATGCAATCAGCCATCAATAATTATTGACCAGTATACATTCTCAGCAAGTCATCATTGGCTTGCGGATCTCAGTGTTAACAACTGACTACATGGTATGTGTTATGAAAATTTGACAATAAATCATGGGCCTGTACAGATGGTATAATATATTTGACAGAAGGCATAGCTTATGCTGCCTCAATGAATCTTTTTCATGCACTGCTGGTGAGCATTAAGCACACACTGTCATATGGCCTTACAATGGTTTGGGAACTACTATTTCCATGTGGTTTTGAGTAGTGCTGTTTGAGATGCAAATTTCTGAGCCATGTATGATTATCTTACAATCTAAATCCATATTTTTAGGCTATGAGGTACCCAGATGAAGTAAGTTACTAACAAATGGCTAGCTTAAGAACTAACCTTTAGTGTGTGTCGAAATGATCATTACAACAACTTAGTCAAGTCTTAACCAAAATTGTACTACTCATAATGTAAATTTAACAATACTCTATGGAGTGTTCAGTAGAGTAGTTTTTCCACATGTAGTCTGTTAGTGACAGTTTTTATATTGATATTGGTGTAGCCAACGGATATCCAGCTAAGAGAATGGAGTTGAGAAACAAAGTCCATGACTGGATTGCTTCACAATCTTTATAAACCGAAATCTGCATATGAATGCAGATAAATAAATAAAAAAGCTAATAAAAAACTAAATCGTAGTCAGGCGATAGGTTCTGAGATTGCATTTTGGTCAACGTGCTCCGCTTCGTTGCTTTCGACACAGATTGTTTACTTGCATGCAAAGCTCGATCAAACATTTTAGTGGCTAAATTCACAGCTAGTATAGTGTTGAGTACATAGTGTACAGTGTTTTTATAGCTTAATCAGTAAAACCAGCAGCCTGCTGCGGCTGAAAACGATGCTGATGGGAGCGATTAGTGAACCAATAAAGTAAAATGGCGGGCCTGAAAACAATGAGCTAAAAGATGCTAAAATGTTCAGTAGAGCTAAGCGGAACTGCAGAGTCGAGACACAATTACCTTTGGGTTCATCACTTCAAGCGAGCCTTTTCACGTTCAAGTAGTCATGTGATCCATTGTTTATACATAGTAAATATTGATTATAGCCACTTTAAAATGAGCCAAAGCATGACTTGACCACACTGTCAAATACAATGCTTTCTTGGAATTGTATTGATTAGGTTTGCAGTATGCTTTCACTTCATGTTCCACTGCTGACAAATACTGGGTTAAATTAATTGTTGTAATAAAAGCAGTTTAGTTGTGTTTTATTCAATATATACTGTAATTGCTTTGCCACAGATCCGTATACACAGGCAGTCAGTCTCTAATACAGAGAAAGCACAGAAACTATTTTGCGTGACTACTGTGCAGTTCCAAAGAAAAATAGTTGGTAAACAGAAGGCTGGACAGTCACAGTAAACAAGATAATTTATTTTATATAATGGAATATGTTCTGGTTATTGAACAAATATAGCTACAAACGAGGCTTCTATTTAGTACAAATGAAATCTCTCTACTACATATGTGCCTAAGTGCTTTAGGAGTATGCTGTTTATTCATTGACATGACATGCAATACAAAAGCAATATAGAGAAGGACATTCTAGTCCTGTTTTTAATGCATGTAGTATGAACTGTAAGTAGCATAGAGGAGCAATACTTCTTATGTAGGTTCATATCAATATATTGCTATTTTTGGTTTAGCAGGCTGATATGGGTTTTATTGTGTCCAGAGCAGATGTACCCTATGGTAAGACTTAAAGCAATGTGATTCACCTCTTTATACACAATTAGTTAGATGCATCTAGATACACGTTAAGCAGCCACAGGATTTATATCATTCACTTTAGCCCTATCTGGATGAAATGTATGAAATCATTCTATTAATACAATGTGATGGAACACTGGTAACATTTCCATTTTGGTTATACTGATATAGTATTGAAGCACAACCTAAGGAGAAAGGAAACTCTGAAGCGTTCTCTCGTAATTGTAAATTCTATAATTCTAACTCAGTATCTCATGATTATAGATAAGCATCTTGCAATTAGGACATCTTTATGCAGGGCTCCAGACTAACTTTTTGCCTTGGTTGCACCTATTTTTTTTTATACATTTTTCTTCGCATCGCCGTTAACGCTGAATGGCGATACACGATGTATAGCTCTGTATTTTTTTACAAAGTGGGCTAAATGTTCAGTTTTAAGTCAAAGTCACTTTTCACAAGCTCTTTTATTAAAACAGATTGTGATTAAAATAAAATGCAGAGACAGGGTTTCCTTTACCAGTTTGAAAATATACAGCTACAACACATGTAAATGAAAGTTATCGGAAATAAATAGCCTAGGATATATAAAAAATAAATATATCTCTGAGAAAGCTCCTTCACTTGTTTTCAAGGAGGATCCAAACACAGGCACGGCTTTACAGAAGGAATGGGTCATGTAACGCAACATTAAACCATATCGATATAAACGATATTGCTTCATTCGTGGAGAGGCAGCGGATGCGAGGACGTTAGGTGCACCGGTGCGACCTAGGAAAAATCTTTGTCGCACCCTTACAAATTTTGGTCGCATGTGACATGCGACCAAATTTGCCGCACTCTAGAGCACTGTTATGTGATAATTCTGAGAAAGCTAGACCATAGTTATGATAAAAATTAACAGTCGCCATTTGCGAAGATAGACTCTGATGACACTGCCTTTTTTTTGCTATTATTTCCTTCTTGGTTTGAGGAATTGGGAGAACCTGATTCAGTCTCTGACTTCATGGGATTTTTCATACTGTATCTCAACATTGACAAGGAATCGTAAGTTATAAGTATTGTTAGGTTGAAGAACACTTATGATTTACATAAACCTGCATTAACTGATTTTTGCCTGCTTGAGGGCAGCGGTGGGTAGGGGTGGGAATCACCAGAGGCCTCACAATACTATCACGATACTTATGTCACGATACGATATTATTGCAATTTTAAACATATTGCATATTCTGCCATATATTGCAATTCTTTTTAATTTTAAAGAATTTTTTTTTAGGCATTTTTAAGCCTTTATTTTTAGTGGGCAGCTGAAGACATGAAAGGGGAAAGAGAGGGGGAATGATCGATGATCAGGTCTGTGTATTGATACAGTATTGCCACAGAAAATATCGCGATACTATGCTGTATCGATTTTTATATCATCACCTTTTAACTTGACATGGCACACTTGCTTGCAAGCACGCGGGCTTGCAGATTCTGAGCAACATCGGCATTTGTTGAGTTGCATTTGTAGCCACCTGGTGACTAGAAGTCTAATATTCACTATTCATTTAATCTCTGTTATCTCTTTTTGGTTTCCACTAATTTTTAGGAAACTATCTGGCTCTTTGGTTGCTAAATGCTCTACTATGTTCACCAGCTAGTCACTAAGTTTGTGTTTCTGCCGTTAAAAGTGCCCTGTGGCGTTTTCTTATTGACAAGAAAGTTTTTAAACCCATTGTATGTATTCTTTAGGTCTAACAAAGATGGTGAAAGCATTTACTTCCTTGTAAAGCATTTGCAAAGCCAATTTTTCTTACAAGCTTGAACTTTGCATTGTTTAAATTCATGTTTGCTAGCTTGCAGTCTTCTTCCTTGCCTTTGCTGCTGCTTTGATAACTTAACTCTGATAATATAATTCTTTTGTCATAATTACAATACAATTTCTCATGATAAAGACATGAGGCTAACTATCTAATAAGAACTGTCAGATAAAGATCTTGCATGTCAGGTTGGATATGCTCCTATTAGATGCTGAAGAATAAAATATCAGGTTTTACTAATCCACCGGATTTGGACTACAGTTCCCTTAAAGTGTGTGCTCTCCTTAGGGGGCCACTGTAGTAATGACAAATCTATTGCATTTCTTAAAGACTGCACGGAAACTGATTCTCTGAGCTACCTGTCAGGTAGAACTCTCTTGCTGTAAAAATCAGGTAGTCCATCCTCCAGCATATTGACTCCTCCGTTCTCCGAGCAATGCTACAAAGACAAAGACAAAGACAAAGACACACACACACACACACACACACACACACACACACACACACACACACACACACACACACACACACACACACACACACACACACACACACACACAGGGAAAGAATAACAGGATAACAATTATCAATCCGTCATGTCGGCAAAAAGCTGAAAGGATGACAAAAGGTATTATTTCAAATGGATGGCTGGCAGAACAGAATCCACTGCCAACAGAAGTCTGTTTGCGAAACAACTCCTCATGATGCTGCCGTAACTGAGTTTGTACCGATGTAGAAAAAGCTTTTTACAAAGTCTCAAAACAAACAAGCCGTTTTAAGTTAGAAGCTGCCCCGTGGCCCCTGGGAGATGGCTGTGCATGATTAACATCAAGTCACAGTGACATATGTGACAGCTTCCTACTTTAAAGGACTTATTTTTGGAAAATGCCACTGGCATGGCAAACAAGATAAATAACACAAGTTTGCACAAAGCAGTCGAGATAAAAGAACCCCTGAAAACTATACATGTTGGGTTTACTTTCTCACCTCTACAACCTTCTGAGCTCTATTGTGGAAACACACAGACTCGATTTAATGCCAAAGCATGAGATAAAAAAATTTATAAAATGTGCCAGTTAAATATACATACTGTAGATGTCACTAGCACAATAAAGACTCCTTTAACTTCAAGGTGTCATAAAAGATCCGGACGCCGTTTTAAAAAGTGTTAGCTGTGTTAGAGATCTGTAAACTGCCGTTCAGAGTAGGGCTGCACAATTAATCGCAATTTTATCGAAATCATCATATGGACTAGTGCAATATCCAAATCGCAGTAGGGGAGCAATATTTTTGAAAGGCAAAATGTCCGTCAAATCATTCCGGATTAAGTATTGTGGTGCTGCAGAGACGTCCTGGCCTACAAAACGAATCCTACAGACTAAAGAAAAAAAATCTTTGTTTGGTACAGATCCTTGCAAAAGTCACACTATAATCATTATAAAATCATTTTCAATGAACATAAGAATAATGCTAACAAAAATGATCATTCCCTCCAATATCGTGAATCATATCGCAATCGCAGTATCAGTCAAAATAATTGCAACTAGATATTTTCCTTACATCGTGCAGCCCTAGTTTAGAGTTTTCTGTCACAAGAAGCTCGAGAAAGAGGAGATTCCTGCCTACTGGAGTTCATAATAAGGTCAAAGGTCACTTTCACGCCATTTGTCATCGACTTACAGATTCTGGGGGAGGGTGCCCTGCTCTGTGTCTCCGCGGTGGGCGAGGCCTGACGTGGGTCACGTGACGCAAGGGCGAGCCGTTGGTGGGGAGGGTGGACAGACACTCCCATGATGCCGAGTGGGTAAGAGGGGCAGAGTGCGGTGGAGCAGAAGGGGTAGGAGAGGGACTGGGCTCATCACCTAGACCTACGACGAGACAAAATTTAAATTATTTTCAGGTCACATTTTGGCCTACGGTACACTGCATATCAACCTCTTTTGATTTCAATTAAATAGACTGAAATTGAAATCTAATAATTGCTTATGACATTAAATTTTTCTAAACTCAAATATGAAAAGACAAATGAAGAAAAAAAACCCTTCTATGGTCTTTATTTACATAGCCATGATAATGTAGCTGCCCTGTGAGGCAGATAATGGATGAAAATGGAGAGGCAACCCCGCTATTCTTAGACCATAACCACTAGTGAGGCAAAAATGTCAAGTTTGGCCTGAGGGGGATATCGGAGAAAAGGCCATGTTACTACCTAAGAAGCATTAATCCTTCAATTTAAAGATGCAAGATGAATTAACACATTAACTCATATCATGGGCATTAGTATGGGTGAGAAAAAATAAAGCCAATTAAAATTTTGAAAGGAGTGATCACTCATTTCATTATGGTAAGTTGCATACTACTTGTATGGCTGAAGAAATACAGTACTTTCATTATTTTATTACATATAGAGAGTCAATCGACTCTGACCCTGCTATTATTGTAAATATATCATGCTATTTGAGCAAATTTGGCGAGGCACAAAAACTCACTCGGTCTGGTGGAGACGGGACGAATTCTTCTAGTTCTCGAGGTCCGCTTCTTAATGGCCATTGTGTCCTTTTGTCAAATGAGATAAATGTACAATAAGCAGTGGCTTCATTTTAAACACTATATCCAAATACGTTAACACAGATGTGACAACAACACACAAAGCAAGCAAAAAGAATAAGGGGGTTATGTATTGCTTTTCAGTATTTTCCCATTAGGTACATTATTATCGCCTCCAGTACATTTTGAACCTTAGCATGACTCTCCTTAAAGATATAGTTCGGATATTTTCAAGTTAAGTTGTATGAGGTACTTATCCATAGTGAGTGTATTACCTACATGAAGATGGCGGTTGGCACACACATAGTTTAGAGAAGCAGGCAGGCGTACCAACACGGAAGCTAAGCAATGTACTGCTTTGGACGGGGCAGCAGCAAAACATATTTTAGACACCTAAAAAAAGCCTACCTAAGAAAATTAATAAAACTATATTGGTTTAGGTGTACACCATATTAAAATATTTTCACTGCTCTATCTTGCCATCAGACAGCCCTTTACATGACATATCCATCTTTGCTTTCTTCAAAGCCACCCGACTCCTTTGACAAAAACAGTAATTTTACCTCGCAGAACCACGGAACTCCCGTGGTCTGCTGGTCTACCACTGCCTCGATCAGTTTGTTTGTGTTATTGTATGTTTGATGTTTTAAAGGGTTAGTTTCACCGACGTAAAAATAAATATAGCGTACACTTAAACGGATATTGATTTTTTTTAAGTGGGACTTTTTTTTTTTTAGGTGTCAAAAATCGGTTTTGCTGCTACCCTCATCCACAACTGTACATTGCTTAGCTTCTGTGTCGGTATTTCTGTCTGCTTCTCCAAACTGAGGGCGTGTCAGCCGCCATCTACTGTAGGTAGTAACACACTGACTATGGATAAGTACCTCATACAACCCCACTTAAAAAAATTCTGAACTATCCCTTCAACAACCAACAATAAAATGGTTTGCCTTTATTTCAGAGGAAATCAGTTTGGTTGGTTTACAGCAGGGGTCTTCAACTTTTTTTTTAAGCTGAGGACCCCCTAACTGAAAAAGAGATGGAACGGAGACCCTCTAATACATATATTGTAGAAAATGAAGTTGCATATTAAACTGGGCCTACAAGAACATGTAGGGCAGCCTAGAGCCATCATACCTTTTTATTGCATAGGCTATTAAAATAGCCTAATAATTGTTGGCATGGTTTTATAAATCATGTTTTAATGTTAAACATGTGGCACAGTGAATCCTTTAAATTAACTGCATCATCAGTGGGGATTTATAGTTGCTAATATATTGGATTCATGTTAAGACTTTCAAATTTTATAAAAAATATCACAATAACTTGGAGGCCCCCCTGCATTGACTCTGAGGACACCCTGTTGAAGACCCCTGCTTTACAGCACAAAACAGGGCGACAGGACCGTTCTTCCTGAAAAGTGGAGCAAAGCTGATGAGAAAATGACTTTCAACATGTTTATCCTCTTCAGTGAAGGAAAGAAATACAATGCGTGGGTGAAGGGTGAAATCAGCATCTTCTTTGCAGTGGAAAGCTCCAAGGATTATTGGAAATGTGGTCCTGATTTTGAGACAGACACTAAAAACACAAATACTGTTGTGGGAGGATGCCAAACTTTTCGACCATTGGTCTATTTTTACAATTACAGTATACCATGTTTTAGCACAATAACATATTAATGTAGGTCTGCAACAAATGATAATTTTTCATTTCAACTATTTTTCACTATTTTTTTGATTGATTCTATAAATCAATAAAATGTCACAAAATGGTAAAAATAAATAAATGTCCCTCTATAGTTTCTAGAGCGCAAGTGGACATTTTCAAATTGCTTATTCTCTCCCTTCAACAACCTAAAACCCAATAGTTCTCAATTTAGTAGGCATAATTAATGTATAGGATTTGCTACTGAGGAAAAGTACAAAATTCTCACATTTCAGAAGCTGAAACTGTTGAATGTTTTTCACTTTTTGATAAACTATCAGCTGATAATTAAAAGGTTTATCATTCATTTGGTGCAAATCGACTAAATGATTTATTAAGTAATTGTCAATAATAATAATAATAATAATCTTTATTTATGAGCACTTTTCAAAATCCACATTACAAAGCATCACAAAACAACAAAATAAAACAGACCATCATATAAACCATCAGGTTTTTAAAACTACTACTACTACTACTACACATTTGTACCTCGGGAATAAAAAGGAACTCACTATTCACTTACCAAGCATACAGATAATTTTAGCATGTCCTCAGACACTTACTATTCCCAGGTTAACGCCAAAGTCCTCATCAGGAAATTCCAGAGTCTCGACTAATCTGGACTGTCTGATGCGTCTGCCCGTCCCAACGTCATCCCAACGCTTTGCCTGAGACACCTGCCGCAGCTGATGCAACACACACATTGAAACACATGCACAAACACATATACACAAACAGGCCATGATGACATCTGGAACAATATTCTTCAACACAATCTCAGAGGAGAAATGTGTCCGCCCTTGTACACAAGAAGCTGGCAAACAAAGCATAGGGTACTTTGCTATAGTTTGCAAAACCCATTAAGAATAGGAAAAAAAATTATAATTCTTGATTATCAAAGCGGTGTGAGGCATGATAGAGGACAAACTCACACTGCAGCAAAACAGAGAAAAGAAAATGAGATGTAAGGGTAGAGGGAGTGAATGGAATGCAAAACAGAGCAGGGCCAGCAGTGTTATTGCCAGAAGTCTATTTTTGCCTCCTTTTCCACTGGCTTCATTTTAAACAATTCAATTTTATGGAGAGAGGAGATCCTGCAGGGTCTAATCATGTCCTTAATGGACTTGAATCCAGTTGTTGGGTTTTCTTTTTCTGAGTGCAATATTCTCAGAGGAAAACTGCTTTATACTCATAACCCTTCATCCTTATGGTAATGACACACAGCAGTTAAAAAACAATGCCTACTTCACTTAGTACTTGTACTTCACACAAATTAAAAGATGCACAATCTCTTTGACAGCATTATAGATTTATATTGCAAACATTTAAGACACAGATTTGAATGGGTCCTCCATGCTGCGGAAACTCTTTCATAAGAGACCAATAATCAGCTTCTGCACTTCACATCACACATTGCACTACTACTGTTTCTTAACTGATTGAAGTAAGTGTTAAAGTGCTCATATTATGCTTTTGGGCTTTTCCCCTTTCCTTTATAGTGTTATACACTCACCTAAATGATTAGTAGGGAACACCATAGTAATACTAATACTGTGTTTGACCCTATCCTATCAATATGTCCCAACATTTCTAAAGAATGCTTCCAGCACCTTGTTGAATCAATACCACGAAGAATTAAGGCAGTTCTGAAGGCGAAAGGGATCCCCCACACCATTACATCCCCACCAGCCTGCACAGTGGTAACAAGGACGGACGGATCCATGTTCTCATTCTGTTTACACCAAATTCTGACTCTACCATCTGAATGTCTCAACAGAAATCAAGACTCATAAGACCAGGCAACACTTTTCCAGTCTTCAACTGTCCAATTTTGGTGCGCTCGTGCAAATTGTAGCCTCATTTTCCTATTTTTAGTTAAGATGAGTGGTAGCCGGTGGGGTCTTCTGCTGGTGGAGCTCATCCGCCTCAAGGTTGTGCGGGTTGTGGCTTCACAAATGCTTTGCTGCATACCTCGGTTGTAACGAGTGGTTATTTGAGTCAAAGTTGATCTTCTATCAGCTTGAATCAGTCGGCCCATTCTCCTCTGACCTCTAGCATCAACAAGGCATTTTCGCCCACAGGACTGCAGCATACTGGATGTTCTTTCTTTCTTTTTCAGACCATTCTTTGTAAACCCTAGAAATGGTTGTGTGTGAAAATCCCAGTAACTGAGCAGATTGTGAAATACTCAGACCAGGCCGTCTGGCACCAGCAACCATGCCATGCTCAAAGTTGCTTAGATCACCTTTCTTTCCCATTCTGACATTCAGTTTGGAGTTCAGGAGATTGTCTAGACCTGGACCACACCCCTAAATGCATTGAAGGAGCTGCCATGTGATTGGTTGATTAGATAATTTCATTAACATGAAATTTAACAGGTGTTCCTAATAATCCTTTAGGTGAGTGTATATCTTTTTGTGCATGTTATAGGTTTACGAAGTGAAAAAGCCCAAAGTCCACCCCAAAGGGACTTACTAACTTCCAGAGAAAACACTGTTCACAAACCGCTCTATTGTAGTCCAGCCTTTACTTCCGAGACTAACGTGCGTTGTTGTAACACGTGTTATAATGCTCGTCTAGCTGCTAGCATGGCATGCCCTCAGACTAGCTAGCAGTACTTACTGCTCCAACAAAGATTGTACTGAAGTGAGATGCTTCACAAATATTTGGTGTTTTCTGAAAAATTAAACCACATAAACCTATTCTGATATAACCTTTAAATACAATTATGAACCTGAAAATGAGCATAATATGGGCACTTTAAAGTAAGTGTTTTGACTTTGAGTATAATCTGGAGGCATTGATGTTTTCCACAGCAGACATGATGCTTTAAAAAGATGAATTCATGACACATCTAAAAACAAATATTGACTCATAAAATGAAATGAATGAGTGTGTTTGTTGTGGTTGAAGCGGCAGAAGGTTACTCATGGATTATTATTCATATAGAAGCAATGGAAATAAATTCTTGCTTTTGGTGAGCAGCAAGAAAATATATTAGACTCAGAACCAGGGATAGCCCTTTTCAAAGTTTGGAAACAATCCAACCAATGAGAAGAAGTGTGAGGCAGGAAGTGTGTCTGCATCCTGTCAATCACTTGTAACCTACTTCCTGGGGGTGGAGCTTGGATCAATGTACGGGTGTCATTCTTTGAGTTAGTTTCAGTTTCCACAGACTTGATCTCTTTCCTCCAAAAAATTACTTTGAGACTGCACATTTATGTTGAGCAACTTTAGTTATAGTAGTTTAATAGTTTTGGGAAATACACTCACACTTATTTGCTTTTTTTTTGCTGCGAGTTAGATGGAATGTCTTCCCACAAAGAAATAGTCTGGCACTCCCCACCCCACCCTAAAACCGCAACTTCAATCATTTTTAAACGTTTAAACTGGTTTTGTTAAATAGTGAGCTTTGCACGTGCTGGTAGGTAGATTTTTTAAACCTTTGGACCGAGCCAGGCTAGCTGTTTCTCTCTGCTTCCAGTATGTATGCTAAGCTACTGTCTCCAGCTACATACCTAATTAGACATGGAAGTAATATCAATCTTCTCACCTAACTCTCAGCAAAGAAGCCAATAACTGTATTTGCCAAAATGTTGAACTATTAATTCCTTTAAAACACAATTTCAAAAATCAGAATTTCAAGCTGAAATATCTACAGGGCTCGACAGAAACTGTTGTCCTTGGCAACCAGATTGAGTCTATTGGCAAATATTCTATTTGGTTGTCTCCGTAAAGTTTAAACGTCCGTGCGCAGCACAACATTTCAGCTGCTGTGCGACCGCTTTTCACACGTGTTTACCGTGAAAAGATACAGGCAACGCATTTTTCTGTTCACGTTAACGGCGCATGTTAAAATCCACTTCCGGTAACTAATTACGGTGCCACTTAGGTAAATGTCTGCGCTTCTCTCTAATGCTCCAAAACAGACGCAAGAGGCAACAGAATTATCGCTGCATGTCACGCTAGTAAACACTAATAACACGTTACACTTTACAGCAGGTAATGTTAGCCTACCATCAGCTACAGTAGTAACTGGATTAAACACTGTTAAAAGCATAGACTGTTAATGTTAATGGACAACGTATCCGGTTCGGCGAAGTGCTGCAAATGTGGAAGTGCCTTAAACCTGCACTCTATCTGAATTCCAGCAGGTGCGGTTGCAAAAGGAGGTCTGTTTCTGTAGAAGTCTATGAGAAAGTGACCTACTTCTCACTTGATTTATTACCTCAGTAAAACATTTTCATAATGAGTTCATGGTCTCAATCGCTAGTTTTTAAGTCTTCCGCAACACAGAATGATCATTTTTTGAATTATGGACTCGTTGATTTTAAAATCGGTGATAAAGCAGGGGGTGTTTTAGGGCGTGGCTATGATGCGATTGCCAGTGAAAGTGTGTAACGTAGAGTGTAAGAAGCTCCTCCCTCGTTCCTCCCTCTCGTCTAAAATCGTCACATCAGCAACCAGGATGGCTGCGCCCTTAACGGCAAACTCGACGACGGATAGCAGATCTCCACAAACCAATGGGTGACGTCACACATGCACTGTCCGTTAATATACAGTCTATGGCTGACAGCTAAAGGGTGTAAACGTGTGACTGTATTTCACTGTAGAGGATTCCAACAGCGGGACGTACAACCATCTGCTGCTAAAGCTCTGAGCTAAAAGACACAAACTAGCACCCGGTCACTGCTGTTGTCGGAGAAACAACACAGACGGGACTAAATATTGCGTTTACTTAGAACTGGTAAACCTTGTGGTGCATTCAAAGTTATTGTAAAATACCCTTTTCTCATCTGTTTTTGGCATTTAACAGCAATTTACTGGTGAAAGAAGTTATTATTGTCAAAAGCTATTGTTATTACATTTTTAATAATCATTTAAATTCCCCCCTTTTTTGTGCTGATCCGAAAATTGATCCGATCAGTGAGCTCACCCTCACTGGCTGCACCCCTATTTGAGAGTGATGGGGAATTATATTGCAAGTCATTATCTCATTGTTAAATTATTAACATGTGTAGTATAGTTACATAACAAATGAATTGCTCCAAATATAGGCAGTTTAAAACATGGCAACCGTACTGTCATTTTCGGCGACCAAAGGATGATGCCTGGTTGACAAGCCGGCAACCACTTTAAAAAGTTAGCGTTGAGCCCCGGTCTGTTACGTTTTGTAATTCATATAATGTTATGATCTACTGTTGTAGTAAAGTGTGGTATAAGAAATACCATTAAATTAATGTATCAGTTAATCTGATGAACTAGATCCTAAATCATCTTTGCTGTGAAGATAGAGATTTCAGTTTTGAACACGGAAACATTTTGTTCTACAATTCTACAAAGAAGTCATGCAGAAAAGGGGTATTACCAGTACCAGGGTTTTATGGGTGTTGTACAGCTCTTGTAGAATCTGATCCACTATGGAGTTGGTCAGATAGGAGACCACGGACAACTTCACCTCCCTGAAACGAGGAGAGGAAAATAACAATTAAATCAGTATCTTAGCTAAGGTTCTTGGCTTGACTTTCAACTGTTTTCACCAGCTCTTTATCTTACTCCAAGGCTCTGTTGATATCCTCAGCCGCTCTCTCCATGAGGGCGTTGCGGATGGCGGAGCGAGGGATCGAAACTTGTTCGGAGATGGACGAGAGAGGCGGGGTGAGTCTCTCGGCGGCCGAGCAGGACATTGGACACAGCTCACGGCACAGGGACACCATCGAGTCCACCACCACCTGGACACAGTTGAACCAAGACATGCATCACTACACATCCATAACAGACATTTTCGTACACACTTAAGTTTTCAAAGCATGAGCGTGTTTCTTTATCAGCTCGCTTAAGACTTTCATTCAGCTCCTTTACTCTGAGCCGTTCGGTTATCTTTGAATTTATGTGCTTTCGAGCAACCCATTCATCCATGTATCAACTACTAACAATTCATATGAACTGTTCAACCTCTTCCAGATCTTAGGTTACCAGTTCAAACCAAAGTTGGACATTTGTGCGTGACTGAATTGAACTGATCTTGACCTTTGCAAATTACAAATGTAGCCTTGTGCACAACAGCAAAATGGGAAAGCACAAACAGAAATGTAAATTATGCTCAAGTAAGTTAAAATTCAATAGAAAGTATCCCAGAGTCCCCCTGCGCGGTGTGCTGCTTTTTTATCCTTCCACTGCGCTGTGCTACTGAATCCCAATAGAAACAGAACTAGAAGAATGTTAAACTGTTCATTCCCTTTGAATTGAAATGCTTCATTTCTTTTGAAGTCAGCATACCTGTGCCGCACACACAGTCACACACTATTAATGGGCAATTTAAATGCAACTAGTTCAGACCTCCACCAGTTTAAAATACAGATGCATCAGGAATGGCTGTTATCGGCGATTACGGCCACAGTTCCACCACCAACATACCTGCAGCTCTTTGTCCGCAGCCTTAGCCAGTTCACCAGCCAGAGTGTCCAGTCGCTGTTTGACGGGGCCGTCCACTGACAACACATGGGCCAACTCACACAGAGAGGGATACAGCTGACGCACACACATGCACACACGCACACACAGGAGAGAGATGAGGTTAAAATCAGTGGAAGAGCAATTTAGGATCAAAAGGAATGTTCTCATTGAGCAGACTGTCCCTTTTCTGAAAGTTATATCATTGTATTTATTAAATGGTTGGATTATTATTATCATTATTTATGTGCAAGGACAGTTTAGATGTAGTAGCAGTTACAGGTGGAGGTAAATGTGACTACATTATATGCAGTTGGTTGGTTTAATCAATAAAAAAATCATCATATTCTAGAAGCTGATCTGAAGTTTTGTGGAACAAATCATCTATTTCTACATATAAATAATTTTTTATTTAAAAGCAATTCAATTTGGGGTTGCCAGGTTGTGAAATGGCAGCAATATATATTTATCGAAACGTTTTACAGATTCAGCTGTTGGAGAGCACATGCACATGTACAGCAAGAGGTCACGTAATCCATTGTTTATATAAAACTATTTCTTATGGCCCATTCAGGTAGTTAGGGTTATTTTCCGCCACTGGTCAAAATATGTAATGAAACAAAAAAAACTGACATAATAATAGAAATAATTCACACAGACCTTCTAGTGCAGGGGTCGGCAACCTTTTTGATATGAAGTGCCCTTTTCAAAATTTCTTGTTTATTAGTGTGCCATGTCAACATTAAGTTTAATTATGACATCACATCAAAATGTAATATCCAGGGAATCTGTAATTTTATTCCATAGCAACATTTGATATCATTTATTTCTCATAATCAGGACCTTGTAATTATTATTATTATTGTATATTATTATTATGATTATGGAAACATGGTTTTAGTATGCAGCATCCTGATTGGTGGAAAATGGGCTGACAAAAATATCACTGTCAAAGAGCCTGAAACGAAAGGTTGAGTGGAAAAGCCCAGCTTTAATGATGAATGGTATAAGCATGGGAATAAGCAGGTCCTGTATGCCTCATTTTCAATGAAAAACGATGCTAGGGCGAAAATAATAACACAACCAGCATCATTATCAAGAATGAAGAACACGAACATAACGATTGCGTCATTCACGTGCATTAATATGCACGTGAATGACGCAATCGTTATGTAGCCACATGTATTTGTTTTGGTATTATAATGCGTCCATATTTACCGCTCCAGCGGAGAGGATGGTTTCTTCAGCCAGCTTAAGTTTATAAGAATTTGTCCAAATTTCAAGATTCCCAGCAAACTAATTTAAACAGACTACAAACCGACAGAGTTTGTTTTAGCTGGTTTTGTAAAAATGTGCTATTTGCAGAGTAGAGCTGTGTTTGCGTAAAACAGCGCGGTGGACAAGAGTGGACTGAGCAGACTGAAATATTGCTTTCTACATGTTTGTGCCGGTCTACACAGGTGAGTGCATTGATAAGTATTGACTTTTAACTCACGAAGGTTTTAATGTAGCCTACTTACAGTAACAAGACTAATGTTAGTTCATCTGCCCCAGCGGCCGTTAGTAATCCTCTTTGTATTGTTCCCACTCAGAGATATGAGTCAAACTACCGTAAATAACAGGTCGCGCGCAACTGTGAACGTTGTAATTTGGCATGCGGATAAGAGAGTGCTTCAGCATTTCAACCATGATTTCAACACATCAATAACTCTCTTGAACACATATTGCCAGCGTGCCATGGGTTAAGGTCCCGCGTGCCCATGGTGGCACGCGGGCCTAAGGTTGCCGATGCCTGTTCTAGTGTCTGTACCTCATACCCTTTGGTATTATATGAGTCATTACAGTTTCGATGCCTCACACACACAAAAACTAAAGTGGTGAACTCCTCACAGCTCTTGAATCCCTGGCTTCTTTGAGGATTTGTCTGGCCGTCTGGACCTCCTCTCCTTCCTCGCAGCCTTTCAGGACACACACCTGCTGCTGCACCCGCACACACAGACGTTCCATCACCTACGCACAATTAAAGCACAATCAAACAAACATGTCGGTAAAACAAACATTGAAATACAAATCTTGACTTGTTCACCATCATGTGCACAAACACAGACACACACCTGTTCGGCAGTGCTGGTGACGAGGCCTTGGTGCAGCCTGAGAGCTTGTTTCTGAGAGAAACGCTGAGTCTGGTTGTTCCTAAGCAGGGCACGCTGGATCTGACACACACACACACACACACACACACACACACACACACACACACACACACACACACACACACACACACACACACACACACACACACACACACACACACACACACACACACACACACACACACACACACACACACACACACACAAAGAGAGAGGAGTGGCGATGACAGTTGTTTACAAAGCACAGTGTGCTATAGACAGGAGACGAGGCCATTTGCATGGTAATAAGGAGACTGCGGAGAGTTCTGATCCCCAGAAATAAACGGGATGCCTTTGATTTATTTTCTTGACTCAGCAGGTGGAAGTGTTCACTGCTTAATCATCTTATGCAAAGAAAGATGGAATCAAGGGTTCCTCAAGGACTTTGGAGCTTCATAGACAATGTGCAGACAAACAAGGACCCTAACACACACATCAAAGCTTCACACACTATGTATGCACACTTAAGATAAGCTCCAGAAAATGATCTATTAGTCGAGTACCACAGCAGATCCATTTCTGATGTTAGAATGAACATAAAGTCAAAATATAATAAACTAGCTATAAAAATATATTGATGAAAAAAAATATTTGTAGTTTCTGGAGATTTATCAGAAATGCTCCTTTAGCTTCCAAGTCTATGGAGAGGCAAAATGTTGTGTTTGACTTACTGACAGCCGAGCCGCCGGGAAAATGGAGTTTGACAAGCAACGTAAACAGACTTGCTCTGTTAACTGCAGCTTACGAGCCAAGTGACTAACAGCGTTTCCTTAGCAGTGGGATTGACAGAAAATGACCACACCGTTCAGTATCTAAAATGACAGATCTTTATATTTAGCTATCTCTCCTGTCTAGCAATGTTAAGAGCAACGAAAGCCCACTTCCCTTGCCATGATGGAGGATATGATATGTATCCAGGCATAAAGACGGCCCAAAAGCTAGTGTTTGCTGTTTCCACACAGTCATTCTCTTTTGCTGTCTGGCTGTCATTGGCATGACAGTGACCGTGAGGGGGTTACTGTGGCTTGAAATGAAATGCTTTGATTGGTTATATGAAAAGTCTCTGATGACACAGCTAGAAAAACAGCACATCTACACAAACGAAAAGACGGGGCGCCACCCTGACCAAAAAAAAAAACCCAATGTGAATAGCTACAGACACCGGAGGACATCGATATTCAGAGATAAGCTACAGTATGTGGTGTAGCATTTTTTACTGTTTTACTTCTTTTTTTACTGTTTAGGTATTTATTATATGATTTTTGCTGATGCTTTTGTTATTGCACTATCCCCTTGCTGCTCTAACATTGCAAATGTCCCTGCTGTGGGACTAATAAAAGGATTATCTTATATCTCTTAGCTGAAAAAGAGATCCTTCACTTTAGTAAAGAATGCGCAAAGGTTGAATAGCTGACATCTGAATCGCAGATGCATTGGTTTAAAAAAAAAAAAAAAAAAAAAGGTAGTGACCTGGAGATTAGTCTGGGTAATCTTGATGTATATATAAATTTGCAGTATGGCAAATAGTGACACATCAAATTAAAATAAGAGGACCACTTGTTGCCGGTTGTTGTCCACTGACTAGCATACAGCTTCTATAACAATAACAGCATGAATTTACCTGGGACTGAATCAACACCTCTTTGACAAAATGTTATGAGTCACCCAAGTTTCCAACATGAAGCTGAGCTCCACTTTAAGCAAAACCTGCAGCATCCTTGTGTCCAGCCTTTTACACAAACCGGTAGTGAACATTGGTCATGCAGTGCATTTATGGCTGCAACAGTTATTTTCATTATGGATTAATCTGCCAATTTATTGTTTGGTCTATAAAATGTCAAAATTATGAAAAATGCCCATAACAATATGGAACTCCCTAAAAACTTGGTATTTTACCTGGATGGCCATGGTTTTGCAAGACGTAGCAGTGCACGCTTGGGCAAGCTCCATGACCCTCTCAGCCCGTGCTCAGAGTGCACGTTCATTGATATCAGAATGCAGACCCCCCCCATCTGAGTAGATTTTTGTTGTTGGACATAATTTAGTCCATATTAATATCAATTTAGTTTAGCACTATTTAGTTGTACATATTTTCAAGTGTAACTGTATGATGGTCAATTTGAGAATGTATCCACAGTCAGGCAGATGTCATTTAAAAATCTGCAGGGAAGTCTAGTCGCAGTAGAAGTGTATCTATGTAAATCGATGATCACACTGCTGGAAGTTACAATTAGGCGTGAGGTGTCCTGTAGGTTTAATTTTTGGGTTAAGTCACAGATTAGGATAATATACAACTTTAGGTTACAATTTTGCTTCCTTATCAGAAAAGTGACGAGACAACCCAATGCCAGCCAACAAGAACACTGTGTGACGGACGGCGTCAGGCACTACCCACAGGTGAAATTAAACGTTTTTAGGGAGTCCCATAACAATACCATGAAGCCCAAAGTTTCTCTTTTTTTTTTCTGACCAAAACTCCCAAAACCCAAATATATCCAATTTATTAAACATTAGACAAAGACAATTAGCAAATACTTACATTTGAAAAGATTGATCGTGGTAATGTTTGGCATATTTGCTTGAAAAATGACCCTTGTGATTGATTGATTATCAAGATGGTTTATCTACTAATCGTTTCAGCTCCAAGTGCGAGACATAAATTGGTGGTCATTGTCTAACGTGTACCTACACTTACAGGTTATGACATTTGTACTATTAATACTTTTTTGATTTATTTATGTTGAATTTTAATCTATCACATCTCTTCCTCATCCTTTAAATAGAAAATCTGAAATGCTTGCCTGCGATATGAATAAGACATCAGCTGAACCACTATAACAGGTATTTGGTGGTTCAGTTTATATATAGGTATTTGTAATCTCTTCTGCATTGTACTGGTTGGATATGTCAATCTAAATATTCAAAAGGAAATTAGGAAGTATCTGGCAAGTAATCTAACAAACGTTTTGTTTGCATGCAGGGTTTCCACAACTGCAATAAAATAATCTATCAAAACGTCCACATTTAATCATCACTTCTAATGAAAAGCAAATGAAAGTCGTTCATCAAAGCTCATCAACTTAATCAGGTAATGTTTTTAACTATCTGCTTCTTTTTTTTTTTTTTTTTTTTTTAACAACATCACGCAGCAAATTTAAAAATCCCAAAGCTGCTTTCACCTTGGTTAGAGCTTGGTCCGTCTTTTCCGGGGCACTGCGGTATGCCTGAGTGACATCACTGAGTGGGAGGGGCATGTACTGAAGTGTAAAGTTGCTATTACGTGGAGAGGGAAACAAGAGAAAGAGGGAAGAATGAAAGCAAGAAAGACAAGATAATATTACCCTTGCAATAACAAACTGGAAGAATTGTTATGTTCACAGGAACAAACAGAAAACACCCAGAGTGCTTATAAAACAGCTGTCTCGAATTCCCTAATACGCAAATGCACCAACACACATGCTTGTACACACTCAAACACACACTTCACACCCCCACACACAGATAAAAATGACAGCTTAACTGGCATGCACGTCAGAGGAATGATGAAACGCTGTGTAATAGTAGACATTGTACAGAGACAGTTATCTGCCTTTCATATGGGTGTGTGTGAGAACCATTGTATGTGTGTTTCCCCTCCTCAAAAGGGTGTGTGTTGTGCTCGTCTTACTGCTCCAGCGCTCTCGCCACATCTTGGAAGCCTGTCGCTGTGGTGTTGTTGCGATCCCACATCACACTCCTGAGAGGGATCAAGCCAGCAGGAAATAATGGAAGACAGGCACAGAGAGGATAAAGAAGATGAGTCACTTTTGAATGCTCCTAAAACACACACAATCACACGCACATGGCCAATAGTATCACAGTTACCGTACTTATCTGACCACACAGCTGCACAAACATATCACAGCAAGATTAACAAGACATTTGGGATTTTTTTTTTTTTTTGTTGCTACATGCTTCAAATGAGTCCATATCACAACATTAATAATGTGTGAACAACTGCCATGCAAGTAATGAGCTTCTGTTATTACACAGTGCAGCGTCTCCACCTACACTGTCTAACTCCTGTTTTTAATAGATCAGTCATTTTCAGCCTCTTTTCCTTTTATCCATCCTCTTCCTCCTCCATCTCTACTTCCCTCGACTCGCTTTGCCCTAGAAATTCAATCAGCTAAACCCAAATCTCGCTCCTTAGGTGGTCTCCATCTCCCATCATAACTTTCTTCCTCTCTAGTCCATATCCAACCGTTTCCCCATCCAAATGCTTCCGACCTACCTACTGTCTCGCTGCTGTCCTCCTTTTCCCCTCACTCTTTCTGCCTATCTCAGAGTTTCCATCTGCTCCACCTCCAAAACACACACACACACACACCTTTTGTCTTACTTCAGGGAGGTGCAATACATTGTATGCCTGAAGGCCACTTCCCCTCCCTTCACAGATTCTTCTCTCTATCCCTCCTGTTCCTTGGTCTTACCTTCTTATCTCCTACAAGGTTCACTTTTACCTCTCTTATCTTTGATGCATTGCATTAAACTCACTGTTCTTCCTCTAAGCAGCCTCAGTATATCCTCTCTTCAAACCATACCTAACATATTCATTTCCCACTGACCCTATTCTGTCCTCTAACACCTCTTTGTTCCCTTATCTTCCTCTGTTACAGTGTGCTCCGATTTGCAAGGAAATCCCTTTTTCGCGCCCATCAGAGTACTGTTCTCAAAATAAACACAAACACACCTGAGTGTTGTGTTGATCTGCAGGGCTTTGCTGAGCATCTTGGCCCCGGAGTCTTCCAGGAGGTTGCCGCTTAAGTCTACCTTCCGCAGGCAGGTGTTGGAGCCCAGGGCGTTGACCAGCACTGTGCCCCGCTGGCGAAGCTTCGAGTCAGCCAGGGAGAGGGACTGCAGTGCCTGGAGGAGGCAGGAAGAGACAGCATTGATTCATCTATATCCCTTTTCAACCAAAATAAGTGCGTGTATGCAGGAATTTTGTAAAAAGATAAAACAGCTGATTACTCCTTTCACATTGGCAGTAGACCTTTCTGTGTTTTTCGTTGTGGTGTCATGTTCAACGTCACAAAAGCGACGGAAAACCGGTGTTAACTTCATCATTCATTCGATAATGAACTTACACTCGCTCTGCATTTTCACACCGCACACACACACACACACACACACACACACACACACACACACACACACTCACTCACTCACTCACTCACTCACTCCTCCAGGTAGATTATAGACAGGGCTTTTATTTTCAAAATATCTGGGAAATATGTTTTTCAATGATTATTACAAAAGGTTCGGGTTATCGTATTATTTTATTATTATTAAAAACACAATTTTCAGCTCAAACTCCCTGCAGTTCAATTATTTATTGTTTTTTTTTTTGCTTAGAGAGAGACCAAGTGCATAATAATTAACGGCTCATTTGCACTTTCTCCCAAACAAATTCCTCCACTTTCTTTCTGAGCAGTACTTTTTGCATTAGGACGTCATCTACTGTACTTGATGTGAACTTGAACTTGGTGTACTTCCTTTCAACTTACACACTGACACCCAGCTGTGCCTCGGTTGGTGTGCTTGCATGCACCCATCAGACCATACTCCGTGCGAGAGCATCGTTGTGAGCTATCACCATCAACAGTTGTAAATAATTGAGTAAGCTACTTGTCATGCTGGATCTGCAGAGCGGAGAGCGGAGAGAGCCCCGGGAGCCTCGCAAATACACTGAGACCAAATGAATCATTTGCCGAGCCCACAGACAACATGACTCGTGTGCAACGTTTGCACCTTGTGTGTGTGTGGCAGCAGGTTGGAGATTGCGCTTAACCGCACATGAATGAGGACACGAGAATTTAAGCGGTGACAAGCGTGTGTTCTTGCGTGCAGAGGATGTGTGTGTGTGGCTACAATACTGTGAGGCATGCGTAGGCGTGCATCTGTGCGGAACGCCGCAGAGGATTTGTGTACAATATGTTATGTAATCAACTCACACACTCTTCCTCTTGCACCAAGTGAACCAGTTTCTGCAGAATTTCATCCAGCACCCTAAGGAGGCAGAGAGAAGAGGAAAACATTCCTCATCAGTATCGTCTTCACAACCATCTGTACTGCTGGTTCCCCGCGTGGTCCGTACCTGCCCTTGATGTTGAAGTTCTTCCCCAGCATCAGGTGTTTGAGGGAGGGTGTCTGGACAACGCTGGGATGACAGCCAGCAAGTCCGCATCCAAGCCTACACACACACACACACACACACACACACACACACACACACACACACACACACACACACACACACACACACACACACACACACACACACACACACACACACACACACACACACACACACACACACACACACACACACACACTTTTAGAGAGGTAATCTTTATTAAAAAAATTTAAAAATAGTCATTTTTACTACACAAACTTTCTGGGCTGTCAGTGACTCATCATTAAATTGGCCAGGTGCTAACATTTGCTTTCAAATCTCAGTTTTTTGTTTTTTTTTCCCATCTAGTTTTGGAACAAAATCTCACGGCCCAAAGAGATTCCAGAATACTCCTAATTAACCACCCCCAGCCCCCACCCCCACTCCCACCTACTCACATTTTCAAAAGCTCCAGGATGGACGATGCTGCTCAGAGGAAGCGGTTACCATGGCGAGATATTTCAGCAACAAAGACTTTAATGCCTCATTCAGAGAGCAAAAATATCTATGGTTAAATAAACTTACATGCCTCTTGTGTGAAATGAGTTTATTCTTTAGGAAACTAACAGAGCAGGAGGGTGGTGGTGGGGGGTGGGGGTGGGGGGTGTTACAGCCGTTTAGAAATGAAGGCAGTCAATATCCCATTTGCTTTGTTCATGGAAGTGATTGTAATTATAAAAAAACAGTACTTGGTTAGAATTAAAGAAAAGGAGTTTCAGTGGTTAAGGCTCAAATGAGTGTGAGTAAGCAGTAGCTTCAAGGTTAAGACTGTTCCAATAGAACTTTCAAGTCAATCTAGTTCAATCTATTCCTCCCTGACTTTCAAAGCATGCTGTACAGAGTGGACTGGTAATATAACTTCAAAAAACAAAAAAATCCAAAAAACAAAGATCAAGTTGAGGACATCTTTTTCTATAAAAAGTAATTGACAGCAAGATTATATGATGATAACGATGTTTATGTAGGGAGCCCTAGGGCAAATATTTGCCGTTGGACCCGCCACCTACTATCCTGTGTATGTACCCTGTCACCTCTACATTAAAGTGCTCATATTATGCTAAATTTAAGGTTCATAATTGTATTTATAGGTTGTACCATTATGTGGTTTAATTTAAAAAAAAAAAAAAAAAACACCATATTTTTGTTGTACTGCACATTGCTGTAGCTCCTCTTTTCACCCTGTGTGTTGAGCTCTCTGTTTTAGCTACAGAGAGAGGCATCCCACTTCTGTACCACCTTTGTTGGGAGTCGCACATGCGCAGTAAGTACTGCTAGCTAGTCAGTTGCAGAGTATGAGGGAGTGCCACGCTATCAGCTAGACGAGCATTATAACGTGTGTTACAAAATGATGCACGTTCATCACGGAAGTAAAGGCTGGACTACAATAGAGCTGTTTGGAGCAGTTTGGCAACAGTGTTTTCTGTTGGAGATGGTAAGTGCCTTTGGGGTGGACTTGGGCTTTTTCACTTTGTAAACCTATAACGTGCACAAAAAGATATATAACACAATAAAGGAAAGGGGAAAAGCCAAAAGGCATAATATGAGCACTTTAAGTACAGGGCATACATGATCAACCAGCACACCTATGCTGGAATAATACTACCAGGTCCCAAAACGTATTTGATTAAACAATTGAATTGGGCCCCTCAACAACACAGGGCTAACGAAGGACCTGTCTTAGTTGGTATTGTACCTGAGGAACAAATTGCAATTCGTCAAATTAGCAAAACCAATTGGCATGCAGTGAACCTGGGAGTATTGGGGTCCCTGATGGTCTGGTGCACCAAGTTTGGTCTTTGCTCACTTTGCACAGTTGGTAATATAGCCTTGAATCTAAAATAAAAATAAAATCTGGTTCCCATTTGAATGAGTGCATCATTTTTGTTTAATGGAGCACTGTGTTAGTTTGGAGCACAGAAGTCACCCCTGCATTGGGGGATTGGAATCAGCTGTTTCATTCATCTTTCACAATCACTGGCTCGTTCATCGGCTGCTAGGTTACCAGCAATCATATTCATGCAGTTTTACAGCTCTGACACTTCACTATTCCTCTGCTGACACACTAATATTGACACTGTGTGCTACCGTAGCTCCCTCCACCACCCCAACCTCCTCCTCCTCCTCATGTGATTAGCTTTTGGTACTGATTTAACTCAGTTTAGATGTTCATGTATGTTTATTAAGGGGGATTACCTCTCATGGCAGAAGCCTTATTGCTGCTCCTATTCTGCCGAGCTTCCTCAAAGAGCAGAGCCATTTCTAACAAATCTAACTGTATACGCATTTGCTATAAATGATCAATTCCTTGCCATACATAAGTGTCTCTGACTGAATTATTGTTTTTGTGTTAGTAAAACATCTCAATAATTAATTAAAAAAGGATTTTTTTTATTTAGCATATGTAGCCAAGCTTTTTAGTTTTTTCAATAACTCAGGCTTTCTGTTAAAAAGGTTGAGTCTCAAGTCAAAGCAGAGATAAACCTGATGACATCACTACGACATCATCAGGGTTATGTTTTCAAGCTTTGGAAAGCTCACTCCAGAGCCGTAGAAGACATTATTACAGAATGATAATGTTAAGATTTATTGATTTACTAGGTTTGTTTAAAAAGGATGCATTTTAAATTTAAAAAAACTGCACATTCCTTTGTCTAAAAATATACAAAAGACCATGTAAGTCTGCACGTAGGTGTGTGCAAGCGTGTCTCTCACCATTATCAGAGATGTCTAAAGTCCCCACACATGAAACTCGAGGAAACAGCTCCTGAATCACCCCAGCACCTGCTGACCTCAACTGTGGGAAGAAGACAGCGAGGAGTGAGACATGATAGGATAGCCACGAGGGTCAATCTATGAGGAAGATGAGTGAATATATCTACAGCACAGCCTAGACTAACAGAGCATACCTCACAGCTGCCGATGTCCAGGTGTAAGTCAGTGATATGAGGGTTATTGGACAGACCTAAGAACAGAGCCCTGAAGGAAAACACAGTCAGGGTAGGATGGGATATAGAGAGACAGGACAGGGGAATGCAAAAGCAGAGAGAGAGAGAGAGAGAGAGAGAGAGAGAGAGAGAGAGAGAGGAATGATAGGAAGATAAACAGGCAATTAATGGACAAATGCAAGGCCAAAATGACAAATAGAAACATGGAGAAAAAAAAAAAAAAAGGAGATGGATCAGTCCCACAAAAATAAATAAATCCAACTGCTTCTTTTCCTCCCTCTAACAACCTGGACAGATCATCCGACCCTGCCCCACATTCTCCTCTGCACACCTAAAAGTTTTTGAGCCATCTTAAAGGATTTAAAGAAAAGTAGCTTAAAAGGAAGATCCATAGCTAACTAACTCCCCACCGAAAACCACCTAATTTCTATTCAGGTAAAGTGGCCAATTGTTGCTCATGCACACACATACACACACAAGCCCAGCTGGATACAAAAAAGAAAACTGCATTTGCACATCAAGGCTCTGCTGGAGGTTGTTCTTGTGCAACGAATACACATTTACGAATAGTTATGCACCATGAAGAGGTAATAAGGAGGGGTGCCAAGTTGAAGTCCATTTTTTTGGCTGAGAGCCATCATGCAGCACACAATTATCTCAATTGTTGGCAGTTTGCTTTGTTTTCTCTGCTATTGATTGTGTTTTGGCTATGAGAAGCTAACAGCAAGCTACACACCTCAAAGAGAAACTGTAATATAGCAGTAGTCCATTTATTCTCATTGTGGAAACTGGCTTTTTTGTTTGGCCGCTCTCTGAGCTGGTTTACAGATCTCCTGAAGCTGGTAAGGATACAGAGTCCCGCACAAAGACACGTCAGCACGGTGGACGCCAGCCAATACGGGGGCTTCAATCTGTGTCCTCTGATTGAAGGCCAGTCTACCAAAATAATAAAAATGCCTCCACTGTCCTGGAAAGGCATTTGAAACCTAATGTGAGCCTTGATGATTAAATCTCATTGATGGTTTGGATGCAAACTACACTCCATATGGTATGAGCTATTTTAGTGTTCAAGCCTGACACAATAAAAACTGAAAAAAGTTTAAGAGTCTCCTCTTTAACAGTTTGCTAAAGGTTGGATATAAAACATAAAAGGCCTTCGGCAGTGATCCTTGCTGTGTGTAATTTAGACAGCGCTTAAACTAAAGCACCTTACAGCAACACGAGTGGACACATTTTTAGCATGAGTGGGCTGAGTGGGAATCCATCTTTTACCACTCTTAGGCGTCAAGTTTGACTAAACATTGTCAGCAGCATAAATGTCGGTTGACACGTCAGTAAAAACTGCTGGTAACACACTTAAAAGAGGTGGGCAGAAATAATGGGCTACATGAGTTACCATACATGCTACTTATATCATGACCCTTCTTCATAGCTAAACATTATGTATGTCTAATGGATTTTATTTCCTAGCCCTCCTTCCCTTCCCCTAAGTGGCTTTGCCACTTGTCAGGCGGCCACTGCAAATAAGAACCTGTTCTTAATGACTTGCCTGAAAAAATAAATGTGAAATAAAAAAATAAAATGATTCACCACTAGTCTCCATATTTATGGGAGATATAAAAATAATCCATATTGGCTCATTGACAGTATTTCATTAATTGGATTACTTTATGGATTTCATTTACTTCTTCTGAATGTGAAATTCCTGATAGAAATGCTGGGAGACGTATTGTCTGTGTTAAATAAAATATTGTTTTGTTTAATCATTTCAAGACCTGTATAATATTGCCATAATATTCCAATTATGTATTTGATAGTATCTAGTAAGATCTTTATCTATTAGTTCTTCATATCCAACCCCCCCTCCCGCCCCCAATACCGTTTCAGACTTTAATTTAAGGAATTTGAGTAACAACTCTGTAAACCTCAGTGTGGAACTCATTGGAATCATTTTAATATAACATGACACAAGGAATTGCTGTTTGTCGAGATTCTCACACACTCACGCGCACACACACACACACACGCAAGCACGCACGTACGCACGCACACACAATTCACAAGTCACTTCCTATGTCAAAACCAGCCTTTAAATCATTGCGAGTATGTTGACAGTGCATTTTTGAAAATTAGTCTTGGATTGATTGGTTTATTTCACACTTTTTTGCAATTTATTTATATCTCCAAGAGATGGATTTTGTAAGTAGCATGGCCATATGCATCGGTTATCACCTCCCCAGTAGGTTGGGGGATAAAATCTTTAATATAGTTTGGGTTCATTGACATAGGAATTTTAATCTTTTTCTTTTGCTGTACGGAATTATGATCTTATCAGATACATATAAATAATGCCAAATGCAAAAGGGGTCAAAATGAATGAGGTTACAGTAAGATGTACAGATGTTCCTTTTTCATCCGTTTGCAGTTCAGACCATACAAGTGATTTGCATCTTGCACGTGCTTAAGGATGCCTAAAGATCCCTTTACATCCTTGCCTGTGACGGTGACTCACCTCAGTGAATCAGGCGGGACTTTCACAGAGGCCAGGCTGACATGGGTCAGGCTGAATGCAGAGCTGAAGAACTGGCGGAAAGTTGGCAGAGAATCTCTCGCTTTCCTGGAAAAGAACAGTAAAGAAAACAAACAAAAATACTTTAGAGTGTGTAGGAGTGGGAGGGAAGAGCAGGACAGAGGAGGAGCATAAAAGATGGACCACAATCGGGCAGTAAGACAGAAAATGAAAGACAAGAGAGTCAAGACAGCGGATGACAGACAGAGTTGATATGCTGATAGATAAAAGTGAAAGAAATTTTGCAGCAGACAAGCAGAGAACTGACAGAGAGGGAACGGAACAACAGGAGCGAGAGAGAAAGAAGGCTAAAGTAGACAGATGCTAGCTGTGACATTCAGGTCAGTATTATATCAACCAGACACTAAATAGATGGAGTTGGCATTAATTACTGCCACCAGTTAAAAAGGTAACAATTGGCCAATTAGCCAACCATCTGCTTGGCATATACTGTACATTAGCCTGTCATCAGAGGATGGACAGAGAACACGTCTGTGTGTAAATTCAACATCCCTCTGAGTCATACTGTAATACACAAGGGGACAATTCCCTGCATTCACAGGATAGATGCAGTACACCGGTTCGGATCTGTGTTTAGAACTTGTCAAAGCAGCCAATCTGCCATTTCAGCCCCCACTGTACAAATAATTTACCACAGGAGAGGATGAGGAGGGGGTCTGGAGACAGTGGGGGAAAGTGATGAGAGGCGAGCAAGAGTGGGTTTCAGTAAAAGATCACCTGCTACCTCTAAACTTATGAGTATTGTTTCAGTGACAAGGCACTTTGAACAGCATATTTAATAGGACTCGTCATTTCAGTTAATGATAAACTACAATGCAAAAGTCACTCATCAGAAAATTCAAGAACAGCGAAAAGAAAGAGAACCACTTCTATTTTCAGATAATTACTTCATGGCATTCCATGTAAACCTTTTTAATGGCAGACATTTTGACTCATCCCAGCAGGAAAAGCACAGGCGTGACTAATTTTGTTAATGAGGGCTCGGTTCCATGAATGGAATGCAGTCACTAACGTTATTAACTGCAGTAGTGTTTCCGGCTATGACATGTCAGAATGTCTGCCAACGCATGCAACATGTTTTTCTTTCGCTACAGACGTAATTAACACCAGATGTTTGAGTGAATCATTCTCGTTCAAAATAAAGCCACACATCATAGAGTAATGGAGGAGTAAAGATAAACAGCCATGTTTATTCAGGCACACCAGTGCTGTGAGCTGTAGGCCATCATCAGCATGTTAAGACTCTCAAGATGACAATGGAAATAGTCATTTCTGGCAGGTATAATGTTTGTTTACCATATGTTTTTTTTTTTTATTTAGCATGTTAGCGTCTTAAGTTATTTAGCGTTTAAAACAAAGTACAGCAGCAGATGGGAATGCCGTTAGTTTTGCAGGTAATTTGTCGCAAAAAGTATCGGACAGAGTTAAATTAAAAAGGTAAAAATGGTCACATATTATGCTTTTCCGTGTTTTCTGTCATATCTACAATATTAAAATGTTGGAATATCATGTTAAACGTGGCCAAAACTTCAAACAATGAGGTAAACTTATTTTAGACAAATCTCTGTGAGATAAAATGTTCAGATTTCCAACTGAACACTCCGGTTTCAACAGTTTTTTCTACTCGCGGCTAAGTTTTACGCAACTCTGAGCTAGCCTGCTATGATTGGTCATTTCCTCCAAGTAGGCAGGACTGGAGTGTTTTTTTTTGTTTTTTTTTTAAGCCACTGCGGTGTTAACATTGTCCCATGTTACTACACGCTAATGGCAATAAACAATGTCACCTTGGCTGCCAGTGTCGTTAAATTTTCCCCAATTCGGGTCACATTACCCCTGAAACATTTTCTGTTAGTATTTGGTTTAAAAGCCTTTATTTGCAATTGTTGCCTGTAGAAATTGCTGCTATATTCTATAAGTGTCAACTGCTAACTAAACTAACACTAGCTACATGGCTAATGGCAGTAAACAATGTCATCTTGGATGCCAATGTTGTTAAATTCTTCCCAATTCCGGGTCGCATTACTGCTGAAACATGTCAGATTGGTAGCGTTTGGTTCAGAAGCCTTTATCTGTGATTTTTGACAGTAGAAAGTGCTGCTTCGTTCCACTACAATCTAACGTTAGCATACTGCTAACTAGAGCTAGGCAATATATTGATATTATATCGATATCGTGATATGAGACTAGATATCGTCTTAGATTTTGGATATCGTGATATCGTAATATGGCATAAGTGTTGTCTTTTCCTGGTTTTAAAGGCTGCATTACAGTGATGTCATTTTCTGAACTTACCAGACAGTTGTAACAGTTCTATTATTTGCCTTTACCCACTTAATTATATCCACATTACTGATGATTATCAAAAATCTCATTATGTAAATATATTGTGAAAGCACCAATAGTTAACATTACAATATTGTGATATTAGATTTTTTCCATATCGCCCAGCCCTACTGCTAACTATTAAGTTGCTACATGCTAACGCGACATAGCTGTAATCTTGGTCAATGCTGACTGGGCTTTTTTCAGGAGGAGGGCTTAAAGAGACAGGCACTCCTCATACAGAGGGTGAATACAGGTGCAGCAGCCATGGGCAGTATGACAAAAATAAAGTGTTTTTTTTTAACATTAAAGCATGTAAACATGTTCTAGTACAAACACAAAATACAAGTATTATTCTGAAAATGCTATATAATAGTTGCCCTTTAACCTCACGGTGGCACAAGAGGAAGAGTCAGGGGATCACCATTGTTATTAGGCACCATAAATTTCTGTAAAAAATTCCATGACAATCTAATAGTTGAAATATCAACTCACTTATTCCGAAAGGCCTACCCCACATAACTCCACTCTCCATCAAATTCATGGATATACTGCTTTCTTTTAAAAAAAATTTTTAAATGTGTTTGTTTTAATTATATTTGCCTTTTTAACTGTATTTTTGCTTGTTTTAACTATAAGGTGTCCTTGAGTACTATGAAAGGTGCCCATAAATAAAATTTCTTCTTCTTCTTCTTCTTATTATTATTATTGTTATTATTATATTTCAGTCAGGACCAAAGTGGTGGACCCAACCCCCCGTGTGAATGACGGAGATTATTATCTCTAAAGCAACGCCGGCAGTGGGGCTAGATAAATGACCTCATTGTTTGTGTAGTCTATTTCTGTGTACATGCAGGGATAATTTGTATGTTATACCGAGGATATAGTGACCTTTACAAATTTAAATCCTGCTGACACTCGAAATACGCTCTAAACTTGGAGCTGTATTTTCATGTACTGACTTCTGCAAAATTGCTGATTCACAAAATTGTTGTTGAATCATATACTCTAAAAAACAATTTCTTATGAAATCAAATGTTATAGCGTTTCATATTTTGTTTATATACTTTATAATATAAACAAGGCATTTGCCTGGCCTATTCATTTCAAATATATGCTTCAGATCATTTAAAGGGGAACACCACCTAAATTAAGAATTAGATTGCTATTTCCATGGCCGAGAAAAGTTCAATCAATATTTCTGAACATGAGCTACTCTCTCTCAAAGCCAGAAATCAGAGACTCAAGTCTCAACCTTGTGATGTCAAGTATCAATATAAAGTATGGAGTCTGGAGCTGCTTCACAGACAATGAATGGGATACTGATAGTTTTCTTTTTTTATACTCAAATGAGCTACAGTATATTCTATTGTACTGTTCTCCGTTGTGAAACAGAAAATGTACCTATATACCCAGAACATTCCCCTAGGTGCTCTCAGTGTCATTTATAACACCTTTCCCAAATCATTGTCTATGGAGCAGTTCCACACTTTATACTTGATAAAAATCACAAAATTCAGTTTCAGTAGTCTAGTTTTTGTATTTGGGAGAAGTTTACAAATAGTTTCAGAACATAGGTAGAACATATATACATTTTTTTTTAAATGGGCGTAGTTCCACTTAAGTTCTTTCTCTTGAACTGATGCTTCAACTCCTTTAAATTTTATTTCAACTGACGTTTCAACAATTTCACAAACGCTTTAACCTCCTCGCATATAAAACCACGGCATGACTCATCAAAATATATTTACACTTCAAATGCTTCAACTGCACATTGACCATTTTTTTTTCAGAAAACGTAACCTTTTATAGTACTAATGTTCATTATTTAATTTTATTTATTTGCTACAGAAATAGTTAACTTAAGGTTTTTGTTCAAAATAAAACCCCACATTATTAAAGGGGTGATAGAATGCAAAACCGATTTTACCCTGTCATAGTTGAATAACGACAGTTCAGTGGGTAAAAAGGACATACATTGAAGCTCAAAATCCCATTGACACCCCTTTATTATGAAAATCTCATATTTTGAAACTGCCGCTGAAAACGGGCGAATCTCAACAAAGCTGAGTTGCTTGCGTAAGCATCTCAAAATCCGGAACCTTAAGACAACAGTCACGCCCCAACATTTACATACACAACTGACCTGAGATCAGGTAGTCTTCTGAATCTAGCTAGGTCACGCAGATCTCTGCTATTCCATTACAAAATTCACTTCTGAAACTTTTTTATGTCTTCACAAATATTCATTAAATTGAAATCGGACACCGTTGTTCGCTTTATAAGACATATAGTTAGATGTTGTGTAAGTGGCGTGACGAAATTCAAACTGTAATATAATCGAATTAAGGCGAAAAGGAAGCTAACTATCCGTGGTTTGTAGCTACACATAGCTAGGATTGAAGGGACAGTCGCAGCTAATGAAACACTGTCTTCACAAATATTCATTAACTTGAGATCGGACACCGTTGTTAGCTTTATAAGACCTTTAGTTAGATTTTGTATAAGTGGCGTGACATGTGTGTAACATGAGGTAACAGATTGCTGGTGTAACAAGCTCGCTGACGGAGCTCTCACTCTCACAAGCACTCATAGCAGGCCGGGGTCTGTGAAGGAAGGCAGGCTGGGCGGCGAGGCAGCACCGGCGGGCGGCGAGGCAGCACCAGCGGCTAAAATCCGACACACAGTCTTACCAAATTTGCAATTAGCCATCAATTTTCGTAAAACGGCCCATATTTGAGCTTTATATAGTTGATTTCTCGCTTAAAAAAGTATCAGAAGTGAATTTAATAACGAAATAGCCCGACAAACAATGTATAACTTTGCAATGAGACCTGCTGTCGAGTCTCCCATGTGTTTCTATGTAGTTTGCTCAAACCAATCAGCGCGTAGCTCATTCTGAATATTCATCAGCATACCATATTTGGAAGAAAAGCTCTTGTTCCAAATAGAGCCATATTCACAGGGTAGTTAAGGGCCTAATAAAATATCATTCGGGCAATTTTCAACCCAACCAATGTTACATACCCCATTAGGAGACCTTAAGGAACAGTGTAAAATACCCTATATAATCATTCTATCACCCCTTTAACATACCTGCAAACTCAGAAGGGCTGAAAAATGTGACACATTCTCTTCCCCACAATAGCTTTGAATACAGCACGAGGCTGGCGAGGCGAGTTTCAAGTGAACGCAACATCTGTGTTGTTTTTCAGACAACGGCAGCAGCAGACTGTTGCTGAAATCCTCTACAATGAAATACAGACAAACTTTTACACCGTTTAGTGGTCAGCATTTTAAAAGTGTTTACTCCATCTGCTAGCTAACGGTAGGCCAACATAACCTGCTGTCGAGTGTAGTGTTGACTAGCGTCCCGTGCGCCGATGTTTCAGTTGCCTCTAACGTCCATTTTTGGAGCATCAGAGAGAAACGCATGCATTTAAGTGGCACCTAAATAAGGCACCGAAATCCGCGTTGCTATTCGGTCCGGTAGATAACAGTCGTGAAGGCACCAGTGCCGTATTAGCACCGGGTCTCCGCGCCCCCCAAAATAAAAACTCTTTGGATCTACACAATTCACGTGGATGACATTTTCCCCATTCAAAACGGCGATTTTCGCTGAAAAGCGACTAGTTTATAGGTTATGTATTAAACATTAGCAATATATCAACATGACATGACTTAATATCTCCACTGATGCAAATTCAGTCTGAAACAACAGATCACCTGCCGTTGGCAGCATATTTGTATTGTGTCTGAACCTGTAGGACATCATAACAGAAAAGCTGCTCTGCACTCCTCTCTCGGATTACTGAGCCAATTTTGTCGTGTGCCCATGTGTTTGGCACAGCTGTCTAATTGGTATGAGAGCAGTAATGTGACTGGCTGAGAATATAATGAATAATTACTACAACCCACCAATTTCTATTCCGCTTCACCAAATTCCTTTGTGCATATTGCACTGCGAGTATAATTCCTGGTGCACATGACAGAGTGGTTAACACTGACTGTTGTGATTGCACGGTTAAAGATCAGAGTTCCATTTAGGACTTGCCGAGTTGGCAGTTAACATGACAATGACGCCAGCTGCAATTACTTTTGGCGGGTGTTAATTCTAAGCCACACACGCAGGCACGCACGCACACACACACACACACACAGGCACAACAATCAATCATTCTATTCTTTGAGCTACAGTATACATAGATTGTCCTAGTAATGTAGGCAAATGTATGGTTGACCGAGTCACACGTCTTTCATAATGCTCTGACATTTACCACACACAGATAAAACCATGTCACTTGGTTAAAAGATAAAACTGTATGTAGGGAGAGGAAATGAATAAAAGAAAATGTGAGATGAAGAAGAGAAAAAAGCAAGAGAAAATTAAGTTATGAAGGGTAAAAAAAAAAAATGCTAATAAGGGAGAGAGCAATGGTGGGAGGCAAAAAGAAAAAGACCAGGATGAAGATAGTATAACAGTAGTGAGAGAAAATCAGGAAGCCACATTACAAGCCCCTGTCATTGTCTATTGTGATAACCTTCCAGTGTGTGGAACACCAGCTCTACTTTGACCCATATGTAATGATTAGCATACAGAATGATAGTGTCACGGTCTCTGTCACAAAACACTCTCCAGGGAGCTGTATCAGCAACTCCTTACCACACGTGTAGATGTGTTTAACTGTATCTAACATGGACTGCTAAATGTTTCTCGAAAGCGCCACATCTGTGTGTGTGCATGCGTGTGTGCGCATGTGTGTGTGTGTGTGTCTCCGTTCCATATTCATGAGCGGCAGCCAGGCAGTTCTTATCAGCTGGGTCAGCTTTGTGGCTCCGTGTTGTGGCTGCAAAACCACAGCCGACTGACTAGCAACACCAGAGACAGCGAGCATTTAATACCAGAAGACCCATGACCAGCAAGAGGTGGGATAAAATATGAAGAGAGGGAGGCAGAGGGGAGCGGAGGAGGGAGGTGATGAGTGGGAAGATGTGAGAAGAAAGAGCAATGGTAAAGGGGGATGAAAGTAAGTTGGAGGATGTGGAAAGGGAGGAGTGATAAGGAGAGACAAAGGAAAAGGGAAAATGAGGAGGAAGGAAATAGGAGAGAGAAGGAAGTAAAGCAGATGATAGAGTGAAGGAGGCAGTAAGCAAGAAGAGATGGATAAGAGAGGTGAAAACAGCCATGGAAAGGGAAAGATAAAAACCAAACCGAGAAGATGGATGGAGCGCGGATGTCTCCAGTAAAAGAAAGGGTAGAATCTGGGGAAATTCCATTTTACCTATTAGAAATTAAAGAATTCTGTGGTCAAAGCGCTCCAGAATGAGTAAGAATTCATAAAAATAAAGAATGAAGAAAGGTGAAAAAGAGAACAAGAGGTGCAGCCTGAAAGATGCGAGCGAGAGAGCGAGAGCGAGAGAGAGAGAGAGAGAGAGTGTGCAGGGGTTGGAGTCTGGGGATTGGAACAATAATTCTCGTCTACAATTTGTCTCATTTTTCACCAACTTCTTCCACAGTAATTCTGTAATGTAATATGCTGAGCAGGGAAAGCTCCTGGGGAACACGACACTTTGGGAGCCGGAGCCGCTTCTGCCTGCTAGCTAGGTAAACACAAACACGCACATACACCCACACACATACATTTCGTAGCACGCAAAAAAGAAAAATCTTGGGACATGCAAACAAGTGCTTGACAGATGGAAAACTTGTTAGCAAACAGAGACATATAGAAATTAAAGACAGACAAGAACACATTCTGTACACACACACACACACGCACATATACACACACATGCAGTGAGCCAGAACAAATTAAGGGGGCGAGCCGAGCCTGTGCACTAATTCCATCAGTGAGGTCCAGGGCTAAACACTAATCTACAGCAAAAAAATAAATGATCTGCGCCTCCTGACTGGAATTCCTCCAGAGCGGTTTGGCTGAGTCAGAATAAGAAAACAAATGTGTTTTTTTTCTTCTTAAAAAAAAAAAAAAAAAAAAAAAAAAAAAAAAAAAAAAAAAAAGGCTCAACAGGGATTTACACTCAAGGTGAACGCCCACCTGTGAGAGAAGGAGTTCTTGGAGAGGTTCAGGTAGGAGAGGTCAGCACAGCAGCCTCGCAGCAAGGCCCCAAACAACTGGCAAAGAAACAGAGACACAGTAAGATAAATGGGTTGTGTTATGTTCACTACAGGGAATGTGAATGTGTTGTATAACTGTTACTTTGGCTCTTGAACACTGCACAAATTATTATAGCGCAGATTAAAGCTGACACAAATGCAATTTGAACACACTAAAAAAATGATGCTGCTGTAACTCTTTCTTGGCAGAAGCCTCTTCAATAAAAATATCCCTAAATGTATCATGCTAGCGTTTTAGATGGCATTAAATAATAGAATTTCATAGAAGTCTTGACTCTACAGATTGGTGTGGGGGGGGGATGTACCAGAACAAATGAGGTTACTGCTGGTCAAAGGAGGACGAAGCAGTCTTTGCAATTTGTTTTAGGATTCATTTGATCCTTTTTGTGCCATATGGTATAGTTTACCCAAGATAATGCAATATTAGTCATTACGTTCACACACACACACACACAGACACACACACACACACACACACACACACACACACACACACACACACACACACACAGACACACACACACACACACACACACACACACACCTCAACAATGTGCGACTGCCAAGGAACATGGAATGCTACATTATTACTGTGTGCACTTGAGCAAGGCACTTAACCCTAAAATGTTGTTTCGTCTGAGACATTAAATTGTGGTGTCTCAGTCTCTATTTATAGAGCCTTCTATATTTAGGCTGATAGGCAGATTTGGCTCAGGTAGTCATTAACTTGATGCCTACACTTTTGGGTCTGTATACAGTGGTGGAAAGTAGTATTTACTCAAGTACAGTACTTAAGTACATTTTATTTTACTTAGTACTATTCCACTACTGTACATTTCAAAAGGGAAAATACAGTACTTTTTACTCCACTACATTTATCTGACCGCTTTAGTTACTTTTCAGATTCATATTAACATAAAACGTACGATAAACTAGGTTAAAACTTAAACCTGTGGTTCTCAACATGATGTACATGCATTATTAAGTTATTGGTGTGATTTCCCTTTCAAACTTCATACATAGTTTTATTTAAATAACTGTTCAAGGTATAAAGAGGTAAAATGATCCAATATATATTTTTTACATGAATGTGTGTACCACAATCTCATACATCCAATAGCTGTAATATACTTCAGTTAAACTCGCAAATGTCGACCTCATGGTGCATAACAGGAACAGACAAACCAATATTGCCCCTTATTGAGCCATGCCATAGATTTGGAATGTTTCAAAGTTGTTGCATTTAAAAAAATAAATCTATACCCTTAATGGGAAATGATGAAATGGAAGTCAAAAACACAACATATTTTGAAAAGGAAAAAGCTTGGGTTATTTAAGCCCTAATAGTTGGAAATTTAAATTTGTTATGTTCTCGTCCATTTCAGGGTTAATGGCCCATAGCTCCAGCAGCTGAATAAAGCAGACGCTGTGTTTCCACCAATCTTTCAAAATGTGTACGGAAAGTGCTCATCTGTCAGGAAAAGACTACGAATTCCCGATAGCATGGCCAAATGGGCAACAAGAAGAGTAATTGTATTGCACTAAATCAGAATCAAGCTGAAACCACACCAGTGAAACAATTTATTACTTACATTCTTTAATTTGTTATACTGAATATCCATCAAATGTCAAGTTTCACATTAAATATGGAAAAAAGCCACTAAAAAAGGTGTGTAGGAAATTAAATATGCTGGGTCACCTAAAGTTCCCCTGCTCATATGATCAATGTGAAATCATGCAGCAATACAGCCATTTATCTACCATCCATCAAAGTGCATATCAAATCAAGCTCATCTTGTAAGGATATGGCTCACGTTCAAACTACAGGGCTCTGGAAAGTACCAAAATGAATATAGGAATCTGTGACCAAATTAATCTTGAAATAAAGATGATATATGTGTGTTTGTTTGACAGGAGAGAGCTCTAGGCAAATATGATCGGCATCAAAATCCAATTTCTTGTAAGACTTTTTAGGAGCATCTCATCGCTTGCGAGAGGTTAAACTATCGAAAGTGAATCCATTTTTCCCTGGCAGTGTGATCCATCACGCAAACTGACTAATCGACTGTCATCAGTACATCAACCTAGATTAAAACAGGAACTTATTAATAATTCAATCCAACAGGCCAACACTAAAAAAGACAAATTCTCTCTCAGACACTTCCTCTCCAAAGGATAAATGACAATTAGCAAAACAGCGATGGCGGAGGGTACTTTTTTAGTCTCAAGGGGAGTTTCAAAGCGATACAGGGGGAGACAAAGTTTGAGAACTTGCAAATAAAGGAGAACAGATGCTATTACTTCCACTCATGCACATAATTCAATACAAAATTCATGGCCCACATTTACGGGGAGGGAGGAGATTTAGTTTCACAGGGCGGACCATTCCCTCCTGAAACTGATTCCTGCCATATAAGCTGCCTGCTCCTGGGGTTTAAAACACCCGCAGTAAAGTGTAAGGCATTGTGGTAAAGAAAAAACAGTGGTGGAAGTAGGAGAACTATTCGGATCCTTTACTTAAGGTAGTAATACAACAACGTAAAAAAAATCCATTATAAAAGCTCTGCATTCAACCTTGTGTATATAAAAGTAAAGTAGTAGTATCAGCAAATGTACTTAAAGTAACGAAAGTACTAATTATACAGAATGGCTCCTTGTAGCATATACACACATAAGTAGTATTATCATTTTGCGTTAATGTGTGAGCTGCATTTTTGTTGTAGTTGGGTTGAGATGTTTTTATCTACTTTATAAAGGATTGGGCAGTTTGAAGTTCTAATCCTTAAAGTGCTCATATTATGTGAGTCGAGTGCAGATGTGAGTTGCACATGCGTCACTTTGCGAGATTTCACGCAGATCTGTTTTGCGGTTAGCCACAGAATAATGAGATAGGTACATAACATAGCAGTAATTTATTATTTAGTGTAAGGCATCACATTTTCTCGGCATGATCCCTGATGTCAGTTCTAGATTAGAGGCTGAAGTAGCCTACAAGAACCTGCAAACGAGAGACTTCTGTAATGTCAATACAATAAAAATGGACCTACATAACAAAGTTCGTTCACTGCTGGCTACAAGTTAGCAATCAAACACAACAAAGGCAGTCACTTGAACAGCTCTATTGTAGTCCAGCCTTTACTTCCGTGACAAACGTGCGTCACTTTGTAACACACGTTATAATGCTCGCCTAGCTGCTAGCATGACACTCCCTCATGCTTTGCAACTGACAAGCTAGCAGTACTAACTGTGCATGTGCGACTCCCAAAAAAGATGGTACAGAAGTGAGATGCCTCACTCTGTAGCTAAAACAGAGAGCTCAACAAAACAAATTTCCCTTCGGGGACAATAAAGTATATCTTATCTTAACACACAGGGTGAAAAGAGGAGCGGCAGCAATGTGCAGTACAACAACAAAAAAATATGGTGTTTTCTGAAAATTAAACCACATAAACCTGTTCCGGTACAACCTCTAAATACAATTATGAACCTGAAAAGGAGCCTAATATGAGCACTTTAAAATTGTCATGAAATTAAACCTTGTTTGTTAAACTATTTATGATCTGCATTTTTCAGAAATAGCCATTCTATATATTTACCTTCTATAATTATCTTTTTAATGGTAGTTTACACTGTAAGTGGCGGAGTCAGCCATTTCTCCTTCACACATACAAGGGACTCACAGGACACAATGCATGTATGTAGTCAAACGATCCGGTTTGTAATTTTATCTTATTGATATCAGCCTTACTGTTTTACTGTTCACTGTGGTAAAGCTGTATCAGAGCTCCAACTAAAGATTTCCTACTGCTGCTAGTTCACAGCACCTGGCGAAACACAGGGTGGCTTTTGTTGTGAAGCAGAAACAGGAAACGCAATGTATTTGTCACGGAGGCTAGTACTGATAGCGATAGTTAGCTAAAAATTCCAGACTAAAATGACTTGATAAGAGGGAGATTTTTTTTCACTGAACAATACGTCATATTTTAAAAACTGATTATGTTTTGTATGAAAGAATCTCAAAAATATGCAAACTACAGCTGTTAGATAAATGCGCTAGAGTTAAAACACAAAATGCCCCTTTAAAATGTATGTCAAGTACAGTACAAGTACCTCAAATCTGTACTTAAGTAGAGTACATGAGCAAATGTTCTTAAGTTACATTGCACCACTGAGAGAAACAAAGTATTAAATCAGCAATGGGTTTTAAATCTGCTAGGTGAAAATGATTGTCTAAAACCTGCAGACCAGCAAAAATGTGTTATCTGACGAGGCATCATGGCAATATAGTGAGTGTGGAGTTCAGACACCACCCGCCCTGCTGAGGTGACACGGAGCAACAGCAGAGCTCAGAGTAGATCTCTAGCTGACTTTGACTTCTTACCTCCCAGCAGCACAGAACACAATGAAATAGGATATTTATGTCTGTTTTATTCAACCTTGCATGTCATCCTGTCAGCAGCAATACAGCACTGACAAAGCAGCAGTGACGGGACATAAATAAATGTGACCTCCCGTTCAGCCAGCAATTTTCATAAACCTCTACATCTTCCAAAAGGGGGACAGACCCTAAAAACATCCTGAGTACAATTGGAACTTTCCACATTTCACTGAGGCCTGTATATTCACAGTCAACCGGGAAGAACTGCCATTTCAGCAATAACCAGCAGGGGCAGACACATTCAAGCATGGTCACTGGACTCTTTCAGAGAGAAAGCTTTGTCATCCTTTGAGCCGTTAGTGTATCTGCTAATGCGGCAAGACACCGTTTTTGTCACACTGGCAGACATGCTAAATTTAGACACAGTAACAACACAGACAAAGTCATCTCTCTGAAGAGACAAAGATGTGAACAAACGCATGAAACAAAGGCTCCTGCATGCTATTCATACAATGTATCGTTTGTATAATTCATAAGAGGCTATACAACTCCATTGTAATGCATTGTAAGAGCTTTCACCATCACTCAAAGCATTATTATGCACAGAGGAGCTCTAAGAAAGACCGAGTCTACTGAGGTAACATTGTTTTTGTGTGGTGGGCGATTCGTATTCAGGACGCTACCCCTTTCTGTTTCTTGGCCCGAAACCCATCCTAGAGATGAGATCGAACAGCGACGGGTGGATAGCGACTCTAACAGAGAGATTAAGTACAAACCGAGTCCACGGTGCAGTCTGTCCCAGACAGGTCCAAGTGGACCAGGCAGTTGGGCTGGGCCAGGAACAGGTACAGGTTCTGCACGGGAAGAACAACAGTGTCTTTTAGTGAATGAATATGAAAAATCGGAATCAGAAACAGATTTATTGCCAAGTTGGTTTTCACATACAAGGAATTTGCCTTGTATATACATCTTATACGTATACACAAATATATGGTGCTTATAAAAAGTATTAACTACCTTTGGATGTTATCATGTTTTATTTTATTACCACATTGAATCAAAGTAGATTTTGTTGAGCAAAAAAATAAAAATAATAAAAAACCCTTTATATGTCAAAGTGAAAACAGCTCTCTCTCTGACAACACATTGTTGGACTATGGGGCTTTAAAAATACTGGCTGGTGCTCTAGTTCAGTGTCACCTTAAGGCTCTGACACACCAACCCGACCGACCGTCGGCAGAAAAGGCAGTCGGACTGATCAGTCTCCCCGAGTTGGTCAAAAAAGTGCCTTGGGATACACCAAAGTGACGCAGACTTGAGCGTACGTTCTGCGCGTGCGCAAGACGTAATACGTCTCCATAACAGCAGGCGGCGTTACATTTCCTTTCCAGGATTGCTACCTTGCTGCCGTGAATTCCGCCAGATTTCACTCTTTTCTGCCGGATATCAGTTACCTTCCGCTTTCTTTGTGTTGGAATTTTAAACTCCAGTCGATTCATGAGGACTATGGTTTACTGCTCCTCAGATCTCTGCAGGGTAAATCCAGACAGCTAGCTAGACTATCTGTCCAATCTGAGTTTTATGTTGCACGACTAAAACAACTTTTGAACGTTCACGTTCCACCAAAACAAGTTCCTTCCCGAGGCTATTTTGCAGCGGCACCGTGGCTCTGCCCGGTGCTTAGCGCCACCGAAGACGATTGTGATTGGTTTAAAGAAATGCCAATAAACCAGAGCACGTTATTCTCCCATCCGGGAATGCTGTGTGGACTAGCCAGACCCTCTTCGGCAGCACTGTGGAGGAAGGTCTGGCAAAGCGAGACTAGTGTCACCTTGACCAAGCCTGTTAAGCTTGGTGTGATGGTTTTCAATAAGCAATCAAAAATCTACTTTGTCAATAAAAGACGTCATAGAAGAAATTCGTCAGGGCCACTAATTTGGATTCTTCTCATATTGAGAGTTAATAACAGTTGGCCAGGTGCTTCACCTGTCGCAGCTTTATGGGAGAATGGCAAACTGTGTGGTCTGATGAGAGCATCATCTCATCATAAACATACTGGAGCATCCCCAGTGTGAAGCATGGTGGGGGGAGCATCATGCTGTGAGGATACTTCTCTGCAGTAGACCCAGGAAGGCTTGTGAGTGGAAAATGAATGCAGAAAAATACAGAGATATCCTGGATAAAAAAACCTGATGCAGTCTGTTAAAAAAATATGTTTTACTTTGTTTTCCAGCAAAGCAAGCAAAAAGCCAAGACTATACAGGTGTCCTGGAGTGGCTCAGTCCACAGCTCAGTCTAATCCAGAATTTGTGGCTAGATTTGAAAATGCTGTTCACTCACAATCCCCGTGCAACCTGGCAGAGCTTGAGCAGTTTTGCAAAGAAGAATGGAGTCAATACTTGGGCAACCATCCATTTCCTGTTTGTAATTCATTTAGATCAATTGGACAGTAAAAGGGTCTGTTTCTATTGCCACATTAAATTCACACGATTAAATGTTGTAAAACAGTAGTCCGGTTTCCATCAGAATGTTTCTATCCACTACCGTTGCGCAAAAATTAGGGAGTTAGTTATCGAGAAAAACAGCTGGTGGTGCAAATTCTCCAGTCAGGTGCCATTTAACTATTGCAGAAGAGCGCCAGTCACACCTGGAAATATATATTAGTATTTCTATATAGTATTTCTGTTTGGTTCATGGATTAATTCGAGGAAGGTTACAGTCTCCTCATCACTCCACAGGTTTGTCTGCTGGAATTCTTTCATTTCTACAGTGGATGTATGTCATGATTTATTCACTGAGGCGGTTTCCATTGCACTTTGTCGCATTCACTTGTTATGATACATCAAATTTTCCATCACAGCCATTCTAAAAACTTTTGTGAACTCTTTTTTTTTTTTCTCAACTTGTTGGCATTTTTACTGACGATGGGAACGCACTTTGTAAAAAAGAAAAAGAAAAATCCAGCATTTCATTTGTGTGTTTGTAGGTGTGTCCCTCACCGTGGCATCCTCTCCAGACAAAACCCCAGGGTTTTTGCTGAGGTCCAGATGCAGCAGAGAATTGGAGTAGTCGTCACTTGAACACAACGCCTGGGACAGAGTAACCACACCTAATGGGGGGGAGAAGAGGGGAAGAAATGGAGGAGAAGGGAAATAAAAAAAAAATTAAAAGGTTTGTTATATGCATCCTTCAGTCATTTCATTATCTTATAATCATCCTTTTTCTCCAACGGGCCGATTTTTTGCTCTGGACGTGACTTATTAGCAACTAATGAATGCAAATCTACATAATGGAAGCGGGTGAGCAAGCTATTTGGCAAAAAAAATAAAAAATAACTGAGCAGAGACTAGTGAACTCCAAAGGTAGGGTAGTATCAAAAGAGCTTTTGTAGGAAGCCAGCCACTGTTTACCCCGCATCCCAGTATCCAAGTGTACCCTGAAAGCCAAAACAAAATCATTCTCTCAAATCAGATCACTACACAATTACACCCACAGGCCCGATGGAACCCCTCATTAAAATCCTCAGCCTGCAAGATTGATGCAAAGCACAGCACGCCATGGCAAGTTGAGGATTAAATATAGACACAATAACAACACGGGAGAAACATCTAGCAGCAGCAACAAATAAAAAAGTCTAATCTGTGTGCCATTCACTTGACTTAGTATCATCGATTATAGCTAGCAGTTGTAGGAGCATTGGGGAGTGTGTGTGGAAGAAGCCAGCTACTGCATGTGCTGCCCTGAAGCCGGCAAGGCGCTAAGCTCTTCATCCCTAATTTGTAGCGATTAGGAGTGAAATGAGGGGAAGAGGGGACAATGTCTAATCCCCCCTTCATCTATCTATCAGACTTTTAGAAGCCATTTGGACTGTGTGACAATGTCAAGTGTGTGGGAGCAAGGATGTGGGAGCATGCGTGATATATCTGCCTATTTGCATGTCTGATCACATCTCAGAGACAGCATGTGTGTGTGTGTGTGTGTGTGTGTGTGTGTGTGTGTGTGTGTGTGTGTGTGTGTGTGTGTGTGTGTGTGTGGCCTACAGTAAGTGTGTGTGCACGTGCTTGTCTCGGCATATGTGTAGGTGTGTTAGAGACAGAGGGAAGGAGGGGAGGTGGGAAGATATCCATAAATATTCAACAAAAAATGCTCATCCCCTGCAAAGTCATACCAACACCCACCATTCAAGGTCAGCACCATCACTGCATTCCTCCGGAATTACTGTGTCAACCCACTCTTTTAAAATCGCACCTAGAGGTGTTTTCCCATTCGTAACGTACACTAATTGGGTATCGAGGTCGCTGTCTGTGGCATATGCACACCACTCAGCTTTCAGCCTTATAATTACGGCCAACACCTCCGTAGCCATCCCGCCCTACAAAGGCAGCAAGCAGTCAGTACAAAGGCAGAGGAGTGGCAGAAAGAAAGGGTTTAGTTTGCAAGCTGGCCAGCAAACCGTACAACCGACAGAAATGCTGTAATGCTTCCATGTTATTATGCCACTTAGGGCTGGTTATTTTAGCCCCCACACGTTGGTTAACAAAAAGAATTACCAGATGTCAGTTCACCAGCACGGATACGTTTTAGCTTTAGCAAAAGCTACCCATGCTCTCTTTCTTTACCTTTTCTACCTAAAAAAACTATTTTCATGAAAATTTTTTCCACTGAAGAAATACTCCCAATGAAAACTGTCCACAGAGAGGTGTGCAGAAAGGTTTATCTCCATTGCATTGGATGCAGAAATCTCCCCGAAAAAATCTCCCTCCAACCGGCTGTCGAATGTTGGCAACCCTGTATTTTCACAAAAATGCTATTATCCCTGGCATAATCAATTTTATATGGTAAAACAGACACTAAAACGTCAGATCTTGACAAAATTTTGACCAAATAAGTAGTGACTGTGTTTGCATTTGTGTAGCAGCTTACTACTTCTGCAACTCTGTAAAAAATATAAAAATCATAATTTAACATAAACTAGATAAACAATGCGATAAAAGATCAAGAATGCTGTAAAATATGCTATAATGACCAAAAATGCTATTACGAATAAGCTAATAGTGTATGGATTTAACATCCATATCAATATGATCCTTTTGAATCTGCTGTAATACTAGTGGATGGTTGTACTGTCTGGGATAAAAGCCATAGAAATGGGACACTGCACTAATGCCTATGTTGGATTTTAGGGGGGGGGGGGACCGATCAACTACTTATGATTCTGACCCGATTATCATTTGGTAGATGGGCAATACTGTTCCCTGCATGGGTCTTTTTATCTATGTGAGCCCAAGCCCAAATAAAACTGAATTTGGGGCAGCAGGGCAACATTGTGGTTCAGAACGCTTCCGCTCTTTGAGCAGGACGCATCATTTTTGTACCAGTTCCAACATTTAAATGAACATTTATGTACATTGAATAGTAAAAAGATGTGTGTGGGTTTACCCCCAAGAAGCTACTGTGTCTAAGAGGAGCACTCCTACCTTTGGAGGAAAGAGAGGTCTTGGAGAGATTGAGGAGACGCAGTCCCTTGTTGAGGCGGCACACTTGTTGAATCAGGTTGGAGACTCCTGGTTTGAGCAGAGGGAGGGAGAGGAGACAAAGAGAGATGGGGAAGTTGAAGGCCTTATTTAATACCAAAAACACACATAATCACCCATCTAGAGCCAAAACAATAAAATGTTTAATGATCAACAATTAATAAATTGTCAACTATTTAGATTTTTTTTAAGAAAATGCTGTATTAAATGTGAATATTTGCTGTTTTTTTATAATGAACTGAAAACCTTTGGATTTGGACTGTCAGTTGAACGAAAACAGCAATTTCAAGACCCCACGTTATGCTGTGGGAAATTGTGATTGACAGTTTTGACTGTATTGTGTTATTTTAGAGACCAAACTATGATTAAAAAAAAAAATAGCTGACATAATTCATAATGAAAATAATTGTTACTTACTAGGGCTGCACGATATGAGGAAAATATGCAATAACACTGCTGAACATCGAGATAACGATATTACACGCAATAAACAGATATTAAATGTACTCAGTTCTGCTGCATTCAGTATTCTTCTACAATACAACAAAATGCTTGTTGCATTTAAAATAAATAAATGAATATGTATATATAAATAAACATAGAAAATAAAAGGCACCACTCAAAAAAGAATGAATGTTACATTTTAATGTGCAGTTTTCTACTTATATTTTCTTTCAACTAGCACAAAAATATCAGTTTTGTGTCTATCGTGATATATTGCAGCTTTCCCGATGAGTATATTGCGCCAGTTGATATTGCGATGACGATAAAAAAAATGTATATATTGTGCAGCCCTATTACTTACAGCCCTACACCCATCCACTTTTAGAGTTATGAGCCCAAAAAGAGCTTTGCCATACTTCAGGCTAAAATGCAACCTCTCTCAGTACACCCCCTCCAAAACACACATACATATATAGCTATAGTAAACCCCACAAGTATATTACTACAGCTAAAAAAAAAAAATCACACAGACAATCTCACTTTCTCCCTTTCTCACTTTCTCCCATATACCCAGTGCAGAAACAAGCCCATATAAATATATGCCAAGCCAGCTTACATAGCACCTAGTTTCAGCTCAACAATTCGAGTAAACACACTGCAGCCATAATTACAATAACCTGAAAGGCTCGGCTTTATTAAAAATAAAAATTGTAGTGCCAGACTATAGATATGACTATTTGATATTATTATTTTATTATTATAATTTTTTTTATGTTTTATATTTATGTGCCAAACATTGTTTACTGATTCCAGCAGGAATGTGTACGTACAGAACTTCTACTGGCATTAGAGGCATAAAGAACATTGTAAACGGACACAGCACCGAAGGTCATTCTTTACTGTGATTATGAGTATTATCGTTATGATGGTTAAGGCTGCAGCATTTTTGTGGCTGTGGTCACAATAAAGTAAGTTTGCACACTCTCAATATACACACACAAACACAAACAGAGGGTGGCAATTGTGAGCAAAAAATGATTTATTGAAGTGAGTGGAAGTGACGTGTCAGACGGGAGGACAGAAATTAGCTAATGAGGGATAGTGGCCTGCATGCAAAGCCTGACCCTGGCATACAAACGCATGCACTCTTTTCGGTTGTACAAGTGTGAAAGAGGCACAGGGAGAGAAAGGTGTATAGTGGTTACATAATTATAGTGGTTAGTAATTATTTAAAATGTAAGTTTCTCGTGTGTATGGAGCAACCCTAATAGGAGGTTCAGTTTGTGAGGCGAGTTGTAGGCGAGACTGAATAAAGAAAAGCAGTTCTCTAAAGAGGAGGACCACTCATAGACATACTGCATGAAAGATAGATGAAAGAGAAACAAAGAGAAACAGAAAATGAGGGTTCTGCGAGGAGAGACATTGATTTTGAATTCTTTGAGAGCAAACAAAAGCAGCAGCGAAGTAAAAGAAGCAAAAGAACAATCAGCGGTGCCCTGAAGAGAGAGAGAGAGAGAGAGAGAGAGAGAGAGAGAGAGAGAAAGAGAGATCAGAGTCTAGGCCGGTACCTTGGTTGTCTAGTGTGTTGTGAGCCAGGTTGAGAGAGTGAATCACAGAGGCTGGGTTCTCTGACAGTGCTGACGCCATCTTCTGTGGAAAATCCCTGGAGAAAGAAACGTTAAAAAGGAAATATTACATTTTCTCTATTAAAAAAAACATGCTAATTCAATAAAATGTATCAGAGTGAGTAAATCCATCGGAGAGATTTCCCTAATTCAATGAAATGCACTTGATAAAGTTTCACCCTTACACCTCTTGGTAATCAGTGCAAAGTGCCCTACTCAAGCAGTGTTGTCCCTTTGCAGAAATGGTAATTGAATGGAAATAGGTTTGTGCTGTAAACATAGAATGTAAAGGAAGATGATTTAAAGTGGACACATATGGTAAAAATTTAGTTTGTTATTAAAAATGCACAATAATGACACCTTCTGTAGGACATGGGATGAGAAGACACAAATATTTGTTGAAGGGGAACCCCTTCTAAATGACATTTGAGCTCTGCCGGGCTTTTTAGCATCTTTCAATGCATTGTTTTGGTTTTGCAGGCTGCAAATAATCTGTTTTGGTTCACTATAACCGCTCTAATCAACCTAAATCCAGCAGCAGACAGCGGTTTTCAGTGACAAAAGCTCCGATAACCCCATTATACACTACCTGTATAGCTCTAAATGGCAGACGGACAAAGTTAGCGACTAGCTTTTGAACATAGTGTAGAATTTAGCAGCTGAAGAGCCAGATATTTCTCTCAGGATTTGGTGGGGACCAAAAACAGAGCTAAAAGGAGAGTGAATAATGGACTTCCATTACAAGGCTAGTGTTGCTCTGTGTCTGTTGAATGTGTAATTAGCAAATGTTTCAACATGTTCGCCACAACAACTTCATGAGATGAAAATACTGTACGTCACCGTTAAGTTTAGTACTAGATTGGTCCGCTGCCTCAAAGTGGACTAAAGAAATATTTAAGGCTGCACATTATAAACATAAGTAACTGTAGTTGAAAAAGATGTATTTGGTGAGAATCCGCTTTCACTTTAAAAAGGAACATGCTGACTTATTTGGCGTATTTGGTGTATTCACCGTATCCCCGAGAGTTACATAAGTCCATACATACCCTTCTCATCTCTGTGCGCGTCGTAACTCTGTCTGACACACCCACCGCTAGCCTAGTTTAGCCCAGATCCTGGAGGTAACCGGCTCCATCTAGCCTACTGCTCCCAATAAGTGACAAAATAACACCAACATTTTCCTATTTACATGTTGTGATTTGTATAGTCACAGCGTGTACAAATAACAACGTCACACGAGACGCAGCCATCTTCTAACAGTATCCATACTGGGAACTATATTCTCAGAAGGCGAAGCAATGCTATTTGGGCGGAGTGATTAGCGCAACACCTGAAAAGGACCATTGTTACCCTCTGCTCCTCACCACAGGGCTTCTCAGGTGCTAGCAGTGCTTCGCCTTCTGAGAATATTGTTCCCAGTTTGTATACGGTTAGAAGATGGCTGCGTCTCATGTGACCTTTTTATTTGTACACGCTGTGACAAGTGTTTGGAATAAAATGCTTATGAATGCAAGACTCCCATTTTTTCTTACTGTGCTGTTCTTTCACAAATTTATGTCTGTAAATCACATATTTAAAATGACAAACAAAAAGTGTATTTCAGTGGGTCCAGGACTCCAGACTAACTTTTTTCACTAGGAGCACAGTGGCCCCCAACTGAAAATTTTAGGGGCACAACCAGAAAATTTAGGGGCACACCGTAAATCAACATGCTAACCAAATATTCACATTTCTACTAATTTCCACTGTATTACTAATAAATACTTTGATAATAGATGCAGAAATTACAATGTGCTGTTTCAAATTCAGTGTCACTTTTGAAGATGCAACATAAGGTAAATTGACAGCCCCATCGCTGTCATGACAGTAAAAAAAATATATATATATTTTGTTTATTATTGTATTTGTATATTATTTTTTAGCCTGTTTTATTTTCATCATGACCGTTTTTAATTGCTCTTTAATGTTTCATGTAAAGCACTTTGAATTGCCTTGTTGCTGAAAGGTGCTGTAGAAATAAAGCTGCCTTGCCTTCCAACCTCAGCCTGTCAGTCAGTCACCAGGTCATAGAAACCACTGCTGTGCCTGCTCGAAGTGTAACGTCAACAGCACCGCGACCGCTTTCGGCTCGCCATTAATATCATATCGCAGCAAACGCTGTCTGCATGAAGTTATGAAAAACCGTAACCACACCTGAAACCACTTTATCGGCATTTCCGTAAAACTGTAGAGCCGACGTAGTTTGCATCGTCTGCAGCTCTGTCAGGGCAAATTTACTGGTCGCACATGTGATTCAGTTGCGCACACTCAAATTTTGGTCGCAAAATGCGACCATTTGGTCGCAGTCTGGAGCCCTGGGGTCCTTAAGTCATATACTTTAACACTCATATACCGTGCTGTTTGAATATCTTACATAGTATAAATATATTTGGGCTTTTTTTTTTCACTTCACTGTGAGCGTTTGGTGCAGTGCATGTGGAGAGCCTCTTAAAAAAATGTCCCTCTCTATTGGAAGCGATTTAACACAGGGAAAGTATTCAAACTTGGTATCCTCATCATTATGCTGCAGCAAATCATCTTTGCTTGAGGCAGCCAATTCATCTCAATTAATACTAAATAGGGAAACTTCTCTGCTAAATGATACTAGCCATGCATAGAAGGTGAAAACTCTTGCCAGGTGAAGCCCAAAATCTCACTAATGATTCGTTGGGGAAACAATACACCTGCCACGGGCAGACTGGAGGGACCTTTATTGGATGAAAGAGTGGAGGTTAAGAGAGGTGGTAAAGAGAAAAAGGAGGAGAGACAGAATTGGAAAAGGTTAAGACAGCAGATGAAGGGTGAGGAGGAGTGGAGAGCTGAGATGAGCTAAGGTGAAGAGGTGAGACGAAAGAAATGGAAGTGAGAGAAGAAAATACAAGCAAAGCAGAAAAGGAGAGGGGAGAGAACAGACTGGAGCGTGTATAAAAAAGGACAAAAGAGGAGAGGTGGAGGAGTGTTTGAGAGGCGAAGGTGTGAGGAGAGGAAGAAAAGGAGAGGAAATTAGATTAACAGAGAGGTGACAGGCAGGGCTGATGATGTCAGGGAAGAGGAAACCTACGATTTCAGTCCTGCATTCTCCAAAGTGAGCTCCTCCAGACTGTTGGACTTGCTGACTGTGTGCAGGACCTGGTCCACCACCTCTGACCCCTGGAGACAAAAACAACCAGCATTGGATCTTGTGACCAGAGGTTTCAAATGGATGAAGAATATAGGCGAGTGAAAAGCAAGCAGTAACCAGAAACAACAGAAATCTGCTTTTGTTAAAAGCATTAGGGCTGGGCGATAATTCAATATGATAATTTAAATTTCAATGGAAACAATATCGTGGAAAAATCTGAGATTTTGTGATACTCAATGACGTTAGTCTATATCCACGACGTTCCACTTCTGGGATTGCTCCGGTGCCGCCGGAAATTCCGCCAGATCTCCATCTTTTCGGCCGGGTGTCCAGTACCTTCTGCTTTCTTTGTGTTGGAATTTTAAAACTCCGGTCGATTTATGAGGACTATGGTTAACTGCTCTTCAGATCGCTGGAGGGTAAATCCAGACAGCTAGCTAGACTAGATCTATGGAATCGGAGTTTTCTGTTACATAACTTAAACAACCTTTCCCACTTGACATTTCTGCATGTGACGTGACCTGCAGCAGCAGCCCTCCACACTCCACTTGAGCAGCGGTCGGCTCGGCGCCTCTCAAAATCTGACGAAAATCTTTTAAACTGACCTTTGTCGATCAAAAAAAACAGACAGATTCAGCAACTGCATGGCCTATTTCTCGCTTAAAAACTGTTTTCGTAAAATACAAGATCGTATTCAGAACGAGACGCCATTAGTCAGTTTTGAAATTCTGGAGCAGCAAGACCCACGTGACGCGTTCGTCCAATCAGCTGCCATGTGTTGCGGTTCGGATCTTTTTTCATGAACCGTACCACCCCTAACGTACATGTTCCACCAAAAGAAGTTAATTCCCGAGGCTATTTTGCAGCGGCACCGGGGATCCATGCAGTGCTTAGCACCGCCCATAATTGTGATTGGTTTAAAGAAATGTAAAGAAGAAAAATTAAATAAAAAACAGCACGTTTTTCTCCCATCACAGAATGCTGTGTGGACTGGCCACACCCTCCTCCGCAGCGCTGTGGAAGAAGGTCTGGCAATGCAAGATTACAATGACGTAAATTGTCAAAAA